>NC_063357.1:24470451-24495294 GCF_021869965.1 Rhincodon typus | reverse complement strand
TTTTTTCCTTCACCGATGCTGCCAGACCTGCTGGGCTTTTCCAGCAACTTTGTTTTTGTGCCTCTAAGAATCTTGTCTGTTTCAACAGGGTTGCATTTCATTTTTTCTATATTCCGGTGAGTTCAGGACCAATCCGCTCAACTTCTCCTCAACACAGTCTCTCCAAACTTGGTATCAGCCTAGTGAACTATTGGACTGTCTCCAGTACCTGTACAGATTTTCTTTGTTAAAAGGTCCCAAAACTGTTCACAGTATTCCATCTGTGGTCTGACTAGTGCCTTATATAGTTTTAGAAAAACTTCCCTACTCTTATACTCCATTCCCTTTGAAATAAAGCCTTCCTTGTTACCCGCTGAACCTGGATGCCAACCTTTTCTGATTCATTTACAAGGACTAAATCCCTCTGGTCTGTAGCTGTCTGCAGTCTTTTTTCCACTTTAGTAATATTAAGCTCTTCCACTTTTCCTGCTAAATGCATAACCCCTCATTTCTCCACATTACATTCCATCTGCCAAGTTTTGTCCACTTGCTTAACATGTCTATATCCCTCTGCAGGCACTGTCACCCTCACCCTTGCTTCCCCACCTATTTTTTGTCACCCACAAACTTGGCATTGTCTTCTCTTGTCCAAATCATTAATGTATATTGTAAATAATTGTAGCCTTAGCACTGATACCTGTGGCACTCGATTAGTTAGATTGTTGTTCTGAAAATGCCCTTTTGTTATGTAATTATTTAAGTATGTTGGTTTGTGACTTTGAGCCTGTTCACGTGATGTCATCCACCACTTTGAGAGAATAAGCTTAGTCTAACTTTGCTGCAGAGTGAATATCTTCCTTAATAAAACTCTTACTGTTGCTTAAACACTTTAGCCTCCTGGTACTTGAACGTAATAGAACGAGAGAACTGGCGACGAGGATAGACAGTGTGAACTTAAAAAAGATGAGGTGAACAGGGTGGAAGAAGTTCATGATATGCCCCACCCCGAAAGAACACGGAGGTACAAGTGCCCTATGTGATGTTTTGAACAAGAGGTGCAGTCCAGAGAGCTTAAAAAATGAGCAGCCTAAGGACTACCTTCTTTTAAATGGGAAGAAGCAAGGTAGTGCTAAAGTTTTTGTGGTATTGTGCTATGTAGACTGTTCCTACCTTTCTTTCTAAAGGAAGAAAACCAGCAAATTTTGCACCCCCAAGACCATATGATCAGGAATAGACTGATGGGGTGGTAATTGGCCAGGTTGGATTCATCCTGCTTTGTGTATACAATATACCTGGACAATCTTCAACATTCAGGGAGATGCCAGTACTGTAGCTGTATGGAAACAGTTTGCCTGGGGGGGGTGGCAATAAGACTGAAGTGCAAGTCTTCAGCATTATTGCCAGGATGCTCTCAGGGCCCATAGCTTTTACAGTATTCAGTGTCTCCAACTGTGTCTTGATGTTTCAAGGAGTGAGTTGAATTGGCTGGAAACTGGCATTTGTGATGCTGGTGACTACTGGAGGAGGCCAGCCTCCAATGATGGCAACTTTGGGTCATTTAATGTGTGCGTCCACCTCATGAAACGCATTCGCCCTTTAAAACGTCCAGCGTATCCAATAGTGATTTGTTGCCATGGTCTTTCTGGCCAATCTCATGGATTTAATGGTGCTAATGGAGGTAGGTATTGCATAAGCTGCACATATCCCTGCATTCTCCAATTTCAGATTTGACCCCTGATGTAAAGGGAGAAGGATGTTGTTGTGTATTTATGTATGTTGCACTATCTCTTTGAGTCCAATTACGTGATGTCGTTGGCTGTTTTGGAGGGAAACAGCTCATTTTAGCCTTGCTGCAGAGTGAGCGCCTCCCTTAAAGCTCCTACTGTTTAAACACTTAGGGTTTCTTCTCATACTTGATCATAACACCCCATTATCCCAATTTGCTGTCTTTATATTAGTTAGTCGTTCCTCTCTCCATGTTAATATTCTACCCCCAACGCCATGTTCTCCACTTACTTGTGTGTGGTACCTTATCAAACCCCTTCTGGGAAATTATTATTCTGTTTTTTGACTGTTGATCCAGTATTCGTTGATTATCTTTTTCTATTCTTACAGAAGCTCTTGCAGTCAGCTTTTGTTCCTTGCAAATTTACCCTGTCTGTACATTGCCCCTCTAAATCAACCTCTTAATTTTTGTTTGCTGAATTTTTAACTGCTTTCGCTCATCTGCTTTGCTACTATTCCTATTAATTTTAAGGGTCCTCTGTTTGGATCTAACATTGTCTTCCAGTTTCTGTTGTTAGCCATAGTTCGACCACTCTTCCTGTTCTGTTCTTTTTCCTGAAACAAATGTTTAAGTGCTGTGATGCGTGTGTTTGATTCTTTAATATTAGCCATTGCCTATCAACTTACCCAGTCTATCATTGCCAACATGCCCTTCATCCTTTGTAGTTTCCTTTGTTTACATTTAGGATCCCAGTTTCAGATTTAACTACTTCACTTTCTATCCCAATGATGTTATGGATACTCTTTCCGAACAGCAAGATTATTAATTGGCTCCTTTGTTGAACAAACTGAATCTAGGATAGCTTGAGGAACTCACTACAGAACAATGTACTGCTCTTTTTTCTTTTAAAAAAAACCTTACATGCACTCCAGGGATTCATCTCACATCATTATTCTAACGTGGTTTGTCCAAATATAAAGTCCCCCATGATTACTATAGCATTCTTGTTACATGAGTCTCTACTTTCCAGGCTGCTGCCATTTTCTACCTTGCCTCTACTGTTTGGAGGACTGAAGACACTTAATGTGTTCTGCCCCTTGTTGCTTATTGCTGGACCAGATTGATTCTACATAGGATTTTCTGTGCCAGTGTCATTCTTCACTCTCTTGCACTGATCTCATCTTTTGCTAACAATGGTACCACGTTCCCTTTTCTGTACTCCCATAAGTTTGAATACCCTCATGGTTAGGTTCTGAGCTCAGTTCACCCTGCGTTCCTGTTTCTCTTTGCAGTTTTATAATACCATTTTTCAACAATCTGTGCTGTTCATTCTTCTACTTTATTGTATATGCTCCATGTGTTCAAATGTATTCTCTTTAGACTTGTCTTTTTGATAATTTAAACTCTTTTTGTGCTGTGACTTTATTTGTTGCTAACTCTTGTTTCCTCTGTCTTTCATGCTTACTATCTACTTTTCTATCTTTTATTTCCATCTTGTTTCCCTCACTTCTCTCTCTGCTCAGTTTCATGTCCCCATGACTCTGATTTAAGCCCTCCCCATAGTACTAGTGAATGTCTGAGGATATTTTGTCTCAGCCCTGCAGCTGGTTTGTACAGATCCCACCCCCCAGAATTGGCTCCAATGCCTCGTGAATCTAAATCTCTCTCGTCGACCCCATTCCTCCAGTCAAGCATTCAATGGGCCTATCTGTTCCTGGACTGGCTAGCACACAGCCCTGGGAGTATTCCTGAGATTTATTATCTTTGAGGTTTTGTTTAACTTCTTTCCTAGCATACTGTCTCTCCAACTTGCAGAATCTGATTTTTTTTTTAAACATATGTTGTTGATACTGACATGTACTCCCTTCCCTTTCAGAATATTCTGTAGCCATTCAATAACGTCTTTGCAATGGGATCAGAGAGGCAGCACTGCTATTGCTATTGTTCTCCCTTGTGTGTCATGGACCTGGCTGTCTCTTCATTCTGTTTGACATGTATATTAATGACTTGGATGAGAGAAGTGAATATACTGAAGCCAAGTTTTCAGAGGGCACAAAAGTGGAAAGCAGGTGGTGAGGATGACACAAAAGAAGAGCTATAAACTGATTAAGCAATTAGGCAAAAATTTGGTAGATGGGATATAGTGTGGCAAAATGTGAGAGTATGCACATTAGCAGGAAGAATAGGGGAATTGAATATTATTTAAATGAAGAAAGACTACAGAAGCTTCCAGAAGAGGTATATGGGAGTCCTCGTGCATGAATCACAAAAATCTAACATGCAAATTCAGCAAGGAAAATGGGGAAGGCAAACAAAATGTTCCTCTTTATTTAGAAGGGAATGGAGTATATAAGTATGGCACTTGTGCTAAAATGATGCAAAATACTAGTCAGACCACAGCTGGAATACTGTGAACAGTTTTGGACCCCTTATCTAAGGAAAGATGTACTGGCATTGAATCTTCTCTCGACTACCTTCAATCGGCTGAACCCAGGAATAGAAGGACACTCGATGAAGAGAGGTTGAATAAGTTGAGCCTGTACACTTTTTGGAATTTAGAAGAATGAGAGGCAACCTTATTTGAAACATAAGATTCTTAGAGGACTTGACAGGGTAGATGCAGAGAGGTTATGTGCCTTGTGGGGGAAAATCTTGGACCAGAGTGCGTAATCTCAAAATAAGGCATCACTCATTTAAGATAGATGAGGAAGTTCTTCTAAGGATAGTGGATCTGTGGAATTCTTTATTACAGGGCTGTGTCATTAAATATATTCAAGGCTGCAATAGGCCGATTTTTAATCGGTTAGGGGATAAAACAGGAAAGTGGAGTTCATGGCTATCAGGTCACCCACGATCTCATTGAATGGCAGGGCAGACTCGGTATAAACATCTTTAAAATACGCGGACTGGAATAGAAAATGGGGCAGGAAAATACTTTGTAGTTTGTTCGATGAGGACAGTATCAAATTCCAATGTGATTCATCAGCCCCACACTCGGAGTTCACCTCTTCAGTTATTTCTTGTCAAAGAATTTGTTTTTTTTTTGGTTTGGATTCTTGCGTTGTGTTTAGTTTTTTTATGGTAGCCTATTTATGTTTAAAACCTGTCTCCAGTATTGAGAATATCTTTGGTACTGTGTGTGTATATATTCCAGCTTTCTAAAAAGTGCAAGTGTTGAAGCAGGAATAAATGGTGGAAAGTAAAGAATTGTCACCCTGTGCAATTGTATTCCAGTTAGTACATTGTGCTGGGGAGGAAATTGGGTGGATGACAACAAGTTGTGGTACTGTATAAAATGAATACAAAAACATGTTGTTTTAAATTCATGTTTCTGTGGAAAACCAGCACTTGAAACCTAAAAATGTGTATAGAATAGGGCGCCAATATAGGTTTCAAAATCTGCACTTCTTGACTGTGTCACCCATATCTGTTCTGCGTGGTTTCAGTTTTATTAAAAATCTCAATTTTGAAGACATGCAGTTTATAAATAGCATTCCATACTTGGGACTTTGAACATCCGTAGTCTGGTGACTTTCTCTTTATAAAGCACTCAAAGTTACGCATAACTGTTGATTGTGGTTGACATTTGCTTTCAGTTGAGTGAGTGCAGTTATCACTGTTAACTGATTATAGATTGTATGCATACACAGTACATGCATTTGGTATGAGTAGTGTTTAGCCTTAATTTAAACAGTTTGGCTTCAATGATTGCCTTGAGGGATCAGTAGTTTTAAGGATCTGTTGGCTTGTGGTGCATTTAACTCCCACAGTCTTTCAATGCATTTATTTATTGTGTGTGTACATATTGTTGTTCATCCATTAGCATTGTTGTTGGCAAAGGGGGGGGGAAAAAAAGACTGTGCTGCATTTTCATTATTAAGGCATGTCTGCTATCTGCTGAGATCTCAACTCCCAAAACTCTCATGAACAGGACTGCCATTTTAGCTTGACAGCTTTTCCTCTGCTGTTGCTTCTTTTAGACATTCCAAGTTAGTAATTGCTGACCTCCTGGAGGTCAGCAAAGTTACTTTGCCGTTGACTTTGTATGATGAGTGACCAAAAGCTTTGTCAAAAAATTTGCTTTAAGTGGTAAAGAAGTAGAGAGTGTGTTTTAGGGAGGGAGTCCCAGAACTTGGTTCTGGGGCAACTGAGAAAACAGCCATGAATAGTAGAGATGTCAAAAGCAAGTATGTGTAAAAGGCTGGAATTGGAGCAGTACAGTGATCAGAGAGGGTTGTGGGGCTTAAAGAAATTAGGAAGTCTGAGACTATGATAGAGGATTTGGAGCACAAAGATGATTGATTTTAAAATCAGTGTCACCCAGTGGTAGCCAACATGAATTGATATGATTCTTTGGTAAAGGAGCTTGACAATGGAGAAGTTGCTTCCCTTTGGGAGAGTCTACAAGGAGAAGGCAGAATCTCCATGTAAAAGGTTGCCCATTTAAGACAGCTGAGAAATAATTTGCTGAGGGTAGTGATTCTGTGGAATTCTCCATTTCAGTGTGCTGTAGAGGCTGGGTCATAGAAATTTAGTTAGTAAGGGAATTGAGGTTATGGGGAAAAGGCAGGAAAGTGGAGTTGATGATTGAGGTCAGGTCAGCTAATCTAATTGAATGGCAAAGCAGACTTGATGGGCTGAATGTCCTACTTCTGCTCCTGTAGTCTTATGGTGATTTGTGAATTATGGCATAGTCTCTAGTGAGGTATAGCTGAAGAATTCACAGTTATGTCTCACGGCATATGATCAAGATGGGGTGTTAGCAATTGTTGTCTTAAATTTCCAGCTATTGCAATTCTCAGCAATCCATTAAATTCCTGTATTGTCCTACGGACTCTGTCAATATTAGCCTCGCTTTGTCCTTTGGCAAATCTATGACTGCTTTTATTGCAATTGCTGCTTTTAATCCATTCTTAACATCTTTGCAACATTTGACACAGTTGACTACATCATTTGTATGATCTCTCCTCATTGCTGTTCAGCTGCAAGAAGCTACTATCTCAGTTTCCACTCTTGGGTATCTGTACCCTAAATGTTGCCAGCAGTGTCTTTTTGCAAATCCTGCATTGTTATTCCAGAACATTCCTGTTTTGGTCCCCAATGACCAATCCTTGGCTTCTTTTTTTTTTTTTGTTTGTTTAATTTCCGATGTGCTGTTCCTTGGGGACATATTCTGCAGGCATGGTACTGGTTTCACGCATACAGGGGTGGGACTGGGACTTCCCTGATTTACAAACATCTGACCCACAAATGCTTGTTACTACAGGGGTGTATTAATAATTTTAAAGATCTGACATACGAACCTCTTTTATGACTTGCAAATAGCTATCTTATATTGTACTGCATTGTGTTCCAACTTGTGTACAAATCAACTGGCAAACAGACTCTAGAATGGAGCCCGTTCGCAACCCGGGGATTCCCTGTACGATTTGTTAACAAGCACTACTATTCCATTGCCCCATTAACTATTGCTTAACCAACATCCAGTCTTCAGTGAACTACGATTTGATTCAACTAAGTACTCAAAAAATCAGAACCTTTTTATCTTCCGCTCCAACACAGGTTCAGTCTTACTCTTAGATTTCATTTGCCTCATCCAGTCACACTCTGGTTGAAGCTAACTGTTTGCAACCTTAGTGTTCCATTTGATCTGGTGTTAAGCTTCCATCTCTGTAACTTCTTCACAAGAACTACGTACCTCCATTTCAGTTTAATTGCTCTCTTCTACTTAAGCTGTTCAACTGAAACTCACTGCCATACTGTGGTGTTGTCTGACATGACTAATCTATATTTTCCAGGCTGACAACTCATTTCTAATTCCATAACATTTTTCTCTAAAACTGGTTTATTTGTGCTGTTCTCTATTTTGTCTTTGTTTTACCCTTTCTTGCGTTTTTCTGTCTTTTTCATTTGCATGGAGATAGAGGGAAATGTCTTCAGCTTGCAGGCTCTGGGCATTTTTGGTTGCCCTGCACTTACAGCTTTGGTTTTAATGCCCTTGGAACATAAGGTCATAAAAACTAGGAGCATGAGTAGGCAATAAGCCCCTCCAGACCTGCTCTGCCATTTAATGATCATGACCAATCTCATCTCTGCCTCAACTCCACTTTCCTGCCCCCTCTCCATAACCCTTCAACCCATTACTAATTTAAAATCTATCTCCTCAAATACTCCATGTCCAGGCATCCACAACACCCTGTGGTAGTGAATTCCACAGATTCACGATGCTTTGACAGAAGTACTTTCCTCCTATTTTAAATCTGCTCCACCTTATTCTAAAACTACATCTCAACTTTTGCAATCGGAGGGCAGTCGTCATGCATACCTATCTTAACTCATAGACTCTTAGTGACACACTGTCTCAGAGTACCCCCGTCACTGCTTGTTAAACAACATTGTTCTGCACCATTTGATTTTCCCAGTTGGCAAAGCTGTGCTGGTATTTCAGCACTCTAGCAGTCCAATTTGCATTTCAAGTTATTGCCTTAAAGGAAAAAAATGTGGTGCCTTACAAAGCCCATTAAATATAGGTCAGATAAGGTTTAATTGCTCAATTAAAAGGTTACGTTCAGAAGTATGTTGGTATCAGGTATCATCTTGCAGTGCAGAGTGTGGAAATCATTTCGAGCCATAGATGCAGTTTTTATTCATATTATACTCTGGCACATTTTTTAAGCACCAGCTAGTGAAGTTGATGTTTGTGTAAACCTTCCTTTGTTATCTTTGCTAATGTTAAAGATTTGAAGTACAGAAGTAGGAAATTTTACACTGCTAAGAGCTGTGCTGTCAAAGAGAATTCAACCATTTTGTCCTTTAATTTGATCTATTAAAAATTGGAAAGTTTGACATCTGATCTGCCATCCTGGGCTTCTCTTAGCCCTGTTTGCGTGATGTATTGACCATGATGCACTTTATGATGAACACTTTAAATATCCAAATTTGTGACTGTTCTGACCTTTTTTTAAAATTGTTGTAGCTTAATATCCTTCACAATTTGGTCTCCATCCAGTTTATCCAATTCTTGTATGGCGAAAATGATTGAACGGAGCAGTTCAAACTTTAAGTCCGCTTGGGTCGTTCAGTAGCTGCTACAGGTCTTATCTATTGCTTAGTTCCAAATTTCATGTTTTTACCGGAAATGTAATGTGATGTAATGAGCTATTAGGAGCAAAGGTAGGATTGAAGGTGCCAGTAGTTTGCATCTCACAGGATGTAAACTAATTTACGATTATTATAATTGTTTTCTTTTTTTGGCCGAAAAGTTGTTAATACTACAGTTGCAATCATTTTGATGAGATGTCACAATGCATGTTATATAAGTTCAATGTGCAATTAAGTTGCTGCAATACAATTGGATAGCTTCTTGAGCTTGCGCCCTCAATTTCTGTGGACCCCATTTTTTTGTACTAAGAATACAGCCTTCCAGAGTTGAACTTCCATTCCATGTTTTTAAACCTGCTGCAAATAATATGGTAGAATCGGTGAGCAAGCAAGTGCTAGATTTTTGCATTTCCTTCTAATTTCCGGAATAATCTGATTCTGTCACTGTTGTGCACTTGGCAATATTCAAAGAATTCACTGCTATGTCTTAAGCTGATTTTAGGGCTGACTGTAATTTTGCCCTGCTTGTTTGTCTGTCTTGGGTGCTAAGTAATGTTTAACAACTATTCCTGATCGTTTGAGTGAATTGTGCCCTTTTTATCTCTCTCGTGTACCAACGCACATCAACTATTTCAAAATACTAAGATACTTAGAATGAATAATTAAAGTTGAGCAACTTCAGTTTAAAAACCCTGTTTAACACGATGGACATTGTGTGTTCATATTGAAACTGCAGTCATTTTTCTTTTCTGTTCAGTTAGTAAATTTTAGTGGTGTTAATTCTTTCATCGTTCTGACCAAAAGCAAAATGTGTAGAGTTGAGGGAAGGTACAAATTTTGGACTTTTTTTTTTTTTAAAAAGGGTTATTTGTATCTGAACAGGAAAGATGTTTGAAAGAACCAAATGTGACTCTTTATAAATGACATTTGTGTTATGGGGTGTACCTTATTAATATTCATGCTACAAATTCATTTACATAATGTGAAATATCACTTAAAAACTAATTTTGTTTTTTGAATGATAGACTGTCCAAATATGACTTTTGTTCCATTAAGATGCACTGATATGTTGGTAAACCAGTGAGCAGTTGAAACTTGATTTTAGGATTGCTATTTGTTTTACATATATTTTTATCCTAAATATATTTTAATACTTGCAAATAATTCAATGCACTTTTAAAGCATTTCCCCAGCTGAATCTTACTGTTTAAATTGTCAGAATATTACACCTGGTAAGAGCTGCTGTAATGCTGGATCACAAAGCAGTTTTGGGAGTATTGCTTATGGACTTGCAATTGTTAATGACTTCCGTCTAGCTGCTTTGTAAGTGAGACATCATGTGATCATCACCTCATGTCTGGGGCTGTTGTCCTGAGTGCTGCAGATAATAGATGAGCTAGTGTATTTCATTACTGCGAGTTCTCAAGGCTTTCAAAAAGTGGAAACAACGCATTGTAGTGTGATGCCAGTTACAGCACCAAAATGATTGATTAAATGCTGTTTCAAATGTGCATGAAATAGCTGTGAAACTATATTGTCACGTTTGCCTGTTTTAGGCTGCCTCAATCTAGATTTTGTTAATCGGAATTATTTTAATGTATATAATCACATTCCTAATGTTATTATTGAGACTATAATTTTAGGAGTGTTCTATATTTTTACTATCTATACAAACATTTTAGTTGAAGATGTAGCAATACTTCTTGTACACTGATTATTTTAATAAGCTGTGAATTACTTATTGTACAAAGGGGAAGGCTTGATTTTTTTCTTTTTCTCCTTCCTTAGCAAAATTTAGCAAAAAGTGACCTTTTCAGTTGCATTTATAGACACTGAATCTGCTGGTCTTTTGCCTGTGCCCATTGTATGAACTTGCAAATAAGTATAGGTAACTTGTTTGATCATGAAAAACAAGTGCACATTTTTCAGATTTTCACTGTGGTGATAAGGAATGGTATTCTGGATGTTTCTGTCCCTCCTGCATCTGTCCTAAGAAACAAACATTGTTGTACTTATAGATTTCTTTTGCTTTGTTTGAATAAGATCATAAGACTTGGGAGCAGAAGTAAGCCATTTGGCTCATCGATTCTACTGCACCATTCATTGAGCTCATGGCAAATCTGATAAACCACGCCTCCATTTCCCTGTTGTATCCAGCATAGGCCTTGATTTCCTTAGCGATTTTAAAAACTGGTCTGTCTTCTTATTGCAAATACTTAGCGATTCAACATCTCTACCACTGTCTTTGGCAAAGAATTGCAGAGATTCACTACCCATCTGAGAGTGTAATTTCTTCCTTATTCCTGTCTCAAGTAGGTGACCCCTTTGACTTTCTGCTCTCTGGTCCTGGACTGTCCCACAAGAGTTTATTTTTAAAAAAAAAAAAAAGCTCTCTGCATCTACAGTCATCAAGCCCCCTACAAATCTTTTATATTTCAATAAGATTTCCTCCCACTCTTTTAAATTCCAATGAGTACAAGTCCAACCTATTCAATCTCTTCTGATTAAAATGCCTCCAAACCTAGAATCAACTTAGTGAACCAGTGCTGCTGTATATTTCTTTAGGTAATGGGACCGAAACTGATTAGTGTTCCTGGTGTAGTCTGACTAGTGCCTTGTATCGGTTTAGCAAGACCTCCCTATTTTTCTTGGAATATCACCTTTGTGCCCCACCTGCTGCTACTTCAGTGAAATTAAATGTTGATCATTAAGTCATTTCTTTCCAAAACAGCAGATCTGGTTAACTATAGGTTTACATTTGTCAATTGCATTAAACAATAAATTCCTGTGAGGAAACTGCATGTCAGTACCAGGTGCAATACTGTGTAATTTAATAACACTTAGTGTAGGATGGGGATGATGGGAAGAACATAAGTGAGAAATTAAACCACAGTAAGCTCTCCATTATCTGGAGTGTAAGGGGAATGGGGGTGCAGGTTATATGAATCTGTGCTTGCATGAGAAATACTCTTACAGAAACCAAACATAGAACACTCTGGTATCGTTCAAATTTGAACAAAAAATTAAATCCAAATGTCAAGAGTCATGAAATTTACACACTAGATTTTGAGCATTCATAATATTTCATCAGAGCTGGTATTTCATCTTAAGCAGCAGCTGATATCAAGAGCTGAGGATTTAGACTGAGAAGAGGTTTGCTCAAGAGAGCTACTATCTGCTTGCTTGCGTGCTTTCATGCAAAAATTGGGAATGTAGAAAGTGAAACAGCCTGTATTACAGTATTACAGCCTGTACAGAAAAGTAATTAAACTGCTGAACCAGTTTCAGGATAATTTCAAGACCTTCAGCAGCAGATTGCCCTGAAACTTTCTTTCAACCTGCTCCTTATTGTCATGTTTTCCTGTTCTTGAATTTTAGGTGTGTCATGGTTCAGACAGGGTAGGTGCAGAAAGGATTTTCCCAACAGTAGGGGAGTCCAGAACCCAGAGGCCACAATCTAGAGATACCTAGTGTCTTAAGGACTGAGATGAGAAATTTCTTCATCCAGGCAGTGGTGAGTCTGTGGATTTCACTCTCATCAGAAAGTAGTAGAGACCAAAACATTTCAAGAAGGAGTTGGATATAGCATTTGAGCCTAAAGGGAACAAAGGATATGGGGGAAAAGAAGGAATAGAATATGGAGTTGGGTGATCAGCCATGATCCTAATGAATGGCAGAGGAGACTCAAAGGGCCAAATAGCCTATTCCCGCTCCGATTTTCTGTTTCTATGATTGATCATTCTTAACAATTTTTACTTTTTTTCTTGCAGAAACTAGCTGCTGAATGCAAGAGTGCTGATTATGCAGGTACCTTGGTTGCACACAAGTGTGACCTAACCAATGAGGAGGAAATCCTTTCCATGTTTTCTGCCATCAAGTCACAGTACCAAGGTGTGGATGTGTGCATCAACAATGCAGGCCTGGCCCATCCTGAACCACTGTTGTCGGGAAAGACAGACCTTTGGAGGAACATGATTAATGTGAGTCTTGATCAATGAGGGATGGTAAAATGATTCTGATTGGCTCAAAGTTGTCTCTAGTGCGCTGTGCTTGTAAAATCCTTTTAGCCTGTGATCCCTATTCAGGATAGTCTTGTAGTATTGACAGGTACCATCATCTCCTTGCTTTTCACATATCTATTATTCTAATATAAAGCATCCATATGAATTCATGAGTATCCCAGCAGGCGTAGATTATTGCATCTTCTGCATCTTGCACCCCAGTTTGTTAAGACCATAGTTGATCTAATTGTGGCCTCAACTGTTTTTCTGTCTACACTCAACATTTGATTCCCTTGTTTGTTGGAAATTTAATCCAATCTGGCCATATAAACACTTGAGCATACAAGGAGCAGGGGCATGCAATTTAGTCCCTTGAGCCTGTTCTGCCTTTCGGTCTGATCATGGCTGATCTGATTTTGTAACCTCCAATCCCCATCCTCCTGCCTCGATAATCTTTAAATCCCTTACTTAATAAACTAGCCACCTCTGCTTAAAAATATTCAAAACTCTGCTTCCAGCTCCTTTTCAGAAAGAGTTCTAAAAGCTTGTGACACTTGGAGTGAAAATTTTGTCTCATCTGTGTTTTAAATGGACAGCCCCTGAATTTTTAAATGGTGACCCCCAGTTCATGATTATTCTGTTAGAGGAAACATCATCTCCCCATCTACCCTGCCAGGATCCCTCAGAATCTGATGTTTCATTCAAGTCACCTCTTACTCTTCTAAACTCCATTGGATACAACCTTACCCTGACTATTTCTCATGAGGCAACCTGCTCGTACCAGCTATTAATCTGCTAAATCTTCTTCTTTGAATGCCTTCCAACACATTTGGAAGTCGAGTAGTGTACATATACTAAAGATGTGGTCTCATTATTCACCGTATTACTGAAACTTAACCTGCCTACTTTTATAATTCATCCCTCTCATTAAATGATGACACATAGTTTAGCTTTCTTGGTTACTTTCTAAACCTGCATACTATTGTTTTGTCATTCATGACAAAGACAAACCAGATCCTGCAGCATCTCGGAGCTCTGCACTTCTTGCCCTTTAATTTTTCATTTTCCATGCCAAAATAGACAATTTCACATTTCCCACATTAACGCCATTTGCCAAATCTTTGCCCGCTCATCTTAACTTATTTCTATCCCTTTGTACCTTCATTTTATCTTCCTCACGTCTTGCTTTCCTACTTGTCTTTGTTATCAGCAAATTTGGTAATCGTGCTTTCCATCATTTCATCCAAGTCATTATATAAATTATAAACAAGTGAGGCCCCAGCACTGATCCTGGAGTCATAACTCTCATAATATCTTGCCAACCTGAGACCCATTTATATCTATGCTCTGCTACCTATTAACTAGCCAATCTTTAATCCATGCCAATACGGTGCTCACTATACCATGACTTTAATTTAATGCAGTAACCTTTTGTGGCTCTTTATAAAATGCTTTCTGGAAATTAAAGTACAGGACATCCAGTTTCACTGGATGTTATTCCCTCAAAGAACTCAAATGGTTGGTTAAATATGATTTCCCCTTCTTTAAACTATGTTAACTATTGTTTACCTTGAACTTATTGAAGTGTCCTGCTATAGCTTTAATAGCTTCTAATATTCTCCGTATGACAGATGTTAAAACCAACTGACCTGTAGGTTTCTACTTTCTGACTTCCTTCCCTTTTGAACAACAAATTACTCTTCTTGTCTTTCAATCTAATGGGAATTTCAAACTTTGGAAAATTAAAAGCAATGCATAAAGTATCTCAATAGCCACTTCTTTTAAGACCGTAGGATTAACTCTGTCAGCACCTGGGTACTTGTCAACCCACAACTCCAACAGTTTTCTCTGTACCACTTCTGGTGATTGTATTTTTCGTTATTAATTCTGACTCCCTTTCTATAGAACCAACACTCACTTTGACTTTTTTCTCTTTAAAAAATTAAAGAAACTCTTATTTGTCTCTGCTGCTTTCTGGGGAAGAGAATTCTATATAGCAGTGATCCTCTGGAAGAGAAGAATTTCTCATTTTTATGTTAAATAGGAAATCCCTTATTTTTAATAGCATGTGTACCCAACATATAAAAGTGGCTGCCGAGTGTTCGAGCATGCCCAGCTGCATGCTGCAAAAGTACCTGTATTGCCACTGTCTGCAAATGAGGTTGGTATCATAATGTTAGTGTGAAATGAATTAACCTTCCATACACGCACGCAACAGTCAACAGCCTACTCTGCAGAACCAGCCTTTGTGTCAACACCAGCCAAAAACCAAAATACCATTTTTCTTTCTCTTCTTAAAGAAGTAGCAAGCAGCATGTTTTGGATTATGATGCACTTCCCAATCATGCTCCATCCAATCTAAATATACTGGTATGTGGATTTTTAGTGCGTCCTGAGAGTTTGTTTTGTGGGAACATTTGAAATAAGTGTTATTTTCTGTTAGGTTAGCAGGTGCACACCTCCTGCTGAGAGGTGACAGGCAGCTGCCACTGTGTTGCTGGACATTAGCATAGCTCTGCAATGCTGAGTTTCTGCACATGCAAGCTCATTACTCACTACTCTACCTGGTTGTGTTGACGTTAAGTGCATCCTGTTTTTAAATTGTGTCCCCTATTGTAGTTTTTTTTTTCCCAAAAGGGGAAACATCCCCTCATTATCCACCCTGTAAAGTCCCCTTAGCATCTCGTCTTCTAAATGAGAGAGACTCTCATTCTTCTAAACTCTAATGGATATAGATTTGATCTTTTCTCAAAACAACCCCTTGATTCCATGAATTAGTCTAGTGAAACTTTGGAGAACTGCGTTTAATGCAATTATAAACTTGAGTAAGGAAACCAAAACTGTACCTGTATTCTAGGTATCTTACCAATGCTGTAAAACAACTATAGCAAAGCATCTTTTCTTTTATCTTCCCCTTGCAATAAATGACAACATGCCATTTGTCCTCCTCATGACTTGTAGTAAATGCATACTAACTTCTTGTGAGTCATCTTCAGAACTTCCTGATCCTTCTGTACCATAGAATTCTGCAACCTCTCTTCATTTGAAATAATATATTGCCTTTTCTTCCTGCCAGAGTGATCAAGACCACACACTTGCAACACTACGTGCTACCTGGCATTTTTGTCTGTGCATTTACCCTATCTAATTACATTTTGCAGATTCCTTGTGTCTTTGTCACAACTTACTTTCCTATTTTTTCTTGTCATCAACAAATTTAGCAGTAATAGATGCTGTCCCATTTTATCTGGTCACTGATCTACTGTGAAAGTCTGATATGCAGATGGACATACTGTAAATTTGTTTTTAGTGTGACGGTCTTATGGCTCCTGACTCCCTTGATCCAAACCAGTCTGACATGTTTTCTGCCCCCCACCTCATTCTTTGCTCAGTTCAGTTTTTTGCTCCCCTCCAGCTCCACCACACCTGGCACTTTTCCCTGCAACCGCAGGAAGTGTTGCACCTGCCCCCATACCTCCTCCCTCACCCCCATCCCAGGCCCCAAGAAGACTTTCCACATCAAGCAGATGTTCACCTGCACATCTGCCAATGTGGTATACTGCATCCGCTGTACCCGGTGTGGCTTCCTCTACATCGGGGAAACCAAGCGGAGGCTCGGGGACCGCTTTGCAGAACACCTACGCTCGGTTTGCAATAAACAACTGCACCTCCCAGTCGCAAACCATTTCAACTCCCCCTCCCATTCCTCAGACGACATGTCCATCCTGGGCCTCCTGCAGTGCCACAACGATGCCACCCGAAGGTTGCAGGAACAGCAACTCATATTCCGCTTGGGAACCCTACAGCCCAATGGTATCAATGTGGATTTCACAAGTTTCAAAATCTCCCCTCCCCCTACCGCATCCCAAAACCAGTCCAGCTCGTCCCTGCCTCTCTAACCGGTTCTTCCTCCCACCTATCCCCTCCTCCCACCTCAAGCCGCACCTCCATCTCCTACCGACCAACCTCATCCCGCCCCCTTGACCTGTCTGTCCTCCCTGGACTGACCTATCCCCTCCCTAACTCCCTACCTACACTCACCTTTACTGGCTCCATCCCCGCCTCTTTGACCTGTTTGTTTCCTCTCCACCTATCCTCTCCTCTATCCCTCTTCTATCTGCCTCCCACTCTCTCCCTATTTATTTCAGAACCCCCTTCCCCTCTCCCTTTTCTGATGAAGGGTCTAGGCCCGAAACGTCGGCCTCTCTGCTCCTATGATGCTGCTTGGCCTGCTGTGTTCATCCAGCCCTGCACCTTGTTGTCTCGGATTCTCCAGCATCTGCAGTTCCTACTATCTCTGATTCAGTTTTTTGCTGTTGTGTGGATCTTCTGTCTGCGTTTCAACCATAGTGCAGTCTCTTTTTGGAGTTATCTTTCACTATTATCCGTTTGACAGATGTTAGGCTAACTGACTTGTAGTCTTCTGTTTATCTGTCCCACCTGTTTCATGAGGGAGGGGTTACATTTCTCATTTTTGAATCTGATCGGACCTTTTAAGAGCCTGTTGAATTTTGGAAAATTACAATCAATTACACTAACCCTAGGATGCAGTTCAACAAGCCCTAGGGAATTGTCAGCCTTTAGTTTGAATAATTTTCTTGTCCTTTCCCTGTGATTGTAATTATTTTAATTATCCTTCCTTCCTTTTCACAGAAATATTTATTAAATCCTTACAAGAATTTGCCTTCCAAAGTGAAGGCATACAATATCTGTTTAAATTTTGTCAACTCCTTTTTTTTTCTTTTAATCATAGATGGTAAATCCTTCTAGAGTCATCTTTACTCATTGGAATGTGTCTTTAATGACATTATGAAGCAACTCCTGAAATGTCTGCCATTGCATTGCTACTGTCCTACCTTTAGCCAGCTGTTTTCATACCATTGTAGTTAGCGTTTTTTAAGTTTTTAAAGAGTCTCACTTCACAACCAAATGCTAAATTCAATCACTTATGATCATTGCTACCAAAGGCTTATTTACTATGCAGTCAATAATCCTGTCTCATTGCAAACTGCATGTCTGGAATTGCCTGCACTCTGCCTGGCTCTAGAATGCATAGCCCTAAAAACTTGTCCCTTGCATTTAAAATATATAAACTGTGTTGGAAAATAACTTGGTGAAAATATGAATCAACTGTTAAGAATTTATATATGGCAGTGGGTTTCCTACTAAGTCAGTGTTTCAAGATGTTCTGTAACAATTTCATAGGTTTTTATAACTTGGGATTTATTAATAATCACTTCTGAGATCAGAATCAACCTTTTGGGATCCCTCGGTAATTAAATATTATCCTGCAAGAAATCAGAAATATACATATTTTAGCTACAATATGTAATTTATATGTAAGATGTAATATTTATCAAACAAGCTGGAGGAATTTGTAATTTACCAAAACTTAATAATTGAAAATCTTGGGATTGAATTTGTTCACCATATCTTGTCAACAACTTGATTTTTTTTTTGTGTATCAATGGGGATCATCCAGATAAACAGTACAGATTCCAGTGTATACACAAATGGCCAATTTATCATTTATCAGGTTGTCCATTAATTGTTCATTAGTGTTATATTTTGTGTCCTTCATATATGTATGAATGTACAAAAATGGTGGATGGTTAATGACCAACTGTCCTGTCATGCTTTGTGTTTGTGTTGCATTGTGCATCATGATTCCAATCCCATAACTCACACCCGCCCACCAGGAGCTACATAATCTCTTTGGCATGGAAAATCTTTAGATGAAAAGCATTAGTTGCTTCCAAAAGAAGCAAATATATCTGCACAATTTTATTGCAGTTGCCAGAGGCAAGCAAACATCCCCAGGATACGCAGTTTAATACTAACAATCTTTTCTAAACTATGTTTTAGCCATAATTGCTGTCTTTTGATCTTTGCAGTACATCCTTGCCTGCTGCGGTAGCTGGTAAATTGTTCCAGAGGTGGTTGACCTACTGCAAAAATAAACAGTCACGGACGTCTAACCTTGTTCTATGTTTATCACATTTTGAATGGTTGTCCCTCCCACTTTTGGCTCAAATGGCCTGTCCATTTGGGTAGAATCTATTGGTTTAATTATTTTAAAGACATTCGTCCAATTTTTAAGTCTGTACATTTCTGAAGTTTAACGAAGTTGTGTAAGCCTACCATGGCTACAAAGGTCTCTCCTTACTATGTGAGGGAACAAAAACTGGTTACAGCATCTTAGATTTGATCTAACTAATGCAGTACTTTTTGGTTTATGTAATATATCTCAATACAGTGCTTTAGTTTGGTGCAACCTTACATGATTATGAATCTTCAAAGACTACTGTGTTAAATGCCTCCATCTATTTGCTCTTTCATAGTGTTTTCTGACCCTGCACAACATGCACATGCTCGGTGTTAGCTTTATTGCATGCATTACCACTGAATTTATCAGTATTAAGTTGCATCATTGAGTTGTGGGACAATTCTCTGATCACCCAGAGATCTGATTGTAACTACCTTCTTTCATCCAAGATCATAACACTTGCACAGATCTCTGTATTAACTTATGGGCCACTTCCAAATAAACAGCAGTTCCAAAATTGACTGTTGTTTATCTTCACTATCATGTTTTCTAACCCCTGAAATACTTCCCAGTTCCACAGATCCCTGTCTTAATTAGTAACTTATAATGTGACAGTTTGCTTCCACTGACTTTGACTCTCACCATTGACAAGGAGAAGGTTTTAACAGTGTATCTATATCTTGGGGTATACTTGTTAGGATTGTTGTTGAATTTGAAAGCTTAATTATTTCTGCACTGTTGTGAAGTCACTCTTTAGATATTGGGCAGTGTCTCAATTCTGGGACGTGTAGATGTAATTCAGAGTTTCGGAACAGCTGATCAAAGGAAATTTGAATCAAAAACTCAAGTGAATTTTGTTAGTACGGAGACCCAAGAAAAGATTAGAGTGCTCATGTGAGCCCTTGTGTAAGAGTTCAGGTAGGCTATTATGTTGGATATTTGCTGCAATTTGTCATGACTTAAATTGAAACACTTTAGTGAGATTTTCACTGTGTCTTTAATATTTTTTGTGGCCTTTCTCTTCCTTTAATTTTGGCACATTGTCCTGCCCATTTAACCAAGTTATTTTCAGCCAAGTCTGGATGCCAGTGGTTAGGGAGAGAATCTCAGTATTAAGAACTTTGTCTTGCCGTTTGGTTCTTGCATTGTCTCCAAGTAAATCATATGGAGGATCATCTGGAATAAAATGCTCACATCTCAAAGATATTAAAGTGGGAAGAACAACTATTCTGTACGCTCTTCCTTTAGTTGAGGGACTCCTTTCCCCTTGCTCCTACGTAATTCATCACGTCTTGCCAAAGGCAAATTGGCCTTGACTATTCTTTTGACTTTACTGTCAATGTGAACTGTTCTGCAGAGGTGCTAGCTAGATTGGTAAACTTGTCAACTCCTTCAAGGTTTTGATCATGGACTGTGATAGTTGGTTTCACGTGCTGTTTTTTTTTTTTTTTGAAGCCGGTTGCTGTTTGATTTCTTTCGTGTGACTCAATGTGAGTTCAAAATTATCACCTGCAGATGAAAAGTGACAAATGTATCTTGTTCTGGACATGCATTCAAGATACAGTCATTAGCAAGAAGAAAGTCATGAACCACCACTTTGTGTATATTGACTTTTAATTTGCATTGACTTCAAGTCATGACTTTGCCATCCATGAGGTATTTAATGTGCCACTTTCAGTAAGACAGAATGCTGCAGAAAACATGACGGAGAACATCCTGCTGAAATGGTAGGAACCAGCACATCGCCTTACTTTGCTCCATTTGAATCTGAGAAGACAGCAGAAGATTTCATGAACATGAGATAGCATGCTTTTGTACAATTACCTTGCTATAATTGGCTTTGATCACTCTGGCATCTTGCCCATGCTTCCTTCTGAAAATAACATAACCATTTAGATGGACCCAGGATAACTTGTTTGGGATTGTCAGACCAAATACCATGTTTGTAATGAAGAGGTCATACACTGTACACATCATCTTCAGCAGTAGAAGGCCATTGATCTTGTGGTTACCAATTAGTCTCTTTCTATAATTGCTTCCCAGGTCTGGTAGTATCTAGCATTAGAATCACTGAAGATGATTTGCCCGATTTTAGGCATTACATACCATTCTAGATTCTATTTATTGTAAAAATACATATTTCACATCTTTCAAATTTGTCATTGTGGGTGCATGATCATTTACAGTGGCTTGACTGTTCTCCTTGCTGTTATAAATTGGTAGTTTGTGTTTTCTGTGGGTGAGTGGCATGTGAGTGTTGGAGATGTGGCTAAACTTGTTAGCAAACTCTTCTGCTCCTTGCTACTGCAACCACTCCTAAAGAAGGTGCATCTAGTTTCTGTAATAAAACAGTATGTTAGCAAAAACACTGCAGCGGAGACAAAATGAGTTAGCTTATTTGGCTTGATGACCCTTCACCCAATCTGTATAATTTGCCTTCGTCAGCTAGATAAGTCTCTCTAACAAGTTGTTTTTCTGGTCTATCAGCTCTGCATAGTCCATGAATGTTCGGATATTTTGTGTTGATGTTAAATGGCGTTAACTTTCTCTTTGCCCTTGTTTGGCTTCTGTAATGGGATTGCTGTCAGTTGTGGTAAACTAGCCTTGGCTGGTAAGGCAGATGATGCTGTAGGGTGCCTTCCTCAAACCTTGAAGTTAGAGGAGTCAGCCTGGAGAGACCTGCTCAGTTGTTAATAGAGCTGTCAAATTCAAGTGTGCTTCAATTGAGTGAAAGATGGCACTGACCTGTGTGCAGGACTGCAACTACAATTTGCAGTGTATCCTCTTTGTTGCTTCCCCAGTGTCACAGGACTTAGTCTATATGTTGAGTGAATTGGTGTAGATGTCATGAGTTGTGTATGAGTTAGATTTTAACAAAGGAGGATTGCACTGCATTAATTGTGCCCTTTTCCAGGTGTGACTGAATTTAATGGCAAGACAAAGTTGAGAAAGCTCAATTATTCTGGTGGTTGTTGGGAAATATCCTTAAAAATAACTGAGGTTACATGGAAGAGAGGGGAGGATTTGGATAACTTTTGGATTGCAGAGGGTATACCATTTAACTTTAAACTGAAGAATCAGAAGTTGAAGTGTTGTGGTTACAAGTAGTTCTTGTTTTACTTTGTAACTTGTAACTCGTTATGTGAATAGTTGTCAAATGAAAAGTGAAGCCTGTAGAAACATTACACCATGGTATCATGCTACTGGAAATCAGGTTGGTACAGCATAAATGTAAAACAGAAAATTAACTACAGATGTCTTGTAGTATTTCCTCTTAGACACATATTTTTCACTTGATCTCTATCATTCAATCCAATGTACTGAATAAAATATTTTGTGCATGGAGTATTATTTGGTTGTAAGTGGATGAAATTAAGTATGCATTAACAATAGGATTCTTCCCCTGTTCTGAACCTATTGAACCCTTCCTGAACACTTGCTAATGTTTTTTTTTGCCCAAAGGCACTGCAAGCTACGAGTGATGATTTGAGGTAGCTTTTTTAAATATCGACACAGCAATTTTTTAGTGTCGCATACTCAATTGTTTAACAATCAACTGAACAGCTACACTATAAGAAGTTGTTTAAAGAGAAATGAAGGATAGAAGATTTTATGGTTTTTAAAAAAACGCTGAATTAAATGTTCTGTTTTTGATTTTGTAATACCTGGAAACCACTACATTTAATTTCTGACTATTGGGTTGGAGGCAGTACTCCCAATTTACACTGAAATTTAAAACATTTCAGCAGGCAGTGTTTGACAGTCTGCTTCCATGCAGTATATGTGCATCAGTTTTAATGAATAAAACATGGAACACCAGGAGAAAAATTGTTACATGCACAGAAAGTACACTTAAATTGGTCAACCTGCCTGGTTTAAAAACTCAAGTAAATCTTGGTTTTTAAACTGTCAGTTTTTCATTAATTTATGCATTTTCCCTGACACAGCCTCAACCGATCAGCAGTATTAATGTTAGTTTTTCCTTTGAATTGGCATTCTTGCAAATTGTCCTGTTGAGTGCAAGACAAAAAGCTTTGACAAAATCTTTTGTCAGCAATACTCAAGTTCCTAACAGTGCAATATAATAATTCATTAGATGCACATTTTCCCCTTTTATAACATGTAGCCTATTGTCTAAAGGTCAGTTAACAATTCTTCAACACTTTTATGTTCACCTCTCATCAAAATCCAGAGGCATGAAAATAGTAGGATAAAAATTACAAAGGAACAATGTATGAATTCTGAAAAACTGTATTTGGTGATCTGAAAATATTCAGCAGAAAGCTGAAGTTTGAATCTTTAACTGGGATTAATATAGTGAGAACAGATCAAAAGTTTTTTTTCAATTTAATTCCTGGTCAGTAAGCACCAACTGACCTGACAGATTAAGCAAAATTGTGAATTTATACAGATGTTTGGTGCTGTGGTTTAAGAGCGTAATGAAACTGTGCCAGTTGGAAAGAACAAAGATGTAAAATGAGCAATGAGATGAGGGGAGGTGATGACCTAGTAGTATTATCGCTAGCCTACTCCTAAGCATCATAGTCATACAGCACTGAAACAGACCCTTTGGTCCAACCAGCCCATGCCGAACATAATCCCAAACTAAACTAGTCCCAACAGCCTCCTGGCCCACATCCCTCCAAACATTTTCCTATTCATGTACTTATCCAAATGTCTTTTAAATGCTGTAACTGTACCCATATCCACCACTTCCTCAGCAAGTTTATTCCACACGCAAACCACTCTCTTTGTAATAAATTTACCCCTCGTCTCTTTTAAAATCTTTCTCGGCCTACCTTACTGTGGGCCCAGGTCTTTGAGTCCACCATCCTAGGGAAAAGACAACTACCATTGACTCTATTTATACCCTTCCTTATTTTATAAACTTCTATAAGGTAACCTAGCCACCTCCTATGCTCTAGTGAAAAAATTCTCAGCCTGTCCAGCCTTTCTTTATAACTCAAACCTTCTATACCTATCAACATCCTGGTAAATCGCTTCTGGACCCTCTACGGTTTAATAATATCCTTCCTATAACTTAGTAACAAGTGCAGGACACAGTATTCCAGAAGAGGCCTCACCAATATCCTGTACAACCTCAGCATGACTTCTCAACTCCTATCTTCATTGCTTAGTCCTTTGAGTATAAGTGCCTTTTTAGTCACCCCTGTCTATAGGTGACACAAACTTCAAAGAATTATGTACTTGCACCCCAGGTCACTCTGTTCTACAACACTACCCAAGGCCTACCATTAATTGTGTAAGCCCTACCCTTGTTTGTTGTACCAAAATGCAATACCTTGCATTTGTCCAGATTGAACTCTCTCTGCCACTTTTCAGCTCATTGACCCATTTGTTGAAGAAATCTTTGTAATCTTAGAAAACCTTCTTCACTGTCTTACTATGCCACCAATTTTGGTATCATCTGCAAACTTAGTAACCATGGCTTCTATATTCTTGTCCAAATCATTTATATAAATGACAAACAAAAGAGGACCTAGAACTGCTCCCTGTGGAACACCGCTGGTCAGAGACCTCCAGTCCGAAAAGCAACCCTCCACTGTTCTCTTTCAATTCCTCCCACCCCCTACAGACAAAGGGGGTGGCCACGGGTACCCGCATGAGCCCAAGCTACGCCTGCCTCTTTGTAGGTTACGTGGAACGATCCCTCTTCCGTACCTACACTGGCCCTAAACCCCACCTCTTCCTCCGTTACATCGATGACTGACTGTATCGGCGCCGCCTCGTGCTCCCACGAGGAGCTCGAACAGTTCATCCACTTCACCAACACCTTCCACCTCAACCTTGAGTTCACCTGGACCATCTCTAATACCTCTCTCTCCTTCCTGGACCTCTCTGTCTCCATCTCGGGCAACCACCTAGAAACCAATATCCATTTCAAGCCCACCGACTCCCACAGCTACCTAGAATACACCTCCTCCCACCCACCTTCCTGCAAAAATGCCATCCCCTATTCCCAATTCCTT
>NC_063357.1:24469674-24470351 GCF_021869965.1 Rhincodon typus | reverse complement strand
TCCTCACGTACCACCCCACCAACCTCCAGATCCAACGCATCATCCTCTGACACTTCCGCCATCTGCAATCCGACCCCACCACCAAAGACATTTTTCCCTCCCCACCCTTATCTGCTTTCTGGAGGGACCACACTCTGTGACTCCCTTGTCCGCTCCACACTCCCCTCCAGCCCCGCCACACCCGGCACTTTTCCCTGCAACCACAGGAAGTGCTACACCTGCCCCCATACCACCTCCTCACCCCCATCCTAGACCCCAAGAAGACTTTCCACATCAAGCAGATGTTCACCTGCACATCTGCCAATGTGGTATACTGCATCCACTGTACCTGTTGTGGCCTCCTCTACATCGGGGAAACCAAGCGGAGGCTCGGGGACTGCTTTGCAGAACACCTACACTCGGTTCGCACTAAACAACTGCACCTCCCAGTCGCGAACCATTTCAACTCCCCCTCCCATTCCTCAGACGACATGTCCATCCTGGGCCTCCTGCAGTGCCACAACGATGCCACCCGAAGGTTGCAGGAACAGCAACTCCTATTCCGCTTGGGAACCCTACAGCCCAATGGTATCGATGTGGATTTCACAAGTTTCAAAATCTCCCCTCCCCCTACCACAACCCAAAACCAGTCCAGCTCGTCCCCGCCTCCCTAACCTGTTCTTCCTCCCACCTATCCC
>NC_063357.1:24468485-24469274 GCF_021869965.1 Rhincodon typus | reverse complement strand
CCCCCCCCCCAGTGGTCGAGAACGCACTCAACCGTGTCTCCCACATTTCCCACAACTCATTCCTCACACCCCATCTACGCAATAAGAACCAAAAAAGAATCCCCCTCGTCCTCACGTACCACCCCACCAACCTCCAGATCCAACGCATCATCCTCTGACACTTCCGCCATCTGCAATCCGACCCCACCACCAAAGACATTTTTCCCTCCCCACCCTTATCTGCTTTCTGGAGGGACCACACTCTGTGACTCCCTTGTCCGCTCCACACTCCCCTCCAGCCCCGCCACACCCGGCACTTTTCCCTGCAACCACAGGAAGTGCTACACCTGCCCCCATACCACCTCCTCACCCCCATCCTAGACCCCAAGAAGACTTTCCACATCAAGCAGATGTTCACCTGCACATCTGCCAATGTGGTATACTGCATCCACTGTACCTGTTGTGGCCTCCTCTACATCGGGGAAACCAAGCGGAGGCTCGGGGACTGCTTTGCAGAACACCTACACTCGGTTCGCAATAAACAACTGCACCTCCCAGTCGCGAACCATTTCAACTCCCCCTCCCATTCCTCAGACGACATGTCCATCCTGGGCCTCCTGCAGTGCCACAACGATGCCACCCGAAGGTTGCAGGAACAGCAACTCCTATTCCGCTTGGGAACCCTACAGCCCAATGGTATCGATGTGGATTTCACAAGTTTCAAAATCTCCCCTCCCCCTACCACAACCCAAAACCAGTCCAGCTCGTCCCTGCCTCCCTAACCTGTTCTTCCTCCCACCTATCCCCTCC
>NC_063357.1:24378710-24468385 GCF_021869965.1 Rhincodon typus | reverse complement strand
TGCAGTGCCACAACGATGCCACCCGAAGGTTGCAGGAACAGCAACTCCTATTCCGCTTGGGAACCCTACAGCCCAATGGTATCGATGTGGATTTCACAAGTTTCAAAATCTCCCCTCCCCCTACCACAACCCAAAACCAGTCCAGCTCGTCCCCGCCTCCCTAACCTGTTCTTCCTCCCACCTATCCCCTCCTCCTACCTACTAACCTCATCCCGCCCCCTTGACCTGTCCGTCCTCCCTAACTCCCCACCTACACTCACCTTTTACTGGCTCCATCCCCGCCTCTTTGACCTGTCTATCTCCTCTCCACCTA
Organism: Rhincodon typus; assembly: GCF_021869965.1. Taxonomy (NCBI): domain Eukaryota; kingdom Metazoa; phylum Chordata; class Chondrichthyes; order Orectolobiformes; family Rhincodontidae; genus Rhincodon; species Rhincodon typus. The sequence continues at coordinate 24,468,072 of NC_063357.1, read as the reverse complement.
TCTTCTCCTCTATCCATCTTCTATCTGCCTCCCACTCACTCCCTCTTTATTTCAGAACCCCCTTCCCCTCCCCCATTTCTGAAGAAGGGTCTAGGCCCGAAGTGTCAGCCTTTCTGCTCCTATGATGCTGCTTAGCCTGCTGTGTTCATCCAGCCCTGCACCTTGTTGTCTCGGATTCTCCAGCATCTGCAGTTCCTACTATCCCTCCACTGTTATTGTCTCCTGCCGTTCGGCCAATTATGTATCTAATTGGCAAGCTCACCCTGAATCCCATGTGACCTAACTTTATTAATTAGTCTAACACACGGAACCTTGCCAAAGGCTTTACTAAAGTCCATGTAAGCAACGTCTACTGCTCTGCCCTCCAATATTTTTGGTAACTTCCTCAAAAAAAACTCAATCAAGTTTGAGATACAGTATTCCTGGAGACCCAGGTAATGTTCTGGAGACCTGTGTTTGAAACCCCCCTTGGCAGCTGATGGAATTTGAAATCTGGAATTCAAGTCTAAAGATGACCATGAATCCATTGCTGATGGTCAAGAAAATACCATCTGATTCACTAATGTCCTCTTAGGGAAAGAAACTGCTATCCTTACCTGGTCTGGCTTATGTGTGATTTCCAGATCCACAGCAATGTGGTTGACTCTCAGTTGCCCTCTAGGATCAGCAATGAATGCAGGCTTACCCAGTGATGTACGCATCCTGTGAATTGATTTCTCAAAAAAAAACTAATTGCATTAATTCCTCTGTATCCACGAAATCGTGAATCATGACTTCACTTATCCACGCCAAAAAATAAGTAACAAAATTCAACATCTGCGGGCAAAATTTTTAGCCTGTTTTTCACTTGTGAATTTCATCATTCCTTGTGGACATAGAGGAATGACTGTGTATGATGCTTTAATCTTTCCCTTTTGTAGACTTTTGTATCACTACAGATTACTTTGATTTATTTTTGCATCATCAGCAAATTTTGACTGCAATATACTTGAGCACTTCACCAAGTCATCAAATTAGATTGTCATTAGTTGAGGCCTTACAGCTGATACCTGTTGCACTCCCCCAGTTAGTTTGCCAACTGTAAAATGTTTTATTTATTCTGATTCTCTGTTTCCTATTAATAAGGTATCCTCTATCCATGCTACTAGACTGTGTCAAATGCCATTATCCTGTGTATCAAACTTTTTATGTGGAAACTGTATCAAATGCCTTTTTGGAAATCAAAATGCTCTACATCTATTGGTTCCCCTTCATCCATTCTGCTTGTTAATTCTCAAAAAATGCCAATAAATTTGGCAAATCTGATTTTCCTTTCATTAAACAAAGTTAACTTCATTTTATTATGATTTTATGCTGCCAACACTGTAATACAATACATTATTTTTTCAATGACAAATTATTTTCAAATGTAGCTCTTGTTTAAACCAAGGCTTGACGAAACAAACTGAACTGGTTACTCATGGCTAAGTGCCACTTAATAACATTTTTTTGCCTTTTTCATTATTTCATTAGCTTTTTGTAATTAAAGGCAGTTAAAGTTGCAATTGACTCTTGTTGACAGAAAGTACCTGGCTAATTTCCATACTGGTTGATAATACTGACTACACGGGATTGGTTAGCTAGGAGCTAGGGGCCTTGAGGTAGTCTACCTCACTGTTTCCTCGTGGACTAGCTTGAATTAGCTAAAGACTGGCATCAATGATGATACGAATTCAGGGGAAGCTGTGAAGAGTTGTTCACTGTTGTTGCCACTGGTTGCAAATGCTCTAGATTTGTCTATTTCATTTGTGCTAATATTCAGTGACCTCTGGCATTAGAGAACATTTCCAGAGCCACTATATAGCTGTCTGTTGCTTAATTGTCCGTCACCATTCACTGCTGCATCTGGCAAAGCTGCAGGGCTTTGTCCACCTCGCAATCCTGATCCAATGGTTACAAGATCTCTCCTCAATATCTGTTGCGTAGTGATTGACATTCATGGCTATTTGGACCACCTGGCATTAGGAAGGGCAATAACAAAGACAGCCCCCTTGACCCTGCAAAGTCCTCCTTCCTATCATCCGAGGGCTAGTGCCAAAATTGGAAGTTTTCTCTGACTAGTAAGGTCTCAGCCTGACATAGTCATACTCCAGGAATCACAGCTTACAATGTTCCAGACACCACCATCCCTAGGTATACCCTGTCCCACCAGCAGGATAGACCCTGCAGCACAATGGGGAAGGAGTTGCTCTAGAAGTCCTTAATGGCACCAGATCAAACATGTGCAAGAAAACATCTGATTACCACATAGCAACACCACCCCTCAGGAAAAAAAACCCTCCGCTGATGAATCAGTATTTCTCCATGTGAGCAGCATATGGAGGATATTCATGTCCACCACCAAGAGTAGCTTGGAAGCAACATTACCTATTTTTCTGGTTGAATCCTTAAATAGCTGATAGACCAGATCTGTGATAGCTGGTCAGAGAATCAAGAGAGCAAACATTCTTGACCTCATAGTCAGAATGGTGAGTATGGAGATGGAGCTGTCCATGCATACATCAGTATGAGTGATCATTGTACGGTCTTTATGGAGACACAGTCCTGCCTTCACATGGAGAATATATTGGAATGTGTTGTGTGGCAGTATCACCTTGCTAAATGAGACTTTGAACAGATTGAGCACCTCAGACTCCAACGCAATCTACAATCTCATAAGCAGATATATCTCTCACTTTACCATTATGATCAGGTCAGGGGATCAACCCTAGTTCAATGAAGAATGTAGGATGGCATGGCAGGAGTACCAGTAGGCATACTTAAAAGTGAGGTGTCAACCTGGTGAAGATATAAAACAGGATGACTTGTCAGTAAACAGCATAAGCAGCAAAAGACAACCAACTAAGTGATCCCACTACCAACAGCTCAGAGCTAAGCTCTGAAGATCTGCAATACCCAGTCATGAATGGTGAGAACAGTTTTTTTTAAAAAGAAACTTAGGGGATGAGGAAGCTGCACAAATATTTCTATCCTCTACGATGCGAGAGCCCAGCATCTGCCAGGAGATAAGGTCAGAAGTGTCAAGTGGATGATCCATCTTGGCCTCCTTCAGAGGCCTCCGCATCACAGCTCCCAATCCATAAATTCCCGCTCCATGGGCTATCAAGAAATGGTTGGAGGCACTGGATACTGCAAAGAATGGCCTCCTGACAACAATCTGACATTCGTACTAAAGACCTGCTCTAGAACTTACCAAAGCCCTAGCCAAGCTGTTCCAGCGCTGCTATAACACTGGCATCTATCAGACGATGATAAAAGATTGTCCTGATTTTGCGTACAATCTGGCTAACTATAGCTTCTTCAGTCGACTCTCAATCATCAGTAAAGTGATGGAAGGTTTAATTATCGAGCAGCACTTAGCAATAACTTGCTCCCTTGATGCCCAGTTCAGGTTCTGCCAGGGCCACACAGCTTCTGACCTCCTTATAGTTTTAGTTCTTGAATTCAACTCTGTCCATACTTGAGACGAGACGAGACGAGACCGACTGCCCTTGATGGCAAATCCACATTTGACAGAGTATGGCATCGAGGAGCCCGAACAAAATCGGGGATCAGGGGCAACCTCTGCTGGCTTGAATCATACCTGATGCACAACAAGGTGGTTGTGGCTGTTGTCCATGTTTAAAAGCAGCACGACCTGGACACAACCTGGCTGGGCCTGAAAAATGGCAAGCACCATCGCCGGCCACCCGTGTGGTGTGAATGATCATCTCCAATAAGAGAGGATATAACCTTTTTTGTCCCTTTTTTATATTCAATTGCATTTCCATCACTGAATCTTCCCAATATTACTTCCAGGGGTTACCATTGACCAGAAACTCAACAGAGCTAGCCATATAAATACATTGGCTACAAGTGCACGTTAGAATTCTGCAGTGAGGTAACTTACCACTGTATGCTTTCAATGGAGCTGACACCCAAAGCCAATCCATCACCAACAAGGCCCAAGTCAGGTATGTGATAGAATGCTGCCCACTTGCCTGGATGAATGCAGCTCCAACAACATCGAAGCTTGACACCATCCAAGACAAAGAAACCTGCTTAATTGGCACCATATTCACAAACATCTACTCCCTCTACCACACTGACTTTCAGAAGCAGTGTGTACCACCTACAAGATGCACTGCAGAAATCCACCAAGGCTCCTTGCACAGCACCTTCCAAAGCACTTTCCAAATGCACAGTCATGATAGTTACCATTTGAAAGGCCATGGTAGCAGATACATTAAATCACCACTACCTGCAAGTACCCCTCCAGATTAATCACTGTGTTTTGACTTGGAAATATATCCCCATTCTCCATGTCTTTGCGTCAAAATCCTGGAACTTCTTCCTTTTGTGGCATAATTAGACTGCAGTGGTTCAAGAAGTCAGCTTACCATCACCTTTCCAAGGGGAGTTAGGGGATGGGCAATAAATACTGGCCCAGTCAGCCATGCCCAGATCGCAGAATAATTTTTTTTTTTTTTTTTTTTTTTAAAGAAAAAAATTCTATCAGTGTTCTAACATCAGCTCCATTGAAAGCATACAGTCCGGCTGCAAAACAGCCTGGTATGGCAACTGCACTACTCAGGACCATAAGAAACAACAGAAGGTTGTGTGCACAGCACAAACCATCACAGAAGCCAATCTTCCACCCGTGGACTCTATTTACACAGCTTGCTGCTGTGGAAAGGGGGAGGTGATGGCCTAATGGTATTATCACTAGACTGTTAATCCAGAGACCCAGATAACATTCTGGGGATCCAGGTTCAATCCCCACCATGGCAGATGGTGGAATTTGAATTCCATAAATATCTGGAATTAAGAATCTAATGATGACCGTGAATCCATTGTTGATTGTCGGAAAAACGCATCTGGTTCACTAATGTCCTTTAGGGAAGAAAACTGCCATCCTTACCTGGTCTGGTCTACATGCGACTCCAGACCCACAGCAATATGGTTGACTCTAAACTGCCCTCTGGGCAATTAAGGATGGGCAATAAATGCTGCCTAGCCAGCAGTATGTCACATCCCATGAATGAATTTTTTAAAAAAAAGGTCGCCAACATCATCAAAGACCCATCGCACCTTGGTATTGACCTCCTACAACCTCTTCTGTCAGGCAGAAGATTCAGAAGCCTGAACACATACAAGCAGGTTCAGGAACTGCTGCTTTCTGGCTGTTATCAGACTGTTGAATGGACTCTAGCCTCAAATAATGTACCTGTATGCCTCTAAGTCTTTTTGATCCGTACATCCTTTGCTTGCTGTGATCTGTCTGTGCTGCTCATGAACAAAGCTTTTCACTGTATTTCGGTACACGTGACAATAAATAAATCAATCAATCAATGAAAAATTCTGTTATGCCTGCTTCTGCCTTAGTGCTCTTCTGGAGTTATCACTGAACCAAGAATTGGACAGCTTGCTCGATAGTAATTGTTGAAAGTCAAAGCATGAAAGGAGGACATTTGGTGCCTCATTCCCGAGTCACCGCTTTGAAAGATCAAGTCAATTTTAGTGATAAAAGTGTGAGGATATTCTGGACCATGAGGTTACATTGTGATGCTGCACGATTCTGCTGCTGAGGAGCCGCAGTGCCTTATGGATGCCTAGTTCTGAGCTTTTGAGTTTTGATATTAACATAATAATGCCATGCAAAATTGCTTGGGACTATTAATATACGTGCAGTAGTCATTTCTACCACCAAGTTGTCATGGACAGATAATTCTGAAATGAGTAGATTTGTGAAGATGAGGTCAAGTAGAATCGTTTCTCTCTCTAGGTGCCAAAAGCTGTCTGATGGTAATTGTCCTTCTGAAGTTGAGTGGTAATGCTATCAAATTAGCCTTGGTGACGAATCTTTGAAATCTCATCTGGACAATATTGTGTGCAAATTATTCCATATTATTTAGGCACAGAAGCAGGGTATATGTTCTGATAGGATTAGACACGAAAGCTGGAATCCATCTATCAATATGTCCCTCCATTTTTTTTTTCTCCTTTGGGGGAACTTCCCTTTAATTCATGTATGCTGGTTACCTTAAATGGTCCCATTATAAGGAGTCCAACGTTTATATCTCATTTCAGATAAACAGATATTTCTTGAAATCCCTTTTGGATTTAATAGTGACTCTTGTTTATGGCCCCCTAAATCTTAAACTCCTGTGCAAGTAAAAGTACCTACATATCCACCCTATCAAACCCTTAAATAGGATTAAAGATCGTGATCAGGTTTTTTTTTAACCCAACCTGTTCAATCTTTCCTGATAACGATAGCTTGCTATCATGATGGTAAATCTTATTTTGCACGTTTTTATCATTTTTACATTATGGAGGCCAAGAACTGTTAATGATACTCCACTGTAGATTAAGTCAGTGCTTCTATGCAAGTTTAACGTTGCTTCTTAGTTTTTTTTTGGCATGAAATTAACATAAAATCATGCCCTTAAGAACCACTATCAAGCTGCTGCTTGACCAATCTGTTGGGTGGCTCTCCCAAGTTTATTTTATTAAATAAAGATTTAAATGGTACAATTTTTGTTGCCTTTTTAACACCAGTAATGATGATTCGAGTGACTGAGTAGTCTATTTTTATAGGATTAGAGTACATCAGCTGTTACTCCATTTTTAAATAAAGCTTCTGAGTTTATCAAAATGTAGGGGCCTGTTCCTGTGCTGTACTTTTTTTTGTATTAGATGACTGTAAATTGACATTTATGCTAGATTTTAGCTAAGAACCTCTACTTTTAAGATTATCTGCAAGGGAGATGATGTCATGTTGTCTTACTTTATTTCAGGTTAACGTGATAGCAATGTCTATCTGCACCAGGGAGGCCTACCAGTCGATGAAAATGCGAAATGTTGATGATGGACACATTATTAACATCAATAGGTAAGGGAATTGAATTGAAATGAAAGCAAAATGTGCCAGAAGTATTCAGGTCTTGCAGCAGTGGAAGGAGAGAAACTGGATTAACTTTTGAGTCGCTTCTTCAAAGAAAAAATTCTCCTGAAGAGTCATCAGAGAATTGAATTGTTGCTTTGCATGGGATGGAAACCTTCCTCGGTTTCGTTTTGGTTCATTTGGTTGATTTGAACAGTTTCAGTGATAAGCTGCTTAAGGACCAAATTTTCAATATTAAAGCAACAAAATTCTAAAATTTAAGGATATGTGGGTTTTTTTTAAAAAGAAATGTCATTGAATAGGATAGCAGATGGAACAGACTAGGCAAAATATTGGTCCATATGATCCTTGACTGATTGCTGGAAAGGGTACCACGTTCAGCACTTCAATTTTTTTTTTTATTGTGATCTGATAAAGATTTCACAAATGTCCTTTTCAAGTTTACTCACCTAGAGGTGGTGTAATAATGTCACAGATTTAGCAAACCAGAGTTCCAGGTTGATGTTTTAGGGATGCAAGTTCGAATTCCACTATGACAGTTGGTAAAATTTGAGTTCAATAAAATAGAATTAAAAATGGTTATAATGGTGCCTGTGTGTAGCTGTTGTCTGTTGTTATTAAATAAAACTCAATTGATTCACTAACTGCCTTTTAGGGTGGGAAATTTTGCCATCCTTGTGTTATCTGGCCTATATAATATTTTTGACTGTCTTATCTATCCTCTGGAATAGTCGAGCAATCTATTTCCTCAGTTGTATTAAAACTTCAAGCATGTTTTGTTTTTAAAATGGTGCAGAAGCAACACGAGAACCAGGGAGGCTTGAAGTAGCGCAAGGGAGCGCAAATTTTTAGATTTGGGAAACATAAAAAAAAAACTAGAAGTGTAGATTCACTAGACCAGGGTCTGAAAAACTGCCTGAAGTGGGAGTTTTGGAAAAATTGAAAAGTGACATCACAGGGTAAACAAACTCATTAAGTGGGTATGGGAGCCTGGATGGCTGAAGTTACAATCTATGTAAGCAAGACCAGATCTGTATTTCTGCTGTCCAGTCTTTAAAATAAAAATGGGTGTTTAATTTAGGTTAGGTTGTGTTTAAAACTTAAGGAGTAGGTAAGATCTCTGGTGTATATTCTTCAGTCTTTAAACTAGTGGAAATAAACGGAAAGAGAGTAACTTGTAGGTTACTTGGGCAGCAAGGCAGCTTGACGCGGTGGGATGTTACTCCTGTGAGATGTGGGAAGTCAGGAATACTTTCAATATGCAGGGTGACCAAGTGTGCAGAAAGTTTGTTCTGAAGCAGTTTTTGCAAACTTGTGCTTTGGATCTGGAGCAGCAGCTGGATTCACTATGGAGTATCTGGACAGCATGTACGGTGAGGTTGGTGCACTGTTGGCAAAGAGTACACAGGCAGAAAGACTGCTAGAGTAATAAAATACCTGGCAGGTGGTGCAGTAATCCCCTAGAGCCATCACTGTTTAACAGATTTTTAATTTTAGGTATTGCTGGGGGAGATGGAATGCAGTGAGAGCCAAGTCTGTGGCACAGACAGTAGCTACGTTGCTCAAGAGGAGAGGAAGAAAGAGTTCGAGAGCAATAGTGTTATGGAATTCTACCATCAGGAGAACACACCATTTCTGCAACTGCAGCAATAATATCAGTCTGGCATGTTCTCTCCCTGGTGGCAGCATCAAGGATATCACTGGGAGAATAGCCAGAGGTCATGGTCCATATCGGTACTGATTGATGTTGGTAAAAAGAAGGAGGCAAGCAGAATATAGTCTGGAAATAAATCAAAAAGCAGGATCTCAACTATAGTAATTTCAGGATTGCAGATCAGGAATTGAAGAATAGACAGAATGAATGTGTGGCTGGAGGGATGAGTTTGGGTTCTTGTGGCATTGAGAACGGTTGTGGGGAAGAGGAGATCTGTTCAAGCTGGAAAGTTGTACCCCAGCAAAACTGGGTTGTTTGCTAGTGCTGTGGGTGTTTAAACTAGAGAGCCAGTGAATGTGAACCTGAACAGGGAGACAAGTGAGGGAAACGGTTGGAAATGAAAGGTAGAAAAGTAAAAAGCGAAAATGGAAGGCAGAGGAAACCAGTGCCAGCAGCAATTAGGGCTGGCATACAAAAAAGTGTAAAAATGTCAAAAAGACAAATCTAAGGGAACAATAGGGTGGCGCAGTGGTTCATTGGTTAGCAGTGCTGCTTTGCAGTACAAAGGACCCAAGTTCGATTCGACCCTCCAGCGACCGTCTGTGTGGAGTTTGCACATTCTCCCATGTCTGCATGTGTTTCCTCCAGGTATTCCAGTTTCCTCCCACAGTCCAAAGATGTGCCGGTTAAGTGGATCATAGTCATGCTGAATTGCCCATTGTGGCCAGGAATGTATATAACATAGGGTGGATTAGCCTTGAGAAATGCAAGGTTACAGGGATAGGGTAGGGGGTTGGGGTCTGGGTGGGATACTCTTTGGAGGGTTGGTGTGACCTTGATTGGCTGAATGGCCTGCTACCACACTGCGGGGATTCTGCAATATATCTGAATGCATGGAGTATTCACAATAAGATAGACAAATTTAAGAGTTGTTAATTGTAAACTGGTACAGTACAATTGCGATGATGTAGATGTGGCTGTGGAGTAACTGAGGCTGGGAACTGAACTAGGTATTTAATTTTTAGGAAGGACAGCCAAACTGGAAAAGGTGGTGGAATAGCTTTGTTAGTGAAATATGAAATCCATGCAATAGCCAGAAACGATACTGGCGCAGGAAGTCTAAATGTGGAATCTGTGCGGAACCAAGGAACAAGGATTGGAAAATTTTAATGGGAGTTGTCTGGAGTCCTTACAGCAAAGGTGGTGAAGTAGTCATGTAACAAGGATGCTGCAGTAGTCATGGGTGACTTTTAATCTACAACATTAGCAATATTACTGTAATGGATGAATCTTTGGAATGTAAGCAAGATGGCATTGCAGACCAGTACAATGAGGAGCCAAGAAACCAATCAAGCACAGTGTTTGGGATAGAAGAATTGAAGGAAATTAGTTTTGAGTTTTAAAACTATGCTGGAGAAATTAATGGACTGAAAGGTAATAAATTACCAGGGTCTGATAATCTACAGCTCGGGCTACTAAAGGAGGTGTGCGTGGCAATAATGGCTGTTAGTTTTCATGTTTCAAAATTCTGTAGCAGTCCTGGCAGCTTGGAGGGTAGGAAATGTAACCCTACCATTTAAAGGAGGAGGGAGGTAGAAAAGTGGGAATTACAGACCAATCAGTCTAACATCAGTAGTAGAAAAATAGGAGTCTATTGTGAAGCTTGTGATAATGGGATTTAGAAAATATCAGTGACATTATACAAAGTCAACATGGATTCATGAAATGGAAATTGTATTCGAGAAACCTACTAAAGGTTTTTGAGAATGTAAACCGTAGAATAGATGAGAGAGAACTAGTCGATGTGATATATTTGGATTTTCAGAGCACCTTTGATAAGGTTCTACAATAGGGAATTATATGCAAAATCAAAGGTCATGTGATTGATAGTAACATACTGACATGGATTGAGAATTGTTTAGCAGACAGCAAATGGTGGGAATAAATGGGTCATTTTCAGAGAGGAAGAAAAGCGAGGTATTGTAGAGGTCAATGCTTGTGGGCCCCACCTATTAATATGATCACGATTTGGATAACAATCAACTGTAACACTTTCACGTTTGTTGGCGATGGAAAGCTAGGTGTGAGAGAGTTGTAAGGATGTAAAGAAGCTTCAGGGCAAATTAAACATTGAGGAAATGAGCAAATACATGGCAGGTGCAGTAAAATGTGGATAAATAAAAAGTTGTTACCCTACCGTTCTGTTTTTCACACTGAAGTATTATTTAAAAATGGAGATACATTACGCAATCTAAGTGTACAGTGGGACCTGGATGTCTTTTCGCGTCATTGAAAGCAAGCATGTAGGTGCAGCCAGCGGGTAAGAGGGCAAATGGTTTGTTGGCCTTTTTTGAAAGACAGTTTATGTACAGGAGCAAGGAAGTAATACTGCAAATGTGCAAGGCCATGCCTGCAGTTTTGGTCTCCTGATGTAAGAAAAGATGTACCACAGAGGAAGCGCGGCAAAGGTTCACCAGACTGGTGGGATTCTGGGATGGCAGATTTGTCCTGTGAAGAGAGATTCAGCCAACTAGTCTATATCTACTGGAGTTTAGAAGAATGAGAGGGATATCCTTGAAATATATTAAAATTCTGTTAGAGTGGGCAGACTGGATGCAGGGATGGTGTTTTCTCTGGCTAGGGGTGCAGAACCAGAGATGTGGTCTCTGAATAAGTGGAAGACTGTTTTGGATTGAGATGAGGTGAACTTTCTTCACTCTGTAATGAGCCTGTAGAATTCTCCTCCACAGAAGGCTGTCAAGACAAGGTTATTAAATATATTCAGGAAGAAAATACATTTGTAGAAGGTAAACGTGTTGTGGGCTATTGGAGAGCATGTGAGTATGGTGTTAAGATGGAGTATCAGCCATGATTATATTGAGTAGCCTATCCCTGCTAATTTTCTGTTTTTAAAGCATGGTGCTGTCGAACATTGTCATATTTAGCATGTATGTTTTCTTTCAAGTTTTCTTTTAAAATGTGTATGCAGTATGAATCAACAAAGTTGTCCTGCCACACTCTGGCCTGGATGCTTTTTACTTAATTGGCGATGTTTTTGTTGTTGAGTGGCTTATGTATAAGTTAAAAAGAAACAAGATTACAAAGTGCTGCATATTTATAATAGTGTGAACTCTGTGAGCCTCGACATTGCACTGAGGATAATTTTAATTTGTGAATTGTATTTAATCACCTTAAACAACTCTGATTTAAATGTTGCTCTGTTATATAATCGTTTTGAATCAGTTATTTCTCTCTCTTCTGGCACTAACTTAACTTTCCAGGAGTTTTGAAGTGATGTAACTCATGACATCTTTAAAATGACTGGGTTAAATGTTATTAAAGGATCAGTCTTTATCTTCATCAAATTGCTTCTGAATAAGCTTTAATTTAGCAGTGACACATTTATCAGAATAAAAGGAGCTGAAATCTTTTGAAAAAAAATCTGACCCTTCCCCTTCATTTCTTTTCACTTTTGCCTTAAAAATCAGAATAAGACGTGTTGTGTACCTGTGGATAAAACATGGATATTGCGGGGAAGCGAATTTTAAGTTAACCTGTACTGCAGAATCTAGGCAAATAAATAATTAAAATACAACCAGTATGATCCCACCAAAATCCATTGTTTCCAGTCTTCTCTGGACAACTAAGCTAACTGTCTAAACCAGAAAGGGTCCTCCTTTAAATAAGCAGGCGAAGGTCCAAGGACATCATTGACCCTGCCCCAACTCCACCAATTACAGTTTAGTTCTGAAAGTGGGGAAGTTGCTCCAGCTTTCTTAATCCAGCTGAACTCAGTCAGAGGAGGATGGAAATGTGAAGAGCTCTCATCAGGCTGCAGCCTCATCCTACTCTAGAATCGTCCCAGATACCTACCCTCTGCATGATTCTGGTTTTAAGTCGCTCCATTAATATGGTGGTGAGGTGTCAGCATCCTAAGGATTGAAATTCTTTCTTGTAAGTCTCTGTCTCTCTATCCTTGTTTAAAACAGTGCTTAAGACCTATCTATCCATTTCCAAACAAAAAAAAATGAAAGAACTGTGGATGCTGGAAATCCAGAAACAAACAAAAACAGAATTTGCTGGAAAAGCTCGGTAGGTCTGGCAGCATCTATGGAGAGAAATCAGAGTTAATGTTTCGGGTCTGGTGGCTGTGTCTCAGAACTGAGCTTTTCCAGCAATTTCTATTCTTATTTTCTCTCTTACCAAGTCTGCTATCATCATTTTTCTTGATGTCGAGTTCAGTTTGAAAACACATTTCTAAAGCACCTTGAAATGTGCCACAAAACTAGACATTCTTGTTGCTGCTTTCATTAGAGTACTCCCGGTTAAAGGAGCAAAACAAAATTACAATCTGGTGTGCCTCTCAACTACATGCAAAGTGTATCCGTAACCTGGATTTGAGAATGATAATCAAGACTAGATGTTGACGCATGAAAAAATATTGACTGAGTTTTTTGGTTTATTATGCTGCAAGACAGGAAACAAATAATTTTGCCGCAATGCAGCCTTGCATGTGCTTTGACCTTCAAAGATGAGTGTATATGTACTGAAAGTACCCAAATGGTTACTCAGTGATTTACTGCAGAAAGTATTTCCAGACCTGTGGGTACAAACTATAAAATGAAGTGGTTGTGCCTAATGGGAAAGGTCAGCTGCTGTTAAAGTCTCAAGGTGGAGTTTTCTTTTCTTTTTAAAGTCTCATACATTGTACAATGTATCAATCAGCACAAAGCCAAGCTCACCACTGTTGTGAATTCTTATTTGAAATAATCCATTTTGTGACAGATCATTCAAAGAGGTTTTGTTACTTCTTAACAGTTAAGAGCATCTTCTTGAAATCTTTTTTCTTGTTTATTGTGAGCCAACTCTTTCCTTCCAGCTGCAACAAAATAATTTTATTTTTTGTGCTGTTCATTATCAGACTATGTCAATATAATAAGGGCAGCATGGTGGGTCAGTGGTTAGCACTGCTGTCTCTCAGTGCCAGGGATCCAGGTTCGATTCTAACCTCTGGTGTGTGGAACGTAGAACGTAGAACTGTGCAGCACAGTACAGGCCCTTCGGCCCACGATGATGTGCCGAACTTTTACCCTAAACCTAAGGTCTATCTAACTTCCACCCCTACCTTTATATTATCATTCAAATGCTTATCTAATAGCAGCTTAAATGACCCTAACGAGGCCGACTCCACTACCCTCTCCGGCAATGCATTCCACGCCCCTACAACTCTGAGTAAAGAACCTACCTCTGACGTCTCCCCGATATCTACCTCCACTCACTTTAAAACTATGCCCTCTCGTAATAGCTACCTCCACCCTAGGAAAAAGTCTCTGGCTGTCCACTTTATCTATACCTCTGATCATTTTGTACGCCTCTATCAAGTCACCTCTCATCCTTCATCATTCTAACGAGAAAAGCCCTAGCTCTCTCAACCTTTCCTCGTAAGACCTTCCCTCCATTCCAGGCAACATCCTGGTAAATCTCCCCTGCACCTTTTTTACAACGTTTCCACATCTTTCCTGTAATGAGGCGACCAGAACTGGACACAATACTCCAGATGTGGCCGAACCAGGCTTTTGGAAAGCTGGAGCATAACTTCTTGAACTCAATCCCTCTAATGAAAGCTAACGCACCATACGCCTTCTTAACAACTCTATCCACCTGCTTTCAGGGAACTGTGGACATGAACCCCAAGATCCCTCTGCTCCACACTGCCAAGAATCTTTCCGTTAACCCTGTGCTCTGCTTTCAAGTTTGTTCTTCCAAAATGAATCACCTCACACTTTTCAGGGTTAAACTCCATCTGCCACTTCTCAGCCCAGCTCTGCATCCTATCAATGTCCCTCTGTAACCTAGAACAGCCCTCCACACTATCCACAACTCGACCCACCTTTGTATCATCCGTGAACTTACTAATCCACCCTTCCACTCCTACATCCAAATCATTTACAAAAATCACAAATAGAAGAGGACCCAGGACAGATCCTTGTGGTACACCACTCATAACTGAGCACCATGTTGAATATTTTCCATCCATACCACCCTTTGTCTTCTAAGGGTCAGCCAATTCTGAATCCAATCTGCCACATTTCCCCCTATCCCATGCCTCCTTACTTTCTGCATGAGCCTACCAGGGGGAACCTTATCAAACGCCTTACTTAAATCCATGTATACCACATCCACTGCTCTACCTTCATCCACGTGTTTGGTCACCTCTTCAGAGAATTCAATAAGGTTTGTGAGACATGATCTACCCCTTACAAATCCATATTGACTATCACAAATCAAACTATGCCTATCCAAGTGATCATAAATCCTATCTCTCAGAGCTCTTTCCAATAATTTGCCCACCACTGAAGTAAAACTAACTGGCCTGTAATTTCCGGAGTTATCCCTATTCCCCTTCTTGAACAAGCAAATGATGTTTGCCACTCTCCAGTCTTCCGGCACTATACCCATGGACAGTGAGGATGAAAAGATCAATGCCGAAGGCCCTGCAATCTCTTCCCTTGCTTCCCATAGAATACTTGGATAAATCCCATCAGGCCCGGGGGACTTATCTATCTTCAAGTTCCTCAAAATTCCGAGTACATCTTCCTTACTAACATCTACCTCCTCCAGCCTACCAGCCTGTTTCACACTGTCCTCCCCTGTAATGAGGTCCCTCTCAGTTGTGAATACCAAAGAAAAGTATTCAGGAGTTTGCACAATCTCCCCGTGTCTTTGTGGATTTCCCCCCGGTGGCTCTGGTTTCTTGCCACAGTCCAAAGATGCGCAGGTTAGGTGGCTTGGCCATGGAAAATGCAGGGATAGGGTAAAGGGGGGGGGGTGGATATGGGTGTGATACTCTTCAGAGGGATGGTGCGGACTTGATGGGTTGAATGGCTGATGTACGGTTTCTATGATTCAATAATTTTGGTGTCTGCTTTTTGTGGTATTTAAATGTAGAATTCAAGAACACCATGAGGCTATTCGTGTACAATTATGGACCCTGGTGAGAGAAACTAAATGTGTACACTAAAATGATACTGTCACTGATTTTTTTTTTTATAAGTCAGAAATCGCATGACACCAGGTTATAGTCCAACAAGTTTATTTAAAATCATAAGCTTTTGGAGCTTAGCCCTTTGTTAGGTGCTCATGATTCCAAATAGATGTGTTGGACTATAACCTGGTGTTGTGTGACTTTTGACTTTGTCCACCCCAGTCCAACACCGGCACCTCTACATCACTGATTTTTAAAAACTGTCTGACCTCTGTATAGGTCCAAGTGATAATGCAATTGGTACCTGGTCATTTTTGAGGCAGCGTGCACAGCTTTCAATATTTGTATTGAAGATTTGTAGCTCAGGTTGTGGATGAAGTTGTTGTAGGTCCTTGGCCAGTTTGTGTGTAGGTGTGCCTCATAGGGAGACAATGGGTCTGAGGGGGATGTCTGGCTGATGGACTTTGGGTAGTCTGTAGAAGCGGCCGATGTCAAGAACATATCAGAACTGACAACGAGACTCCTACGACCACTAGGAATCATGGCAGGGCACAAACCCACAGCCACACTACGACAAACACTCAAGGACCAAAGAACCCATACCCGTGACATGTAGGACCAACGTAGTTGACAAAATACCTTGCAATGACTGCAACAAACATTACATTGGCCAGACTGGAAGGAAACGAGCCATCTGGATACATGAAAACCAGCTAACGGCAAAACGACGTGACAAACTTTCCCTCCTCTCAGTGCACTCGAACAATGAAGGCCATCAATTTAACTGGGACATTGTGACCATCCTAGGTCAAGCCAACCACAGACATGCACAGGAATTCCTAGAGGCCTGGTTTTCAACCCATGATTGAAACAATAAACATGTAAAATTAGACCCCATATACAAACCTATGCAGAACAGAACTGGAAATGTCACAACCCAACTTAACAGAGTGGATCATATAAGTACCAAGTGGAGTAGAACAGCATCGCTTCATCGGAGGCCGCATTGATGAAGTTACCTAGCGTAGTGACGTCTGTACAAAAACCAGCTAGCTCGGTGAGCAAGCCAACAACCTCATTTATATCACATACCAACTTGAACGTTAATAAAACTGACACGTCGCAGTGTTTAAACTGCAGTTTGTGTGAGGAGAGGAGGTAGCCCACTGTAAGTTGCTTGTATGGAATAGTGTTGTTTAGTGTTTAGAAATATGTCAAATTAATAGTTTTGCACTTGAAACGAGTATATAAAAGTCACAAAAAACGGGGAAGGTTGGCAGTTTAAAAGTTAATGCAGAGATCCAACTTTGTCTGCAAGTACAGGACTCCAGACTATTGTAATTCCTATTAAAATGCCAAACATCTCTTTGTCAATGTCTAAGCACTCTCCATTTGGCCAAAGAATCGAAGTAAATCTGCACCTTAACTGTGACTGTTGTGGTGTTGCCAATTCCATACTCTTGCAGGTAATCTACAAGATGTGTCTGCATTACGATTTACTTGCGCTTTGTTAGCTACCATTATTTATTTTAAAAAAAAACAAATGTTGACGAATTTGCGCTCCATTTCTTCAAGATTGTTATGCAGCTTTTTCTGCTTTTCTTTCTCCCTCCATTTGAAACCTATTTAGAAGAACAGTTGAGTATTACCGGAAATCATCTGTCTGAAGATGCTGGTTGACCAGCTGATTTTTTTTTGTTGAATGTAATTTTAAATGTAATTGGCCTAATTTTTATTAGTACATTTTGCATTCCATGGAATAAAGCCATGTTTATGCAATTGACTTGTGTAGGTATGTATATTTATCCAGGTCCTGTCTATAAGATTTATTTGGCACATTACGTGCTGTGGTAGACCTGACTCCATCTTTTCTCCCCTCTTTTTTTGCCATTTTAGTATGAGTGGCCACCGAGTAGTCCCATCCTCAGCAACCCATTTCTACGCAGCTACAAAGTTTGCAGTAACTGCCCTGACTGAGGGGTTAAGGCAAGAGCTTCAAGAAGCCCAGACGCACATACGGGCTACGGTAAGAACTGCGCCAACTAAATGAAAGGAGGCTTCCTTGCATGGGACATTCGAGATTGGTGAAATATTACAGTGCAGCTACTTTCAAAACAGATAACACCTTTGCACGGGAATGTAGAGGTTGGGAAAAGGATAACTAGCCAGGGTTCCACTCATTGCATCTGATCACTGGAGGTGGGTAGAGGGTGAATGATTGATGAAGTCTCAATTGACATACCCAGAGTCAAATAGGCTGCTGACCTGTGATATCAAGTTTTAAATTTGAGGAATGGCCACTTGTATGAGGTTGCAGAGTGCTCTCACCAGCCATGTAAACTTAATCCAGTTAACAGTTAAGTATATAAGGCTGAATGTGGAACATTCTTGGTATGTGTTATTTAAAAAAAAACTGGGTGGAATTATCCTCTCCCTGGCATGAGCAAAAAGGGAAATAATTAGGCAAGTTATAGAGTCAGAAAGATACAGCATGGAAACAAACCCTTTGGTCCAACTTTTCCATGCTAACCAGATATCCTAAATTAATGTACTCCTATTTTGCCAGCGTTTGGCCCATATTCCTCTAAACCCGTCCGATTCATCTACCCCTCCAGATACAATTAGAACATTTACAAAGGTATCAGCCTCCACCACTTCCTCTGGTGGTTCATTCCATACATGCACCAACCTCTGCATGAAAAAGTTGCCCCTTACATCCCTTTTAAATCTTTTTCCTCTCACCTTAAACCAATGCTGTCTAGTTTTGGACTCCGATCTTGGGGAAAAGACCTTGATTTATTCTCCTTATCTATGCCCCCGTGATTTTATAAACCTCTATAAGGTCACCCCTCCGCCTCCGATGTTCCAGGAAAAATAGCCCCAGCCTATTCAGCCCCTCTTTATAGCTCAAACCCTCCAAACCTGGCAACATCCCTGTAAATCTTTTCTGAACCCTTTCAAGTTTAACAACAAAGGAGTTGGGATGTCATGTTGAAGTTGTACAGGACATTGGTGAGGCCTCTTCTGGAATACTGTGTCCAGTTCTGGTCACCCTGTTATAGGAAAGATATTATTAAGTTGGAGAGGGCTCAGAAGAGATTTACCAGGATATTGTCGGGTATGGAAGGTTTGAGTTAAAATGAAAAGTGGATAGGCTGAGACTATTTTCACTGGAGCATGGGAGGTTGAGAGGTGATCTTTTATAGTTTAACTCTATTTATATCCCTCATTATTTTATAATGATAGGTGTCTTTTCTCTAGGATGGGGGATTTCAAGGCTCGCGGGCACGTTTTTAAGATGAGAGGAGAGAGATTTTTAAAAAAAACATGAGGGGCAAATTTTTTTAGAGGGTGGTTTGCGTGTGGAAGTGGTGGATGTGGGGACAGTTCGAATGTTTAAAAGACATTTGGATAAGTACATTAATTGGAAATGTTTGGAAGGGATATAGGCCAGGAGCAGGCAGGTGGGGTTAACTTAGTTTGGGATTATGTTCAGCATGGACTGGTTGAACTGAAGGGTCTGTTTCCGTGTTGTATGACGTTATGACTCTATAACATCTTCCGTATACCAAGGAGACCAAAAGTGAACACAGTATTCCACAAGTGGCCTAACCAATGTCCTGTACAGCCGCAACATGACATCCCAACTCCTATACTCAATGTACTAACTAACAAAGGCAAGCATACCAAATGTCTACCTGCTACTCCACTTTCCAGCAACTATGAACCTGCACTCCAAGATCTCTTGTTCGGCAACACTCCCCAGGACCTTACCATTAAGTGCATAAGTCCTGCCTTGATTTGCTCTACCATAACATAGCACCTCACATTTATCTAGATTAAATTTCATCTGCCATTCCTCGGCCCACCTGATCAACATCCTGTTGTATACTGAGGTAATCTTCTTCACTGTCCACTACACCTCCGATTTTGTGTCATCCACAAATTTACTAACCGTACCTCCTCTGTTCACATCCAGACAATTTGTATTATTGACAAAAGTAGTGGACCCAGCACCGATCCCTGTGGCACACCAACGAAAGCAATCCTCCATCACCACCTTCTGTCTCCTACCTTTGAGTCAATTTTGTATCAAAATGGCTAGTTCTCCCTGTATTCCACGTGGTCTAACCTTGTTAACCAGTCTACCATGCAGAACCTTGTTGAGTGCCTTACTGAGGTCCATGTAGACTTGATCGTGGCAAGCCACTTGTGCCCTTCCTACCACCTTGCCAATTAAGTTCTGGACATGAAATTCCATGGACAACCTTCTGAACCTGCCACCAATTAAACTTTTACTGTAAGTAGCCAATGAATGGGCTCTTAAGGGCTACCACTTGCCACCTCCCTAATTACCTGCTTTCCTGTCAGCAAGAAAGGTGGTGGCAAGTTTACTGATTGGGAAAGCAGGGCAACATGCCTGCTGGGCTAGGAGACTATAGGGTGTTTCTCCATTTGCATTCCCAACTCGCAGCAAGAAAATACTTCTTATCTTCTCACTTAAATTTCTCAAGGAGGATGCCTCAACTGGCAGTCTTTAGGATCCAGATAATGCCAGCCAGTGACTTCTGGTGACCAATGTTGAGGTGTGTGATAGAAACCTGCCCATGTTTCCTGTCCAATCTTGTGCTGATTGGCATATGATCTGTTGAGTAATCTTGGAAGTTAGGGATGTTGGGGCCACCTTTAAACACCTGTCTTTACGCTTGAGTGCAGAAAGGGGAAAACTCACCTTGTCTGACTCAACAAACTTGACCAGCCGGCCATTTGCTTCCCAGTTGTTAGAAACCTTTTTGATGGCACTAGTCACTATTTAGCCAGGCATTTTTAAAAATAAATTATCCTCAGTCATATTATACATTTTAAATTATCCTCTTCCTTTAACATGTTCTTCATTTCTGTTGATAATACTGGTATTGGAAGTGATTTAGGAATTAAGATGACCCATGATTGTGTTGAACTGTGAGCAGTCTTGGCTGATGACTTAATCTACTCTAATGTAATAGGCAATAGAAGAGAATGTCAATTCTGATCTGTTTTTCAGATCCTGAAGGTATATGAGGAGTAGTATTTAATCCTGCGAACAGGGGTATTGGGTGCTGGTGAGAATTGAAGGATGAATAATTTCTAGCTCATCTTCCCCAATTTTAATTGGGTGGGAGATGGACTGGCAATGGTTGAGGCCAACCTGTTCAGTAGGTAGGGCAGCCAGTAAAATCTTCTAAGGCAGCATACTGTCATTTTCATGATCTTTTGTAAAATGCATTTATTCATTTTTGCTAGGTTTTCTGAGGCTTTTAAATTCCAACAGGTAAATGACAATAAGATATAGTGATTCAACAGAGGACTGCATTTAAAACCGTTTCACTTCCGCACTTCTAACAAACTTACTGCTTCCATCATCACGATTATTTGACTCAGCTGTTTACCTGCCAGCTCTCTGCCAACCAGTCCCCATCCCCACACCTACGATCTATCTCTCCCTAATCCAAATCATTCTCTTACGAGAAAACATAGAATATAGGCCATTGAGCCTGTTCAACCATTCAGTACGACCATGGCTAATCACCTAATTCAGTATCCCATTCCTGCTTCCTCCCCATATCTTTTGATTCCTTTAGTGCGAAGGATTATATATACATCTTTCTTGAAATTCTTCAATGCTTTGACCTCAACAGTTTCCTGTCACGGAGCATTCCACAGGCTCACTAGTCTCTTAGTGAAGAAATTTCTACTCATTTCTGCCATTACAGGCCTACCCCTGATGCTTAGAATGTGAACGCTGGTTCTGGACTTCCCAGTTACCGAGAACATCCTTCCTGCTTCTACCCAGTCTAATCCTGTTTAGGATTTTATAGGTTCCTATGAGATCCACCCTTAGTCTAACTGAGCCCGTCCCTCCCTGTATGTCGGCCGCACAATCCCAGGAATAACTCTGGGAGACATTCATTGCACTCCTTCAGTAGATCGAACATCTTTCCCTATTCTCTATTTTTGACTTTTCATCATCTCTTTCTCTCCTTATGCTGAAGCCTCAACTGTTCCTAATTCTCAGGTCTGTTTTTTTTTGTTTAGCCAATTTGTGTGCCTCTTCCTTGGATTTAATACTATCACTTATGTCCCTTGTTAGTCATGCTTTGACCATGTTTCCCATTTTTATGCCAAACTGGAATGAATAACTTATGCAGTTTGACCATGCACTCTTTCAGTATATGCCATTGCCTCTCTACCGTCATCCTTTTAAATAACAATCCCCAAATTTTGTAAACAAAACAAAGAACTGTGGATACTGAAGATCTGAAACAAAAACTGAAATTGCTGAAGAAATTGGGCAGTTCTGAAGACTGATTATTGGACTCAAAATCTTAGCTCTGCTTTCTGGCCACAGATACTGCCAGACATGTTGAGTTTTTTTATCACAGTTCACGCCTCATACCATTGTAATTTCCTTTATTTAAAATCAGGACCCTAGTCTCAAACAACTGCATCACTCTACATCTTAATGAAGAATTCATCGTATTGTAGTCTCTTTTTCCCTAAGGTCCCACTCATAACTGGATTGTCTATTATTCATTCCTCGTTAAACAGTACCCAGTCAAGGATGACCTTTTCCCTCTTTGATTCTTCAATGTATTGATCCATAAAGCTATTGCAGAACCCCTACAGTGCAGAAGGAGGCCATTTGGCCCAACGAGTCCACATCAGCCCTCCGAACCCTATCACATTTACCATGGCTGATCCATTTAGCCTACTCATCCCTGAACACTATAGACTATTTCAGTATGGCCAGTCCACCTAACTTACACACACATCTTTTGGATTGTGGGAGGAAGCTGGAGCACCTGGAGAAAACCCATGCAGACGTGGGGAGGACGTGCAAACTCCACACAGCCATTCAAGGCCAGAATTGAACCGGAGTCCCTGGTGCTGTGAGGTAGTAGTGCTAACAACTGAGCCACTGTGCTGCTTCTATACAGTCCAAGAATTCCTCCTTCACAGTTTGCTTCTGATTTGATTTGCCCAATCTGTATGCAGATTGAAGTCTCCTATAATTACAGCATGCCTTTATTACTTGTATCCTAATTTCTTGTTTAATGCCTTCCTCAATATTACTGCTGCAGTTTGGGGTCTACATACAACCCCCACTATAATTTTCTGCCTCTTGGTTTTTCTCAGCTCAACCATACAGATTCTACTTCACTAGAGATAATATTCTTCCTCACAATCACATTAATTTCCTTTTTAATCAGCAGCGTCGCCCCAACTTTTACTTTTTGTCTGCCATTTATAAAAACTGAAAACCCTGGGATATGCAGTTCCCATTTCTGGTCACTGCACAGCACGTTTCTGTAATCACCTCTGTTATACCTGTTTAGATCTATTTGCACAACTAATCAATTCACTTTACTGTGAAAGTTGCATCATAAGGCATGTCTTTTTTAGCATTCTTTGTTCTATTTGATTCTAACCCTTGAATTCTCTGCCTATTATCTTTCTTATTTCTCATTCTGTCTTTGGATTTTAGTCCTTATTTCCTTGTCATTTGTCTTCCAGTTTAGATATGCAACTCCCCATCATTTTAGTTTAAACCCTCCCCAACCGCACTTTCAAATATATCCCCTTGGACATCGGTTTTGGTTCTGCCTAGGTGCAACCCATTTAGATCGTACAGGTGCTGTATCTGCCAGAACCAGTCCCACTGCACCAGGAATCTGAATCCTTTTATCTTTGTACCATCTCTCCAACCATGTATTCATTGGATGTATCCTGCTAATTACTATTTTGACCAGCAAGTGGCACTGGTAGCAATCCTGTGATCATTACTCTTTTGAGGTCCTATTTCTCCTTGCTCATCCCGTCCAACTAAACCGCAATCTCTCCTTTCCTTCCCTTTGCTTGTTGGCTGTCGTCACAAGTCCAGGCTTGCATAAAATTTAAAATGCATCCTCCTGTTAAACCGTACTTCAGAGTTTCCCACCCTGAACCCCCCCTGTCTCTTCTTAATATCAGGAGTTGGTCTTCAACAGTAAACACTATACTGGACCTACGTGGTTAGGGAATAAAGTGACTAGTATCCTTTATGGACAAATATATAGGAGGACCTTTGCTTGCTTAACTCTGTTTGCTCAAGGCTAAAACGGGTATCTTTGTTTAGTGTTTTCTTTTTTTACAGAAGACAGTTAATTTTTTTTGCTGACAAGGACCTACGAATAGGCATTGTACCTCTCCCAAACCATTCTGTTGTCATTAGTTAAAGAAAATTCTTGGTTTTTGAACTTGTGACTCCTGTGATTGTCAAAGTAAAGAAACAACAAATGCTGCTTGACTGGCTGTAGTCCATGTTACCGTTTTGTTCTTTGATAATGTTCCTGTGGAGCACCTTGGTTTGTTTTACATTATAAGTGCTATATATAAATGCAAACTGATGTTGTAACTTTGCCTTGTGCCCTCTACAGTCTGTATCTCCAGGACTGGTGGAAACAGAGTTTGCATTTAGGCTTTATAACAATGATCCAGAAAAAGCTGCAGCAACGTATGAGAACCTTGAGGTATGGAAGCCAAACTGTTGTGTAAATAAATTCCTGTGCATGTCTTAGCTGCTAATTTCCTGGTCACTGTTGTAAGTATCTGAGCCTAAATGAGGTTTGTTTAGATGCTAGGGTATGAAGTAATCTGAAAACCTAAAAGGAAGGAGAGAAACAAAGCCTAACCTTGATGAAAATGCTATATATATCTTAATGAATTTTTCATTCCCATCCATATGACGTGAAGAAAAATGTATGGACACATGCAAGGGAAAATGGAATGTGTTGCCACTAAACCTGTTGGAACAGACAGTATTAAAAAATTTAAAGGCAGGCTTAAAGTATACATAAGGGAGAAAGACATTGAAGGATATTGCGCAGATAATAAAGAGGTGGTTAAAATGTGATGCGTCTCTGCAGAGCATAAGCACAGCCATGCATCAGTTGGGTGAGTATTCAGCATTTTTGCTGTAGATTGTATGTAGCTTAACTAGTGCAAACTTGGACTGAAATCAAGTATTTAGATTTTACAAAATGGGTGATCATTTTGTGCTATATAATGTTATAAATGAGTGTCACAAGACCAAGTCCATGTTGCAATTATATTACATTATAATCAATAAACAAGAGAGTTTCCAAATTTATTCCTGAATCTCACTTCAAAGAAATGTCTCATTTACAATGGCCAGGACCACTGGAGGTTCAATAGTATCTTTTAAACAGAGTACATCAGCATGGCCTGATACCTGATTTCCAGTTATGAATCAAAATAGGTGTTGATCAGTTTGTTTCCAACCCAGAGATTTGTGCTGGATCTTGTATTGGGGAAAATAACTGTATTAAGGAATCCATTTGGGAGCAGTGATTCAGAGACAGTGATTATAATTAGGTTTACAATGGTTATGGTGAAGATCAAGTTACAGTGATGTGCTAGAATACTTAAAGGGGAGATGGGAGACTGAGGTTAGCTTCAATACGTTAAAGGGTCTGGCCTAGGTGAATTAGAATCCAAAGTTGGTAGGCAAAACAATAATTCAACAAAGGTAAGTATTTAACCAGAAGATGATTCAGCTACAGAGAAAGCACAACCCACAAGGAAAAGGAAGAGCATCCAAAGCTGGTTTCCTGGATAACTAACGACATTGAGATGAAAAGAAACAGAAAAAGAATGCTGATGACAAATGTCAGTTTCATATTATAGTAGAGAACTGAGCTGAATGTAGGCAATACTGTGTAGATCTGAAAGAGAATAAGAGAATGATGATAGTCACTAACCTATCCTCAAAAGTCGTTTGTAAATATGTATAGAAAAGCGGCAGACCAAGGGATGGTGGGGACAACTGGGACTAAAGAAGAAATTCTTATGTAGACAGAGGGTGTGGCTGATGTTCAGTCAGTATTTTACGTTTGTCTTCACTAGCAGCATCCTCATCTTCAATGTATCAGTAAATGAGAAGGTAGCAGCTAATATTGGACAGGGTTAAAATATAGAATCAAATATTTAAGTCTTGCATTCCTCAAAATGAAAATGGCACTCAGTCCAATTGGGATGCATCTAGATAACTGGGAAAAATGAGGGTGTAAATTGCAGAGACTCTAACCGCAATCTTCCTATCTTGGAAATGACATTGATGTCATAGAACAAGATAGAATACAGATGATCTATCCCTTGATAAACATGTTAACCAGAAGCTAATCAGTATATGTCTGTGAAATAATCTAGGGCAGAGTAACATTTAGCAAGTTATGGGTTAACAAGAAAGTTTTGTTAAAGGCTAATTGTGTTTGACTAACTTAATCAAGTTCTATAAGGTAATTGTGAGGGTTTATGTTATGTACACAGATAAAATGTATGATGGTCCTTAATCAATTTTGAACTTAAGGGACAGAACTTTAGACTGGAAGGACGTATACAATTATGTTCCCACCATTTGCATCATTTTGATGTATATCAGTGACCTGCACCTGGATATAAACTAAAAAAAGGGACTGCAGGATCAGAGAGAATTGGGATCTGTATGTACACAATTTTTTGAAGGTGGCAGGAAAAATTGGGAAGACTTTTTTTTTCCCCCAAAAAAATACTGTATCCTTTGTTTTTACTAGTTGTGGAATAGTAAAGCAAGATAAATTGATTGAAACACTGGTTCAGTCTGATCTAAATCTCCCTGGCAAAGGCAAGTAAATCTTCATTATGACAAGAAGGTTGATTAGGGTAGTTGCTTAAAAGACTTGGAAACCTACAAAATATTCCAAACAGCAATGTATCTGCGAGCGAAGTTGACTGGATGGTTAAAAATAAAGTAGGTTTGAACCTGCATCAAATCATGGCAATGACCAGCAGAGTGAGGGATTGTTACTTCTTCTAGCTTTGTAATGGAAGAGACTGTTTGTTTGTTTGTTTGTTCAATTGAAACCATTTGTCAAATATATCACAGTTGGCTTGCACAACTGTCCATATCGAGCAAAATCATTTGTGATAACCAAATAAATTGAAAAATGTTGAAGTTTACAGCACAAAAAGAGGCAGTTCAGTCCATCATTGCTAGAGCAATCCAAATAAATTGTCCTGCTCTGCTGTCTCCCAAACAGTCCTGCATTGCTTTATGTATCAAAAGTTAATGCCCCTTTCCTTTAAGAAGCACTGTGTATCTGTTACACTCAATTCTGTATTTTTGCATTGTTTCTATTACGTATCTAGCTTTATCTGACAACCTGTGTTCTTTCACCTAGTGTCTGAAAGCAGAGGATTTGGCCAGTGCTGTTGTTTACATCTTAAGTGCACCTTCTCATGTTCAGGCAAGTAACAATCCATTGACTAGTTATGGGTATTCCATTGCACAACTTGACTTTTGGTGAGAATTCCTTCTGTGGTTATTTCAGTCCTCTCCATCTTTTTTTTTTAAACAGTGAAGGCACCTTTTAGTGCATTTAAGGCGGAAAATGTGTCAAGGTGGTTCACAGGAGAAACCTATGTTAAGCTGTAATAGTGTTTGTATAAGATGACTGGAAACATAGTTGAAATCTTAGGCAGACATTTTTAGATTTTACATTGCCTTAAGTTGTAATGTAATTTGGGGCTAAGGCAGGTATAGGTTGTAGATTAGCCATAATCACATTAAAATCTCAAGCTGTCACATGGTTTCTTTGTGTGCTTTTACTCATCATCAAATCTGTTAGTCAAAGAAAGAATTGAAACCCAAAGTAAAATGAGGTTACACAAAGATCTCTGTTGGATCATGGCTTTTATTAACAATTAAACCTTTCAAATTAAAAATATAATTTCTAAAGGTAAAGGTGCATAACACTAATTTGGGAGCGATACTAAGAGGCACATAGCTTGTAAATAAGTGTACAAGCTAGCAGAATGATTATATAATTGACAAGTGAATTTCAATGTATAAATTTAGTGTGAGCTCTTGTATTTGAGAACTCAATTTAGGAGGTCTCCTACTGTTTGGAAATGAAGTTAAATATCTAATTGTGGTGAAGGAACACAGGGATGTAATCAAGGATGTCACTGGTTGTAGAATCCTGAAGGGAGAGGATGATGCGCCGTAAGTCTCAGCGTATGTCAATGCCATTTACATATCTAGGAAAAGGAACATGGTTCTGCAGTCAGAGAGATAAATTAAAAGAAATTGCCAAGCAAGACTTCAAAAGTAGTAAACACTGAATCACACTCAGTGCCATGCACAAACGAGTACAGAACTAAGAGTAAAACACATGAATATGTGGTTGGAAAGATGGTGCAGGAGAGAGAGGCTTTAAATTCTTTGGATGTTGGAACCTGCCACAGGGGCGGTGGGACCTGTATAAGCCAGGTAGGTTGCACAGGACTGAATTCTTTGTAGGGCAATTTTGCTAGTGCTCTTCTAGAGTGGATAGTAAGTCTTAGAGAGTAATGTTTAGAGCTGAGAAAGTTTAGGGTTTAGCGAATAGTAGCATCTAAGTCAGAGTTATTATGCATGTACGTAAATGCAAGTGTGTGTTAAAATAGATAGTGTTTTAGGTACAGATTGCCACATGGCTTTGAGATGTTGTGGGTATAATGGAGAGTTGTATCAAGGAGGGGTAGGTCAGAACGTTAAATATTCTGGATATAAGCTATTAAGGAGAGGTAGGAAAGGAGGAAGGCCGGTGGGACTCATTTGAGGAGAACGTTACTGCGCTGGAAGGAGAGGATGTCCCAGAAGGATCAAAGACAGAATTGGTTTGGCTGGAGTTGAGGAACAAAAGGGTTTTGGGATTCCAGTTAATGAGAAGAATTGTAGGAATTGCAAGGAAATTGTAGGAAGCTTCAAATAGTATAGAGTAGTTTTATAATGGTGGCTTTTACTATCTCAGTCTTTATTTGAATGGTTTGTCGTTGAAAAGACCAAGAAGGACCAGTTCATACAACGTTTTCAAGAAAATTTCCTCCAGCACGTTTCCCGTCCAACGTGGAAAGAGGTCTGTTTGACTTGTTACTTGGAATTGATGTGGACCAAGTAATCAAGTGGCCTAGGGAGACATCTATGGGACAGTGATTGTTATATCACAGGATTTAGGCTGACTTTAGAAAAGGTCAAAGATCAATTCAGAGTAAGACCAACTAACTTAATTAACTGTGGGAATGCCAGCTTCAATGTGGTAAGAGTAAATCTGGGCTAAATAAATTAGTCTAAGGTAGGCAGATTTGGAGTGTCTCAGGTGGTGCCAAGGACTGGACAATTGTAGTGTTATGTTGTTCAAAAACAAATGTGGTAGCCAATCATGGACTAACTTGAAAAGAGGAGTTATTTTGGGCATACTCAGTATATCCCCTGAAAAGGGAAAGGTAGGGAAAACAAATCCAGAGTTCGCTGGATGACAGAGGAGATAGAAATTAGGATAAAGAAGATTATAAAATGGGCTTGTGACAGTTGTCGGGGGAAGGTAAAACTGGAACACAAGCTGAACATAGAATGTTTGGGTTGGGGGCAGGTGTGCAGTAAAGTATCAAGGAGCGAGTATGAAACAAAACTGGCAAAAAAAAATGTAACATGGACTCCAAGGCCTTCAATAGGTATGTAGATGGTAGGACGACGACTTGGGCCAATTGACCAAGAAAAGGAGTTCTGCATGGAGCTAGAGGCCATGGCTGATATATTAAATGAATATTTTACATTTATCTTTTCCATGGGTAGCATCTTATTGGTGGTAATAAAGAAGATCATTCAGACACCAGAGGGGTTTAAAATTGAAGCAGTGTTGTTATTAGATAGCAATCTGCACTTAAAGTTGATAAGACATTGGGACTAGGTGAGATGCACCCAAGGAATTAGAGTTAGCCTTATCTCATGCATACTCACTGTGAGTATAGTGAAAAGTTTACAAGTCACCGCTTATGACATCATTTTAGGTACAAATTTACCTAGGTAGAGATTCTTCAGTTCAAGTTGTTTGGAAAAAAATGAGAAAAATAAGGAAATAAAAAGTCTAGCATTACAAATCTTCACACCAACTTGGGTACGTAAGTACAAAATAGTAGGAACAAATTAGAAAAATGAAGAAATACAAAGTTCAGAATAACAGTTCTTCCAACCCGATCCACACTAGCGGCTAGCCTCCAAACCGTGCCAGGCTTCACCTCTAGGCTGGGAGTCTGCACCAGCTTACCTCGAGGCTCTTGAGGACAGAGTACATGATGAGACTGTATCCTCAGCATGGACTCCCAAAGGGAAGTGAGTGGAAATTGCAGAAGCACTAGCCATTATATTTTTTTTTCAGTCTTCCTTCGACTCTCGGGTGGTGCAAAGCACTGAACAATTTCAAATGTTATGCTGTTGTTCAAGTAAAGACAAAGATAAGCCCAATAAGTACTGACCAGTCAATTCATGTTAGATGGTGGGAAAACATTAGAGAAACTTCTAGAAATAGTAATTTGGGGAAAAAAATGCAGTTATGTGGACAGGCGAGAGTTAATTAAGGAAAGCCAGAATGGAGTTCTTGAGGAAAAATATTTAATTTGCTGGAGCTATTTTACAAGGTAAGCAGGAAGACTGAGCATTGCTGTTGATGTGGTGTACATGAACTTTTAAAAGACATTTGATATAGTGCCACAGAACAGGCCTGTGTGCAAAGTTATAGCTCATGGAATAGCAATATGGTATGGAATTAGTTGAGCATCAAGAAAGAGTGAGTAATGGTTCAATATTTTTACAGCTGGAGAAAATTTTCACCAGCGGTTAGTATTGGGACCTTTGCTTTTACTGTGTATCTTAAAGCCCTAGATCATGGTGCATAGGGCATCTTTTCAAAACTTGCCAGCCAATGTGCAACTTTGGAGCACTGCGAACTTTGGAGGAGGATAATGTAGAGCTACAGGAGGAAATAGACAGGTTGGTGAATTGGGTGAGCACTTAAAAGATTCAACGTGGAGAAAAGGGAAGTGATTCATTTTGGTAGGAAGAGCTTGGAAAGGCAGCAGGACAGATTGAGCGAGAGATTAATAAAACATACAATATCCCAGGCATTAGTAATAATAACATAGAATAGAAGAGCAGGGGAAGTTATTTTGACACTATATATGGCACTACCTCTGCTTCCACTAGTGTCGTGTTCATTTCTGGGCACTTCACTTTTGGGAAGAATGTGAAAGCATTAGAGATCATAGAGCAAGGATGAGGATCTTCATTTAGGAAGATAAATTGGAGAAGTTAGGACTGTTTTTCCTTAAGAAAAAGCTGAGAAGAGATTTGGCACTATTAAAAATCATGAGCAATGTGAACAATAGAGAAGAACTGTTCTCACTCAGGAAAGCGCAAAGAACAAGAGGGCACCAATTTGAGGTAATTAGTAAAAGAAGAAAAAGGGATGCAAGGAAAATGAGTGATTTGATTCTGGAATGCACTGCCTCAGTTTGGAGACATCCAATTAAGATTTTCAAAAGGAAGTTAAACAGTGTGTAGGGTTATGTGGAGAAGGTGTAGGAATGGCAAGCTGTATGTTGCTCATGAAGAACTGCTGCAGAAAGAACTGAACCACCACCTGAAATTTCTGCGAGTTGCAATGCAAGCCAGTAAGGACGTAGCAAAAACAAAGTGAGTGAGTTTTTTTTCTGGAAAAATAGTGATAAATTGTTTGTTTTTTATTAGACTGTACTAGCATTACAGTTAAGTTTTGACTACCATATTATAGAAAGGTACAGAATCACTGGAGATTTACAAGTATAATACCTGAACAATAAAGTTATACCTACTAGGAAAGGATGGAACATACTTTAGCCTCTTTCCTGAAGAGCAGGCCGAGGATGATCTTCGAGACCTTTAACATTAACATTATTAAAGGCTCATACTATACAAAGCAGATAGGAAGAATGCTTCTAGTTGTGGGATTCATTAGAACAAGGAGCCACCATTTAAGCTAATTGCTAAGAAATCCAAAATGTGTTAATTCAGAAAACCATTTTTATATCCAGAAGGTTAGCAAGAATGTGAAGCATTCTGCCACAGTGAGTGGTATAGAGGCATTTAGAGGTAGCTAGATGAGCATACAAAGGAGGAGGTAAACTAGAAAGAGGTTCAAGTGTGCCATTAATATTCCATGGATTGATCAGGTGGAATTACATGTTTTAGTGTTATACGTTCTATGTAATTTGATGTTTTAAAATAGCATTAAACAAAAACTTATTGATAGCACTTTAAATGTTTGAGTTTTTTATTCCATCTGACTACCTGATGAAAGATTAGTCATGGCCCTGCTTTGTCCTTGTGGTTATTTGCTGTAGTTATCCACAATCTAATATGTACTACATTTTTTTATTATTCATTCGATACATTTACCCCCCTGTTTTCCTCAATCTGGTACATAATGTTTCCTATCCTTGCCCCTTTGAGTGCCATTTGCTATAAGTTTCATACAGATTTTCACAGGATGTGTTCTATTTAACTGTGTACAGTGTTTCATCCCCTACAGTGTCAAGCATTATTTTCAATTCTGCTCTGTATTGTGAAATCTTGATACAGTTTTTATTAGAATTAGAGAATTACCAAACTAATTGCTGCTTTTCGTTTTATCCTGATATTCTATTCAGGATTAGGATCAAAAAGGGATGCTGTTTAGTACAAATCTAACTTAAGGTAGATGCAGGAAGCATTCATAATGATTACTTTGAAAGTATGCATTGGTTTTATTTAACTAACTACTGATTCTGGTTTGACTTCAGATTGGAGACATTCAGATGAGACCTACTGAGCAGCAGACATAGCAACCAAGGAAGGAGCAGCCACAGATGTCTATGAGCAAAATAGATTACGGCACAAGACCTCTTCTGGACAGTTTTTTTTTTTTAAAAATGTGATGCTAAGAGTTATATAAAGTCCTATTTCATTTGGCCCTGTCGACCTGGTAGAATTCGTCTTTCATTCTCTCCAAGGAAATGTTTGCCTGTGCTGAGAAGTCTGCTGTAGGAGCAGAGCGTAATAGAATTATTTTATTTCAAGAGAAACTTTAATTTTATTTTGGCTTTTGCTTCTGATGTGTTGCAGATCATTTTAGTGCCGACTATAGCAGTAAAGGTGCAAAAAAATGTATGAAGGATGATTGTGCTGCATATATATGTGGAGAAAATGATTCTTGATCACCTATCTTTCAGTCTTATTGCACAGTTGTTTTATGTTAAACCAAGCTAACAGTTATGTGACTTCTTGTGGTGTGCATATCTGTTGGTCTTCTCTCTGGTTTGCACTGAGAATTCGTTGTACCATTTGGTGAAAATGTTAACTGTTTTGAAGGGATTATTTTACGGGGTATAATTGATACCCAACTGTAATAAGTAACCAATCTCATTGCTTGATTGTGATGACATTAATTCATTTTAATATGTTTTCATTTGCTGCTTCAGTACGAATTAGAATAATATTATGGACCAGGAAACAGTAGGTTTATCCACTTTTTATATATAATTTTTTAAGAAGGATAAGCCTAGATCACAATAATAACAGGGCACTTAATATGATCCAAAATACCTTAAAGATTTTTTTGTTGTCTTGATCTTGAGTTTACTTTTAATTCCCCCATTCAAACTTTTTTTTTCTAAGTTTATTCTATTGAAATGAGGCCTATAAAGTAATTGCACCTGACTACTCACTGACATCCTTCCACTGCCTTGCATAACAACCTTCACCGTTCTTTAAAACTAAAAGATTCCTCTAGCGTTTTGATGTGATTGCAATCTAGAACAACTGGAGTATTGTAATTCTTGAATATGACGGAAAATTCCTAATCCTAGGTTTGTTTATGACTTAAACAGTGTTGTGAGAGTAGGATCTGTACAATTAACGTGTTACAGATTTGGCTATTGAAGAATATATAATTCAATTTATTATAATCACTGCAAGAAATTGAACAATGCTCTGCTTCTTCTAAGGTTGCATAAATTGTTGACTGCTTGGTGATATTCAAATTTTGCTGTCAGATTACAGTGAGGTAGATGTCTCTTTGAAGGTAAAGTCACCTTGGGATATAACACGAGGCAAATAGAACGTAGAACTTGGAACAGTACAGCACAAGAATGAGCCTTTCGGCCCATGATGTTGTGCCAAACGTGGTGCTGAGTTAAACTAATCTCTTCTGCCGTCCTTGATCCATATCTCTCTTCCTTGCCTATTCATGTGCTTCTCTAAACGCCCCTTAAACATCCCTATCGTATCTGCCTCCATCACCCTGACAGCGCATTCCAGACACCTACCACTGTTTAAAAACTTGCCCCGCATCTCCTTTGAACTTTCCCTCCCTCTCCCCCCCCCCCCCCCCCAAAAAAAACCCGTAAATGCATGTCACATAGACTTTATGTTAAATACGAGAGGTCGATTCTTGGTCAGTTTTATTTTGGCTCGCAAATCAAACCTCTGACCTCAGTTGATGACTTGTTCTCCATATATGTACATATATGTACATCCATGCTTACCCAACATATAACCATCACTGTTCCCTTGTTCTATTTGATCATGGGCATCTCTGCCAGACTTTACTAGATGATAACTGAAAGGTTAACATTATTCCACTCTTGACAGACCTGCTGAGAATTTCTAGAATTTTCTTTTTTTTAAATTAAATCCACATTTCTAATAACGAAACACAACAAATTAATTTTCATGTAATCAACAGCAATGTATCATAATGCAGCACACATCTGCTGTGTTTAGTTAATAATAAACACGTAACCTTATCTATGATGATCATTTCAAAACAACAACTACTGGATATATACTACCACATTAGAAAATAGTTTTAATTTGTGATTTAAATAAATCAGTGGCAAGTCCCATTCACCTCAACAGGATAAGAATCGCAAGATGCTTCTGAAAAAACACAAACTGAACTTAGGATTTCTCTCTGTGGTATGGCCACTTATCATAGTGAAAGTTAACTATTAAAGAATGTACTCTGAATAAATTATGCTAATTGAGCTTCTTTGATAGACCAGACAATTTTATAAAGTTGACAGCTAATCCATTTCTTGCATCTGATAGATGCCAAATGGCCTGAAAGTCGCATCAGACTTTTGGTATAAGATGGTCCTGAAACTTTAAGTGAATTGTTGTATACTTTGAGGTGTTTAGTTTGGCATTTAATTCATGTGTGAAATTTTGACACAGTTTTGCCACCTCCTACTCAATTGGTACATTTGACTTAACGTTGATCATTATTTAAAAAGGGATATGTTTAATCAAACATTGCTCACTCTTTGGTGAAGTATACTGTAGATTTCCTAGTTCAAGCTGCTGATTTTTCTTTTCCTCTGCAAAATTGCTGGATGTTCCTTTTTATTTTCTTGTGCTCCCTCATCTCTCGAAGGTGAGTGTGCTGGGGGGAGATGAAAGGAGGACGAGAAGCAGAGAGCAGGTGAGAGAAGAAGTTTAAAAGAAATAAATTTTGCTCTGGCTCCTGCTACAGGTTGTTTTAATACAAATGTGTGAAGTTAGGTGAGGATTGGATTGGATGTTGATTGAATAACCTACCACAGTTGTAGGCTCTTGCTGGGAACCTTTTTGTATCTTTCAAGTGAGCATTCTTCAGTTGTGTACAAGAAAGCTTTTCAATTGTGCTGTTGCTCACTCATCTCAAATTTATGGGTGGTGTTACAGGTTTTAGCACCCCTGTTGGTATTTCTGACTTTCTCACATTGATATTGTAGAAAAACTACTGAAGTCTATAAAATTGTTGGTAGCCACTTCTCTGTTTGTAAACACGTTCAACATCATATTCCTGAATAATATAGATATATTAAATAACTAAAAATTGAAGAACTATGAAGATTGGGCTGTTAAAAGGCAATGGCCCAATACTGCTAGAATTCGTTCATATATGATGGATATGTCCTTCGCAGCTACCCATTTTTCCAAATTTGTTTCCAGGTTTTCCAGAGCCTAAAGAATGTGTTCCCCCTTTATGCTGAGCCATACTTACGTGCCCTCTGACAACAAAAACCGTACTGTTTTTGAATAATACAATTTAAAAAAGTAGTTAATATGAAGAATAATTTCTAATGTGTTGTCTCCTTGGAAAGTAATATTTGTAAATCCACAGTTTGTGCAGAATTTATTTTCATCTTCTTGTTTCTGTAGTCTTTGAAATTTAACACGAAAGTTGTGTTTTGCAATGCAGTTGTAAACATTGCTGTGAAGTCTTTGTCAGCCAGTACTACCTTTAGTACTACCTACTGTTAATATCTTCGCAGATGCCATTGTTGTACAACTTAATACTTAATATTAAAACGATATTTGTGTTAGTTGCTAGAACCCGCTGCCTAAACTGGAAAAGGTGTGAAGTTCTGGTGTGTAAATTATCACTGCTATCCAAAGCAGAACTCTAGTTAAATGTTCTCTCCTATGATCACTTGTATAACTGCTGATATTGGATTGTTGAACACTTCAAGTTCATTATCATGGAAATTGGGATGAGTGTCACGTACTAGGACTAGAATTTTCAGGTAGTTTGGGCATCTTCCGATCAGGTTTGGTAGTCCAAGTGGTGTGATCATGTGCAAGTTAACTACTTAATTTGTTTGTCATGGTGATTGCATTTTCAAAGTCGGTTGATACTGACGCAGCATATAATTACATTTAAAATTTGGAGTTGACTGTTTGGTATTAAAAGGGCTATCTGTGTTTTAAGCAAATGGCTTAACAGGCTGGGAGCATGCAAAGTTTGAAGTCACTTCTATTGCCGTGATGCTGTGCGGCGCACACCTTTATCCAGTGTCATCTGACGTGCACACGTAGATCAGTTTATTTTTTAAAATCCCCATTTATGGATGAATGATTAATTAATTGTATTTACTGAATCTTTTCATAATGTTGAAATAAAATGTGTCATAAAGCAAATATATTAATCTGTGACCAGAGTCTGAAATGATCTCGCAAGTTGCATAGCAGGACAATATTTTGTACCTATTAAAACCCTTTAGCATGCTATCTTTTAAAGCAGAATGTCAATTTATTTAATTTAAAGTACACATTTTGGTAATTTGCTCAATGTTGTGAGCTACTTTTTAAGATGCATAATTGTAATCTTGTGTATCTTCTATATGACCTTTTTTAACAAATTGTTGTGTAAGATTGTTTGGATTCAAAGAGCCACTTCTCATGATTAGTAAAAACCAGTGAAGTACTATAAATCACCAACTTATCTGTCCATATTTTCAAAGACATTTGAACCTCCACGCCCTGCACTTTCTTGTGTTCTTCAAGACTATAATGTTTCTCCTGCAATATTTTATATGCCGTCCACATTGAGTATCATTACCTAAATGAATCTTAATAAACTGTTTATTTCTATTGAAATCTAGATACACTGTCTGGTCAGGTCATTTTTTTTGTCATCAGATTATCCAAAATCTGATATATATTCTTTGTAAAGATTAGCATTACGTCTAAATCAAACCTCTTCTTAAAAAGTCCATTTTCATTGGTTAATTTTTTGTAGTTGTAAAGATGGAACTGGAGTAGAATTGAGAAATGAATGCCCAAGCCTGTATATAGACAGAGGGCAATCTATATTTCCACCCAGAAATATTCTAGAATTTAATGTGTTGCTGTTAACAACAGGTTAAGCATCAGACTTTTATTTTTAAGTTGTTGCGCTGTACAGATTTGAGGTGAACTGTTGGACGGTACCTTTTCAATTTTGGAATTGATTTCAAGTAGGCTTGAATTTTCCAACTACACACCATCGTTTGTACTGTTTCTGCAAAAGTTAACCAATGCTGCTAAATTAACAACAAAATATTGTTAAATCTTTCTTGAATTGTGATATAATAAATAACTCTCCTTCGCTATGAATCTGGATCTTCTGAATATTGTGAACGCTCGGTATGATGAAACCTCAGTCATTGGATAAGATTGTAATTTGGGTCTTGAAGGATATGCAGTCTTTGCAGTGCAATGACATAAATATATTATTCCCAAAATACTACCAGATCTTCTCAAATCCTGCTTCTGACTAAAGCTTACAAGATGTTATGTTTGCACATGCATATTAAAGAATGTACATAAATATTTAGAGCTTTCCTTGATAAATTTTGTCTTTAAACTGCATGGTTCGGTGAATAATTTTGCATCTTAAGAATGGCTTTGCTCCCATGTCATGCAGTTAATCTTCCCATCTTTCTCCCTCCATTCAAAGGAAATTATGGTAAAAGCATAAGTATTGAAAGCCCTTTCCCTTTTCAAAGAGAGAATTTGAAGAGCAAGTTTGTAAAATTTGACTAGCCTAAGGGTAGGTAAATACAGTTACAATAAATGTTCCAAGTTCTCTGCTCATTGTTCTCATGTATTCCAAATGCACCAAACAATATTGCAGAAAGACAGCTAAATCAAAGCCTGTACTGTACTAATGACTCATCATAACCAGCTGCAGAGAAATATTTAGCAATGGGTGAAAATAATGCAGTCTTTTCTTTCTCATAAACCCATTTGAGAAATGTATTTGTGTGTGCAACTTTTGAGAACTCCCCATTAGGACATCTCACACTTGTACACAAATTCTAAATTTTGACACTGAAATCTTTCTGTTTTCTAAAGCAACACCTAAATCTGCAGATACTCAGTTTGTGACTGACTTCAAGATGTTTACTGGTCAATTTTTTTTAATCCAATACCATTTCTGGCAATCAAATTACTCTGAAAGCAACCAGTAATCTTTAGTTATCTTTTGTATAATTTTAACTTACTTTGTAATTACCAAAAATTGATTTGACAACATTGTGACATTGTTGGTGGTTTCCTTTCAAGTACGTTTGTATGTTATTGCCAACAATTTGCCTTCTCCCCATGTCTTAACATTTTTCTAAATCCAATCTGAAGCTTCTGAAGTCATTATCGTAAAATTATATAGCACAGAAGAGTCTGTTTGGCCCATCAAGTGTCCATCACCAAACACAACCCACTAGCCCCACTTTCCCACACCAGGCCCATAGCTTTGAATGTTATGACACTTCAGGTGTTCAGCCAATACTTTTTAAAGGCTGTGAAGTTACCTGCCGCCTACGCTGACAGTGTATTCTGACCCCAGCATCCTCTGCGTGAAAAAATACTTTCTCAAACCCACTCCAAACCTCCTGCCTTTCTCTTCAAAAATGTGTTTCCTTGTTCTTGACCCTTTGACCAAGGGTAAGAGCTGCTTTCTATCCACCCTGTCTGTGCACCACATGATCTTCTCGCCCTCTATAAGGTCCCACCTCAACCTTCTCTGCTCCAAAGGAAAGAACCTGAGCTAATCCAGCCTGTCTTCATAGATAACATCCTCATGAATATCCTCTGCACCTCCAGTGTAATCACATCTTTTTCAATAGCATGGTGACCAGAACTATGCACTGTACTCCTAGCTGTGGCCTAACCAAAGTTCTGTGCAACTTCAATATAACCTCCCAGCACTTCTATCTATGGCTTGACACATAAGGGCAAGTGTCCTGTATGCTTTCTTAACCACCCTATTAACCTGTCATGCCACATTCAGGGATCTGTGGTCAAGCACTCCAAATCCCTCTGTTCACCTGAGCTTCCTAGTGTCCTGCAATTCATTGAGTACTCCCTTGTCTTCTTACTTCCCCAAAATGCATCACCTCACAAGTATCAAGGTTAAATTCCATCTGCAACTGACCATATCTGACGAATCTGTTCATATCCTTCACCTGTAACCTAAGACTCCTTCTGTCTCTCTCTCTATGCCTGTCTCGCTTGCGCTGGTCTGTCTGTCTCAAGAAGGAACCCAGCACTAATCCCTGTGGTATGCCACTGCACACCAAACTCCAGTGGCATAAATAGCCCCCTACCACCTTCTGACTCCTGCTATTCAGCCCATTTTGGATTCTACTTAAGTTACTGTGATTGTGATGAGTTTTTCCCTTCTTCACTAGTTTCCGATATGAGACCTTGCCAAAGGCCTTGCAGAAATCTACATAAACTACATCAACTGGCCTACCTTAATTTGACACACTTGATCACTTCCTCAAAGTTCAGATTTGTCAGGCATTACTTCCCTCTGACAAAGCCATGTTGACTATCCTTGATCAAACCTTGCCTCTCTCTAAATAGAGATTTATTTTCTTCACTATTTTCTCCAATAGTTTCCTATCACTACTCTAGTGTTTTATCTCTACCACCTTTCTTGTAAATTCGAAGCATATTAGCTGTTCTCCGGTCCTATGGCAACTCTCCTGTGGCGAGACTTTTTTTAAAGCTTTTTTGGTTCTGTGCTGCTGTAATTTCCTCCCTCATCTCCTACAGTAGCCTGGGATACAAGTCGTCTGGACCTGGGGACTTGTCTGCTTTTAATCCCTTAAATTTCCAGTATCTCCTTGCGTCTTGCATCAATCTGCTCAAGGACTTCTCGAGTTCTGTACCTGTATCCTGCTCCCAAGTAAAGACAGATATAAAATTTATTTAAAGTTTTGTTTAACACTACCACTATCCTCTGGCTTCATGCACAAATTGCCCCCTTGATCCCTAATGGATTCTAATCTTTACTACCAGCATTTTTTCATGTCCCATCATTTGACCTCCCAATTGCTTTCTTGAACTCCACACCCATACTTTGTCTCCTTTCAGTCTTCTGTTATTTTGCTCCTGTTATGTGTCTCTTTTTGTTAGAAAACTGTCCAGTCCTGAATATTCCTAGACATCCAGATTCTCTGGACTTGTAGTTCCTACATCTTACCCTAAAAGAAACATGTTGGGCCTGTACACTACTCAGTACCTTTTTCAGAAATCTCACACTATCAGATTACAGTCCAATAGATTTATTTAAAGTCACAAGCTTTTGGAATGCTGCTCCTTTGTCAGATGGGCCTTTTTGAATGCCTCTCACTGTTCTGTAAATTTACACTCTTGTAGATGTTTCCTGTCTGTTTTGGCCAGATCCTGCCTTTATAAGTCTGCCTTATCCCAATCTAAAACCCTTTTATTGCACCTTTTTCAGAACAAATTTAAAATGTGAAGAAGGGTCACTGGACCTGAAACATTGTTTGATTTCTCACCACAGATGCTGGCAGACCTGCTGAGATTTTCCCCTGTTCCCCTAACGAATGAATCCTCTACTCCTATCACTCCTTTGATTTTCCTCCCCAGCTGTACAAGCAGGCCACTTGTGGTGCCAGAAGCCTGGCTCTCACTGTACTCCCTTGAGGAACAAACCTTCATCAGCTTCTAAATTGGAAAACCAATTTGTGAACAGAATCCCGGGGACTCTGCACTACCTGCCTCTTTGACTGCCTGGTGTTCACTGATTCCCTTCATTCCTCCAGACCCTTGATCTGGGTATGACCGCCTCTCTAAATATGCTACCCTTGTCAGTCTTAGCCTCAGCCTAGCTAATGTGCCGCAATGTCTTCAGCTGCTGCTTATGCTCTGAAAGCTAGAGCTCATGTTTGTGCAGTTGGGAGCACTTGCTGTACTCCTGGATACCACTAGTATCCATGACTCCCCATATTGAAACAGTATCAATGATTAATTTGATTTCAGTGTGAGGTTAGGATCTGGAATGCACTACCCAACTGCATGGTGGAGGCAGATGCAATTATTGCTTTAAAAAGAGAATAAGATAAATATCAGAAGACAAAAGGAAAATTTGCATATTTACAAGGAACACCAACTTGGGGAACTAACAGCTGCTGTTATAGAGACAGAGGGCTCCTTATAAGCTGTAATCATTCTGAAATTCTCACTTAAGAGGGTAAGAAATAGGAGCAGGAGTAGGCCATTTAGCCTCTCAAACCTGCCCTGCCTTTCAACAAGATTATGGCTGATTTTCCCCAGGGCTCAACCTTTGTATCATATCAGGTCATCACAGTCCTCAACTTGCCAAATTTTCAAAAGCCTATCTACCTTCTCTTTTTAAATGCTTTGGGATTTAACCTCTGCAGTTCTCTGGATTAGAGAATCTCAGACATTCATGACTGTTTGTGAAAAGAAATTTCTTCATGTTTCAGTTTTGAATGATTGCCCTCTTATTTTGTAACTATGTCCCTAGTTTGACATTCCTCCACTAATGGAAACATCATCTCAACATTTACCCTGTCAAACCCCACCTCAAAATCTTGTCTGTTTCAATAGCATTGCCCCAATTCTTCTAAATTTTTAATGACCAAAAGCCTAACCTGTTTAGCTGTTCTTGATAAGTCAATACCATCCCAGGAATCAGCATACTGAATCTCTCTTGAACTTCCTTCAGTGCCAGTACATCCTTTCTTAAATACATGGGTCAAAAACTGTATAAAATATAGCAGGTGTGGCCTCACCAACATGCTGTACAGTTCATTGAATCCCTACAGTGTGGAAACAGGCCCTTCGGCCCAACAAGTCCACACCGACCCTCAGGGCATCCCACCCAGAGGCATCCCCCTATAACCCACCTAAGCTACACATCCCTGAAAGCTACGGGCAATTTAGCATAGCCAATCCACCTAACCTGCGCATCTTTGGACTAGGGGAAGAAACTGGAGCATCCAGAGGAAATCCATGCAGACAATCCTGAGGGTGGAATTGGACTCCGGTCCCTAGTGTTGTGAGGCAGCAGTACTAACCACTGAGCCACCATGCTGCCCCAAGTTGTAACAAGAGTTGTTTTTTTTTAAATTCCAACCCCCCCCCAACAATTAAGGCCAAAATTCTATTTGCTGCCTTAGTTACTTGCTGCAACTTCATGCTTTTTTTTTTTCCCCTGCACTGGAATAGACAGATGCCCCTCTGCTGCACGTTTTCCAGCATCTCTTTTTATTTAAATAATCTGACTTTTGATTCTTCCTTCCAAAGTGCATGACCTCACATTTTCTGAAATTAAACTCCATCTGCCAGGTTTTTGTCCACTCAACCAATCTATTCCTACCGCAAATTCCTTATGACCGCATCACAGAATGCCCTCTAAAATATTTTTTGAATTGTCAGCAAATGTGGATAAGTTAAACTTTGTCCCCTCCTCCAAGTCCTAAATATTGGTGGGAAATAAATTTCAGCCCTAGGACTGGTCTTGGTGGCAGTACACTAATTGCATTTTACCTACCTGAATAGATCCTGTGATTCCCCATCCTGTCTTGAGTCTTAACTAATTGTCCATCTAATACAATGCCCCCAATACTTTGAGCTCCTATTATGTGCAATACTCTGTTCGGTGGCACCTTTTATAGAATGCATTCTGAAAATCCAAATGCATTGCATCTGCTACTTTATCAACTCTGCTTATTGATATATTGTAGACTTTGATCAGATCACCCCTTAACCTTCTAAATTCTAGAGAAAATGAACCTAATTTGTATAATTTCTCCTCCTAATTTAACCCTGAAATCAAGTTATTATTCTTGTAAACCTTTGTACTCCCTCCAAGGCCAATGTGTCCTTCCTAAGGTGTGGTGCTCAGATCTGTTCGTGGTACTCCAAATGAGGTCTAACCAGGGTTTTGTTTAACTGCAGCATAATTTTATACTCCAGTGTTCTAGATATAAAGACCAGAATTCCCTTAGCTTTCTTAATTATTTTCTGCACCTGTTTGTGGCATTTAAAGATCTGTACACCTGAACCCCCAAATTTCTTTGGACGTCCATCATATTTAACTTCATGCTACCTAGAATATACCCTGATGTCCTTTCCTTTGGTCCAAAATGGATAACCACACAGTTGCTACATTGAATTCCGTCTGCCATTTTGCCCATTCAATAAATAGTCCTTAGTAATTTTATGCTATCATCTACACCGTCTACAATACTTCTTAACATTGTGTCATTAGCAAATTTGGCTATATGACTCTTTATGGCATTATTCAAATTGTTAGTAAATCGTATGAAAAATTGAGGCCCTAATATGCATCCTTGTGGGATACCACTGGTCATATCCTGGGATGGGGATTTACTTGATCCTGTCCCAATACTGGAGGTACCGTCAAGGTCAGCTCAAGGGATTTTGGTACTCCACTCCATATTCAATATAGAGAAAAATGAGAAGCCCAGAATGAAATTTTGCCTTTAGACTTCAGTTTGCCAAGTAAATAATTTGGCAGTCATTAAAGTGTGGCACCCTAGGTGACTGCCTAGGTTGCCTCTATGGGTCAGTTTGGCACTGGATACAATGCAATCTTACTCTGAGATTAATTTGGACTTGGTTAACAGAATGAGAGATTGCTTCAAACAGTCTGAGGTGGGAGTGTACATAGTGACAGAGTTATTTTTAATGTTTCTTAATTTCATATATAACTCGTGCTAAAATATCTTAAGCAACAACTTACATTGTAAACAAACTTCCAAATTTGTTACTTCACTGGGACCCTGTTGTAACACAGTCCATATAGATGAGACCAAGTCATAAAGAGGCGCTTTTGAAATGCATTAAGCCTGTAAATTCACGTAAATTGAATGTTATTTCTTCTGATAAATTTAAATATATGCTGCAAATCATTAGTGTACAGATGGCCATGTGTTGAAGAAATCCGGATCAGTTTTTGTCTGTTCACATCAACTCATCGAC
This sequence comes from Rhincodon typus, assembly GCF_021869965.1. NCBI lineage: Eukaryota > Metazoa > Chordata > Chondrichthyes > Orectolobiformes > Rhincodontidae > Rhincodon > Rhincodon typus. The sequence goes on along the minus strand of NC_063357.1, from coordinate 24,424,007 downwards.
TCTGTCTTGAGGTGTCACACTTTGAGTTCTTATTAGTTGGCTTTCAATCATTCAGTGGGTTTTTTTTTCTGTCTCTAGTCCATGGATGACGGTGCCTCAATACCGGCATTATCTTCAGCTTCTCTCCAATGGTGCAAAATGTTGTCTTTTTATGATTCCATACACACTATTTCACATTAATCTTTGTAGGCACATCTGTACCAGTTTGACCAATACGTACTTAAACATGTGAAGACGTTATGATAGTATAGACTCTGACAGATTATCGTTTTGCTACATGGGGTTCTGCTATAAAGCATGTTCTAGCAATGCGAATTGACTATAACGTGACTGACAAATAGGGGAATGCTATTTCTAAAATGCGAACTTGTGTTGGCTATAACACGATTCCATCAGTGACCTTATAGTTGATGTTTTGGAAGATGTTTTTAGAAAGTATTGCAGGAAATAAAAATTGGATTTCAAGATTTGCCTCATCCTGAATAATGTGCCAAACAATCTTCCCACTCTTGAGCTTTCTGAAAACATCAAAGTGTTATTTCTACCCCTAGACACAACCTCTATCCTTCAACCCATGGACTAGGGTGCAATAGAAGCTTTTAAAGCTTATTACGTAAGGTGTACATATAAAAGGCAGATTGTAGCTATGAAGGGAATTAGGATAGTGTTCTTCAATTCTGGAAGAGCTTTCATATCAATGCAACTGACATTATCGTGGAGGCCTGGGGTGACGTCAGTAAGGATTGCTTGCATGCAGTTTGGTGGAAGCTTCTCCCAGATTTTTTTTTTTAAAGATTTTAAAACCTTTTATCTGTTGGAGAAGCTCCCAAGAATCAAAGAACAGTATGTTGATCTTACAAAGCAAGTTGGATTTGAAGAAGGGGAGAGTGAGGATATTGAAGAACTGCATGAGTCCCACTGTGGAGACGTCTCTACAGCTGATCTACAATAACTTGCTACTGAGGGGCAAGTGGAAACTGGAGATGAAGAAGTTGAAGTCCAGGATGCAGCACCATGAGAGTTTTCCACTTCTGTTTTGTCTTCGATCCTGAGGGAATTTGAGAAGCAGTTGCAGCTCTTAGAGGACAGCGATTCCAATGCAAAACACAGCAGGGTAGCAGTTTGTGGAATTAGATCTTATTTGGCACTCTAATGAACAGCTTCTTCATGAAAGAAGAAAAAAGGCAAAGTAGCAAAAACTGGATGTCTTTTTTAAGCCAACTCCAAGAAACAGTCATAAGACAATGAACCACAGCCATCCACTACTGGATTAACTATTTTTCGCTCTAACCCTGCAACTACAACTGCACTTGAAGGTGGTGGTGGTGATGATGATGATGATGACAACCCTCAGCCCCTGCATTAACAACAGAGCAACCTCAAAACCTCCTCCCCCATCAAGTCATCTTGACATTTTTTCAAGGTGATGTGTTAAATTTACTTTTATTTCATTATTATGGTGATGTGGTCCTTGTAGTCAGAATATAGTAAACTGTGGAAAATTACCAAGGTACACCTCAAAAGTTTTAATCTCCTTATTACACCTACAGAACTGAGTACAGAAATGGGAGTGTAAGAGCGATGAATGAGTGACTGGAAAGTTGTTGCATTAGGGAAGACTTTTGATTCTTAAGGCACAAATTGGCTTTGGGGGAAGAGAGCACCTACATAGGTCAGTTGGTTTGCATCTGAATGGAGCCAGGACAAGGTCCTTGTGGGGCATTTTCCTCATGATGGTTTAAGGTTGAAGATAAGGTTTAAACTCAGCAGGGATTGTGACAAAAAGCAGGGTGTACAAATGCTGGGAGAGACAGTACTCAAATAGACAATAGTAATAGGTGGAGTTGGAACAATGAAGAAATTAAAACATCCTGAAGGAGGGTTACAGAGCAAATCTTGAAGAATTTTCTTAAAAGTCTGCCATAGTTCATAAACCATTTCTTCCACTAAACTTTCCCAGTCCATTTCAGCCAACTCTGCCCTTATTCCCTTATTTAACTAATTACCCTTACTTAAGGTTAGCACAGTAGTTTCAGAGCCAAGTTTTTCACTCTAAAACTGAACGCTAAATTCTACCATGTTATGTCTCTATTTCCTGGGAGACTTTTTTACTCAGATCATTTATTAAACTTGCCTCTTTACATATTACTACATCCAGAATAGCCTGATCCCTGGTTGGATCCATAATATATTGTCGGAGGAAACTTTCCCAAATTTGTGCTCTAAATTTTTGCTCATGAGTACATCTACCAATTTGCTTTTCCCAATCCACTTGAAGATTCAAGTCATCCATGATTAATGTATTGCCTTTTTTAGGCGCCTTCATCATCTCCTGATTTATTCTCTGTCATATAGAACAGCTACTGTTAAAGTACCTATAGACCAGTCCCACCAGTGTCATATTCCCCTTCTTATATCTTACTTCCATCTGTGTCTTCTGATCCAAGATCATTTCTTGCTATTGTTCTTATTCCATCTCGATCTAACAAAGCTACTCTGCTACTCTTTCATTCCTGCCTGTCCTTATGAAAAATCACCATAACTCCTGAATATTTTGTTTCTGAATTTGGTCTCCTTATAATCACGTCTCTGTCACGACTATAAGGTTAAATCTATTAAACTCTATTTGATTTGAACACCACTTATATGCCTGTTTCAAGTCTTCCCTCGACTTATTTTCATCCAAGTAACAAATCCCCAGCTCTGCAAATGAATCTTGTGGCGAGAATCCCTCATCCCTGGAACCAAGTGGGTAAGTTTTCTCTGCATCTTCTCCAGCATCTTCATCCTTTCCTAAAGAATGGTCAATAGCCCTGGATACAAACTCTCATTGTGGACCAACCAGACCTTTGTAAAGGTTCCATAGAGGTTAAGACCTGAGTTTGAGAAAGGAATACTCATATCCTACAAAACCTTTATATTATAGATGGTGTGACAACCACAATTTCTAACTTTTATGTAAAGCTTTTAACGTAGAGAATTTCAAGTCACACTTGATACACAGACCCTAAAAGGAGCAGAGGAAATCCGAGAAGTTGGCCAAAAATGCAGCTTTTAAGGAGGCTTTTAAAAGATGTGTAGATGTCTCAAACTTTACAGATTTAGGAAGCTCAAGATATCTTAAAGCAATGCAACTGAGTAGAAGAAGGGTGGAAGAATGTGCAATTGGCAAGAGTTGGAAGAGTAAAGGATATGTACAGCCAAGTAAGCAGAGATGGGATGGATCAAGGCTATGGAGAGGCTTGTTGATATGCCCATGTGTTCACACACAAGGATGCCAATGGACACCACAGGGTGCTGATAATGTGAGTTTGAAATTGAACAGATACAGGCATCGGTGACAAGAGTCTAGATCTATTCAGGATGTGCAAAAAGTAAATATAGCCTTGTGCTTCACTAACACGTGGCCAACAAAAACTTGCTGAATTTTCTGGACTTGAAAGAAGGCAAGTTACTTCAGCATGGGAAAGATCTTGTAGTTGTTTGTTATGTTTCATTCATTGCAGCTACACTTGTCCACGAAATGTTATGGGACTGGAATATTAATGAGAGATTTGAAATATAAAAGAATCTTGTCAGTGATACCAGTACAATGGCTATTCGTGTTTAAAAAAATATCATTAGAAAACAGGAACTGCTGTTTAAAAGACAAAGCAAATAACCAATAATTAAATCCTTAGTGTATGCCTTCAGTTTTCAAATTCCACCATTCAATAATCTGCAGTTACCTTTTAAAAATGTAATTGGATGACAAACCCTCAAAGATATATATGCAAGTGAAATGCTCGTTAAAAGGTTGATATTAATGTTGTCTGTGACCTTCCCGAGGCCATATTAGCAGTTCAATAAAAGAGCAATAATGATTGCCTAGCCTCAAATAAATGGATATTAATAACCAGACAAGTAAACTCAAGAAGTTCATTGTTTTGTAGAAAAAAGTAATGCTTTTTGTGCTGATTTTATTCACCTATGACCATGAAAATCCCTTGAGTTAAAAATTGTTTGGAAAACTGAGCAATAACTGCAACTTGCAGCCAGTTGGACGCCTTTAAATAGAGAACTAGATAAACTAAGGCTCATATGTGCACTATCCTTTTGGCTTCCGTGATGCTCTGGGCTGTGCACATAACCTTCTGTAGTTTCTTAGAGTCCAGAGCAGAGCAGTTGCCGTACCAGGCTGTTATGCACCCACAGAGTATGCTTTCTATATTGCATCTGTAAAAGTTGGTGAGGGTCGTTACGGACATGCCAAATTTCCTGAGCCACCTGAGGATGAAGAGGTGTTGTTTTGGCTTTACCGTCGCATCTACGTGGGAAGTCCAAAACAGGTTGTTGATTATTGTCACTCTGAGGAATTTCATGCTGCCCACTCTCTCAACCTCAGTTCCATTGATGTGGATGGGGGCGTGTTCTCCTCCTCTTCTTTCTGAAGTCAATGATCAGTTCTTAAATAAAGTTTTTAAACCAAGCTTTACAGGTTACAGATATGTGTGTGTGTGTGTGTGTATATATATATACAACCAATGTCAGCAAAAATAGATTGTAGGCTTTATTTATTTGCTACATATTAGCTACTTGTAATTGTACAATTGCAAATTGGCTGCTGTATTGGTCTACTTAAGAACAGTGAGTCCAAAAGTTGTAAATCCACCATTGGATGTTGAAGAGAAGCCCAGCAACCCGGTGAAACTCTCTGTTGTGACAGTTATAAATGCATACCATGGCATCTCTGCTGCCCCTTCAATCCATCAGTCCCAACTTTAATAATCTCTAATGCATTGTTAGTCCCTTTGTCTGATCTGTCGTGATGTCCTCTCAAATTTTGACGTTCCACCTTTTCTTTCCTCCACTGAATATACTGCTGGTTCCTTTTAAGTGTGATGTTGTAACCTGAATCATCCCTATATCATTTTGCTCACTTTCAGAGCACATCGCCTAAGAATGTGAAAACTGAGTTCGCTTATCCCTTGTTTAATAAACTTCCAGTCTCTGCAAATTACCCCAGATTCAAGGTATATGAATTAAACAGCCGTTAAAAAATACATTTTAGCAGGTGGGAATCAAACAGTGAAGAAAGAAGTAGGGATATTTAGTGAGAAATTTAATTTATTTTAACTCATTCTCTTCTTCGTACAGTTTATGAGAATGATTGGACTTGGACAATGTTTCAGTTATGCGCTCACCCACTATTCTATGCTGTCTGATTTTCAAATTGTGTTTTTTTTTTCTATTCAAAGCATGTAGAGGAGGTTAACATGGTACTTTTGAGTTTATCATTGAAGAAAGAATTTTAGCACACATTAGACTCAAAAAGAAAAGTCTTAAGTAAAGGGACATGCAGGTTAATTGAGTCTGCAGCTTAACAGCATTCATTCTGATGTTTCCTAACATATTTATTTTGCTGTTATTAATAATTAACTTCAGGCAATTTGGGAAGCAGGGCAATGGATTGAATTGAACTTTCTTTGCAGACCAGGCCCAGAAGTGCTGAATCAAGGTCAAACAGCACCATCACTGGCAGAAAGATGTAATTACAGTCTATAACTGCGCATAGCTTTTAAAATTGTAAAACCAGGTTGAATCAATGAGATTTTTAACCTATCATGTAGGTTGTGTACCAGAATAAGAAGTGTTTAGACTTAGCACTCTTGAATAGTGCCATATGTACAAATTGAGAAAGGAAGGATATAAATGTGTGAGCAACTGAATGGTGTATGGAGACAAGACAGATGTTTGAAAGATATGCCACTAACTGAGGTGCCACAAAAACAGAGAATACTGGAGAAATTAGCGGGTCTTGCAGCATCTGTGGAGAGAGAAACAGAGTTAATGTTTCAAGTCTGATATGACTGTTCTCCAGAACGAACTGATCATTCTTTTTTTATTGTCACATATACTCCATGAGTATAGTGAAAAGTTTGTCGCCAATTACAGCACCAACTTAGATACAAAAGTACCTAGGCACAGCTTCTTTTGTTACAAGACTTGTTACAGAAATAAAATGTCCAGCACTACAGAAAAGAGATCAGTACAGCAGACCACAGTGACACTTAGCCCTGGCTCCACAACACACTAGCGACACGCCATGCCAGGAGGCCACTGCAGGAGGCTGGAAGGTCGCCATACCACGCTGAGAGGCCACTGCACCAGGCCGGCAGGTTGCCATGACATGCCCAGACGCCTGGAGTCATCGGTCCTCGCCAGAGTCCAGGGTGTCGGGAAGAAAAGAAGAAGGAAAAGAAGAAGATTTTTAAAAATCACTAGGAGGTGGATAGACCATTGCCAAATTGGCCATAGTATCTGAGTTAGGTGAGTGAGCTATGGAATAAACACGTGTGGGGTGGAGGGAGATGGGTCTGGCTGGGAAGCTCTTTGGATGGTCAGTGTAGACTTGATGGGCCAAATAGCCTCTTTCTGCTCTGTAGGGATTCTATGATTGTTTCCAATGAACTTCATTGGCTGTTCTGAGAAAATTCATTCTTAATTGAGTGTTGTATCATTAATGACATTCAGGAGGAAGAAGGGTGCTCTCTAATTTTATTCTCCCTTTTTGTTATCACAGGACAGGTTAGTTGACTCATCAATTTACCAAAAGGTCTGATGGTGTTTGAATATAATTTTTTTAACTGACAACTCAAACCCAGGTGAAGCACAGGGCAGTCCAGCACTCTAGTGCTGGAGAAGCTTAGGCACTTTATGTTAAAATATATGTCCTCTTTTGTAAATTCTCTGTATAACCTTGTATGTTCTGGAACACATCAAGAATGTTGTTGGAAATGCTCTCAGTGCACCACCTCATGTTAATGTAAGAGAATCTAGCTGTAAAAATACTATTTGCAATATTTGTTTGCAAATGTATTATAACGTTTTTCTAACTGCTAATTTCACAAATGCATCAATTTAAAAAAAAAACTAGTTCTTTCTGTTCCTCCATCACTGTTTGCTTCTAAAACCTACATTTGATTTAAGGAAATTGGTCACAATTTATCTTGTAACTCCCCTGTGGCATCATAATAATGAAATGCTGCCACAAAACCACACAGGTTTTGTGCTGCTGGTTATATGTTTTCCTCAGTTTATAAAGTGAAAGAGAAAATATTTTACTAAACTAAGAGGTTTGGTATAATGATTTTTCTTTAACCTTGCATGCAGGGGAATATCAATACGCTATGGATTTACTCTCTAGGTAGCTCTCTATTTATTCGGGTTCAGGAGTTACTTATTTTGGAAACCTTTGTAAGTGATAGAAAAAGGTTGTTTTTAGTTCAAGTAGTTCTTGTTTGGTCAATATATTTATCAAGTGACTCAGAATTAACACTGCACTTTCACACTGAATAATTAAGGGCAGTTTTTTACTCTTTCAATTAAGATTGGAGAAATTATCATTACACCAACAGAACAATGTAATCTCACTTGTCCCAATGAGGGAAGAAGAGTCATCCATCACTGTAAAGTGCATGCAGTCAAATACAGAGCTTGCCAATGATTCAGCCACTGATTTAAATAAAAGTAAGCATATTGCTATATAATTACTTCACCGTTGTACATTGGACAGATTTCATTCCTTGTGATTTCTTTGTAAACCTTAAGTTGTTAAGTACCTTTAATAATTTTCGGGGCAATTAATTGCTGTCATTTTGTTGGACCAGTCCATGAGGGACTGAACCCTCAAGTAAACAAAATGCCTTGGCTTCAGTCTGCCTTTGTTTTCTTACTTCTGGTGAAAGGCTGCACCACAAATTTAATATGTTTAAAGAGAATTTAAATTGATTTGCCACCTGTTGACATGAAGCAGTTCGCTGGTTTTATTCCTTTGCCCAGTTATAGGCCCAGAATACAACCGAAAAGGACTGATACTGGGGGAGACCCCTGGGGATTATTGCACACTGGCCATGAACACTGGAAATTGCAACACATCTGGATAAGACTGTAGACATAGAACATTGTCCGCGGGCCACCATGAATGTGCTGCCTTTACAGTTAATGGGCCCAGGACAACTCTGCTTTCAAACCTGTGACTTATGAAAATGCATTAACTACTTAATAATTAGAACTACAGAGATATACAGCACGGAAATAGATCCTTTGGTCCAACTCGTCTTTGCCAACCAAATATCCTACATAAATCTAGTCCCATTTGCCAGCATTTGGCCCATATCTTTCTTAAACCCTTCCTATTTATACACCCATCAAGATGCCTTTTAAATGTTGTAATCGTGCCAGCTTCCACCACTTCCATTAGCAGCTCATTCCATATATGCACCACCCTCTGCAAGAAAAAGTTGCCCCTTAGGTCCCTTTTGTACCTTTCCCCTCTCACCTTAAACCTATGCCCTCTAGTTTTGGACTCCCCCACTCCAGGGAAAAGACCTTGCTTATTAACCCTATCCATGCCCCTCATGATTTTATAAACCTCTGTAAAGTCACCCCTCAACTTCCAACGCTCCAGGGAAAGTAGCCACGGCCTATTCAGCCTCTCCTTATAGCTCAAACCCTCCAACTCTGGCAACATTCTTTTAAATCTTTTCTGAACCCTTTCTAGTTTCACAATATCCTTCCTGTGGGAGGGAGACCCGAATTGCACACAGTATTCCAAAAGTGGTCTAACCAATGTCCTGTTCAGCCGCAACATGACTTCTCAACTCCCATTTTGAATGCACTGACCAATAAAGGCAAGCATACCAAATGCCTCTTCACCATCCTATCTACCTGCGACTCCACTTTCAAGGAACTATGAACCTGTACTTCAAGGTTTCTTTGCACAGCAACACTCCCCAGGACCTTACCATTAAGTTTTTACACTTAATGGTAAGGTCCTGGGGAGATCCTGCCCTGATTTGCCTTTCCAAAATGCAGCACCTCACAGTTATCTAAATTAAACTCCATCTGCCACTTCTCGGCCCTTTAGCCCATCTTATCAAGATCCTGTTGGACTGTGAGGTAACCTTCTTTGTTATCCACTACTGCTCCAATTTTAGTGTCATCTGAAAACTTACTAATGATAACTCCTATATTCACATCCAAATCATTTTATATAAATGACAAAATGCAATGGACCCAGCACCGATCCTTTGTGGCACACCACTGATCACAGGCCTCCAGTCTGAGTGCAACCCTCCACCACCACCCTCTGTCTCCTACCTTCGAGCCAGTTCTGTATCCAAATAGCTAGATCTCCCTGTATTCTGTGTGATCTAACCTTGCTAATTAGCCTACCATGAGGGACCTTGTCGAACGCATGTCGAATATTATGAAAAAATTTTTTCTTTAATATGCAAATAGTTGTGACATCACTTAAAAATATCTGGCAAAATCATCAATCACTGAGTTACCAGAAATGATTTTGAGTTTGACCTTCAATCATTGTGTCCAAGTGATATCAAATGCATCTCATGTCTCCTGTTACTCTAAAATATCTTCCCCTCGCATACCACAGTGTCACCTATTAGCCTAACCTATGCTGAACAAAAGGTAAATATCATATTTACCAGAAATTCCCTGGAAGGTGATGGGGCAGCACAGTCAGAAAGTAACAGTGACCCTAATCTGCTCTGATGCAGAATCCTGCTCTGTGTCATTTCCTGCAGCTAATACACACCAACTCTGAATATGCAAATAAATATTTTCATTAGGACAGTGTTGAACACTTGAGCTGCTCCAATTAAATGCTTCCAGTGCAGTCCCACAATACTCCGCCAGCTGTTTGCTACAGCACCATTGTGCTCCATGTTATGTGGGTTTTTATTTAAGGACAGAAAGAGATTTGAATAGTGGCTTAAATAAATCAGTACAAAGAAAGCATGTGATTACAGCTGAATGCCTCTGAGACCCCTTGTGGTGTTATACAGTTAGGTTTATGACAGATAGAAATAAACACATAAAACCTCAGAACAGAAGTTCCAACTTCTTACTGTAGAAGAACCCAGAGTTCTGCCCAGAAGATAGAACGGTTGCTCCCAGCAGGAGAATTAAGTCAATTCAGGATCGCCAGTCATCATTGCTGAAGTGTTTTCATGTAAAGCTTCCAAACCAGGAGAGTTTGGTCAAAATTTTATTAGAGCTGTGAAAGTCTAGGCCATTGGAATTGCAGGAGGTTTATGGAAGCAGACTCAGAAAGGAGCCATTAATATTGTCTCCGTTGTTCAAAATAAAGAAATGGGAAAAGTCAGTCAAGAAAATATCTTAAAAGACTGAGATACGAGTGATATTTTGCTGGGTTTGAGTTCCTGTAGCAGGGTTGGGCATTAGGTGAAGCTTCATTTCGCTTTTTGTGTTAAGATCTTTCTATTAATTTTCCTCTTCTTTCTGTTATTAAGGAACATCTGCAGCCTCATGAAAATGTTTCGGTAACTAACGAAGAATGTTAACCAACTGCAGAAAATTAAATAGATGATCTATCAAGCCAGATTTCATTCTGGGATCTGACTTGTCCAATATTGCTGTCAGCTGGGACCATAGCAAAATAGTAATCTTCTGTTTATGTGTTTTCTTAAAAGAAAACAATTGCACTTGTAAGAGCTGATTTTCTTCCACTTTGTTTCCAGACAGCAGCTTAAAATCTGAGGAAAAAATGGACAGTCATCCTTTTACTCCCATTTCACTCCTCAATAACACTGGGTTCTTTAGCCTTTCGGGTATTTGGCTGAAAATGAACGCAACAATCTGAATTGCATACAAATGCAAAGCATAGAGTTCTGCGCCCACAACTTTAAATGGTTCAAGTCCCATATCTTCCGGAAGTGTGTAATAACATCTCTGAACAGGTTGATTAGAAAATATCTAAGGTCCCTCGCAGATTAGGAGCAAACGGCTCCCATTTGAAACCTCACTCTCCTGCAGAGATGCAGTTTAGTGCTGCCTGCTTTCAGAGACTGCTCTAAGCTTCAGCTCATCATGAGGAGGCTCAGGTGCTGTAGCCATTAACAGAACTGTACCATTTAGATGCTTTCCACTGTAATTACTCCCTTCCAGGGAAGGCAATGGCCGAATGGTATTATTGCTAGACTGTTAATCCAGAGACCTAGATAATGTTCTGGGGACCTAGGTTGGAATCCTGCCATGGCAGATGGTGGAATTTGAATTCAGTTTTAAAAAATATGGAATTAAGAGTATAATGATGACCGTGAATTCATTGTTGATTGTTGGAAAAACCCATCTGGCTCACCAATGCCCTTTAGGAAAGGAAACTGCCATCCTTGCATGGTCTGGCCTACATGTGATTCCAGACCCACAAGCAATGTGGTTGACTCTTAACTGCCCTCTGGGCAATTAGGAATGGGCAATAAATGCTGGCCTGGCCAGCGACACCCTCATCCCATGAATTAATTTTTTAAAAAATGGTCTAGAGACAATCTGCCCCATAATCATTAGCAACGGTGTTATTGTTGAATCCCAATGAGCACAATGTATTATTCTAGAATGAAATGTACCTGGAAATGCATTCAAAGCTATAACTCTAAATCACAGTTACAGAGATTCTTTAAATCAGTAAACTTTTGTTGTTGATGCTCATAATATTACTTGAATGCTACAGCTACATCATGGGGCACATTGACTTCAGTCCCTTGGGTACGTACGTCTGTCTTTTTCATTTGTTTATACGTAGCTATGAGTTGGTGCCTACAGACTTTAGAAGTGCTTCTTTTGGACCTGCTTGAAGCAGAGAAGGTTGAGGGGGGACCTGATAGAGATGTGTAAGATTATGAGGGGCATGGACAAGGTGAATAGAAAGCAACTGTTCTCCTTAGTTGAAGGGGCAATGACAAGGGGACATAATTTTAAGGTGAAAGGCAGGTGGTTTAGAGGTGATTTAAGGAAAAACCTTTTTCATCCAGAGGGTGGTGGGGATCTGGAATGCACTGCCTGACACAGTTATTGAGGCAGGTAACCTCACAACCTTTTAAAAAGTACTTGAATGAACACTTAAAAAGTCACAACATTCAAAGCTTTGGACCTAGCGCAGGAAAGTGGGAATAAAGACGTTAGTGGTATATTTTTGGTGAGACAGACTTGATGGGCCAAAGGGCCTCTTGTGTATTGTATGATTCTATGATCCTCCAATATCCCCTGGTTGGAGTTTCTAGACCTAGGACGAAGTCTCAGGCTAGGGGCCAGACCATTTGGGACTGAGACATGGAGGAAATCCTTCACATAAAGAGTGGTGAATCTTTGCAATTCTCTGCCCCAAAGAACGCTGGAGGCTCGGTCACTGAGTATGTTCATGACAGGGATTGGTAGATTTCTACACATTTAAAGACATCAAGGGATAGTGCAGGAAAATGGTGTCAAAGTAGGTCAGCTAGGATCTCATTGAATGGAGATCAGAGAGCTGCATGGCCTACTTTTGTGCATATTTAGGTTGTTACAACACAATCAGCCAAATCAAATCATCCTCCCTATCCCTCTATTTGGAACGCAGTAAAATTAAAATAGTCAATGACCCTCAAAATTGCCCCATTATTTCCTAACCAGACTTTTTAAATAACCAATACCAGACACTGAATTTATAGCTTAAACAAAATAATTAACCTTGTAACCAACAGAAGGCAGTGGATGAATTAAGAAGTGGAGCCAGTTCATCCCTCCTCACCTGGGATCTTATTATTTAAGGGTATCCTGTTTAGAACCATAACAAATTGTGGAATCACATCTGTGATCTTGTGTCTCTTGAGTGGCAGAATATGTGAAGGCCAATGTCCTCTGATGTCCTTGGTCATTGTGACTAAGTTTCTTGGCCTTGCTGTTGGCTAATAGAGTCCTTTATGAACTTTTCTTTTTTAAAAAAAACACACCTGCCAATATGTATGATAACAAGGTGTAGAGCTGGATGAACACAGCAGGCCAAGCAGCATCAGAGGAGCAGGAAAGCTGACGTTTCGGATCTGGACCCTTCTTCAGAAAATATGCCAATATGTGCCCTTTCTTTGTAACCCATTTTACGCTGGCAAGTATATTATGTAAATATTTCCGCTGAGAATATGAAGGAAATTGTGCCCAGCCTTGTTTAACCCTAGTATGTATTTTAACTGTCAAATCGAGCTCTCATACAAAGCACTGATTAAAAAAGATGCTTCATTTTGAGTTCTTCGAGATACTGGCTGTGGATCTTCCTCTGATTTCTGAGCTCCTGTTCACTGTTTCTGTGCCAGTGTGAACCATCCTGCTGCTTGGAATGATTGTCTCAGGTGTGATTCGAGCTATTCACACAGGCTGAAAACCTCATAACAATCTAAATTTAACTGGAACTGAACAAAACAAAAACAGGAATCATTGAGGATGTTTCACCTTCAGATCAAGTACAACAGAATTCATACTCCAGCTGCTGACTAGTTCCCAGTGTGAATAATAGGTTACTGCCTGTAACTAGCATATAATCCCATCCATAATGATATTACAGTCCTGGTTTTCCCAACAGCCTTGTCATGAAATACCAGGCCCTACTTTCAGGGAAGCCCTTGCTGTAGGCTTTGCTTTGTTGAGCATTTTCATCGGAATGAGAAACTGTTTAATTGTATTCTTGAGCCATGAAGAGGAAGGGAAAAAGATTGACTTGGTGCAAGGTTCAAGAACAATTGTCTGAGAGACTGGCCTTTCTCACCCACTACCCAAATGGTTGCAGCCTGTTACTATTCACCTTCTATACTCCTTACAATTCTGTTTGCCTCCGATAGGAAGGATGTTATTAAACTGGAAAGGGTGCAATAAAGGATGTTACTGGGACTGGAGGGTTTGAGTTATAAGGAGAGGTTGGATAAGCTGGGACTTTTTCCCTGGAACATAGGAGGCTGAGGGATGACCTTATAGAGGTTTATAAAATCATGAGGGGGATAGATAAAGTGAATAGCCAAGGTCTTTTCCCCAGGTAGGGGGAGTCCAAAACTACGGGCTTAAGGTGCGGTTGTGGTGGTGGGGGGGGTGATTTAAAAGAGAGCTGAGGGGCAAAATTTTCATGCAGAGAATGGTGCGTATATGGAACGAGCTGTCAGAGGAAGTGCTAGAGGCGTGTACAATCACAACAGGTGTGAAGGAATATGGGCCAAACACAGGAAAATTGGACTAGTTCATTTTAGGAAACCTGGTCAGCATGGACAAGTTGGGCCAAAGGGCCTGTATTCGTGCTGTATTACTCTGTTTGTGCCCAGCTGCCAGGTGTATTGCAGGGATAGTGGGAACTTCCTTTATAACAGATGGAAAATATAGGTTTGTTCGGGCATATTGTGCTGGATTATCCTTTTATTATGGGTGTATAGCAAGTTCCCTATGACCTAGTGCCAATGGCCCTGTGAGAAACTAACCAAGCTGATTGCAAGTCTCCACCACGGCTGCCATCTGCCTTTGCTGCTGATGCCGTGCAGGCAGCTGTGACCTCCCAAAGAGATTCGGTGCCACCAATTAGGCAACAAGCTTATAATCTATCCAATTAGGGTGCTCAAAATTCAAAATGGTGCTGTATGTGAGATGCACAGCAGTGGTCTAGGATCAGAACACAGAATTCATCCACACACTGGTTCCCTGGGCTTTCCTTGGAAGTCTGGCCCAGTCCTTAGCCAGACAAGAAAACTGAACCCTCGCCTCTCAGACACCTTGGTGACCAATGGAACATATAATGCACAATACAGTATCTCTTAGGCTTTTTGGTCTGAGAGGATTTGGGCTCCAGAGATGCCCTCTAGGATGACATTTTAAAATTGTACCCAGACCCTATTCTGACCCTGGTGATTGAAAATCTGGGTATCAATAACAGAAAAATACCTTGTGGACAAATGTGTGCTGTACTAGTAAACAAATTGCTCATTGAATACCTTTTCAGAACTTTTGAGTTCTGCTATCTGTAGATAGTCAATTCCATTCAGCGTTGTATAGACTACAGTATGTGAGCAATGGAACCAAAACAAAGTGAAGAAACCTTTTGCTAAGTAACAAATATGGAATAAATTATTAACGTTACCCGGTGGCATATAAGAATTTTATTATAAAGTGGATGGGGTCTAAAAACTACACATTAAAATACAAAAGCACACATTATTTATTCTGCACATTTCAACATGGCCATTCAGCAAATGTCATGGGTCTAAATAGGTTATGCAATGCCCTGTAATGGGATAGGTCTCATTCAATAACTGTAAATCCAACAAATGTACTGAAAGGAGGCTGGTAGTTTCCCATTGGGATGTTTAGAAAATGAAAGGAACATTAAAACCAAACACAGTTCGAACAGGGATGTTGCCAAATGGAGAGATGATGTGGGAATTAGAAATAGAATGGGAATAAAACATAACTTTCTAACATAGAATGAAGGATTTCAAATCAAGTTTCACGATTGCTAAGCAAAGATTTGGTGCTTTCAGAGTTGTGTGTTAAATGGAAGTGTTCTTCAATATTTCATTTTGCTGTGAAGGTGACCCGCCAGCCATTGGGATAACCTGTGAAGCCTCAGTCCTTGCAACTCCTGTCTGTTTGCTGTCATAATCGAGACCAAAAGGAGTGGTAGACTTAATGAATCTCTGAAATAGATGAATTGAAACATTAATTCAGACTTACAGTCAGATCTGAAAAGTCCTCTTCAAAGACTGGAAAATGTTTATGAGAGTGGGAAGTTAGTAGGATACAAGCTACATTTTTTGAGTTCAATTTTTGTACCTATCAAGGTGAAAAGTGGCAGTCTACCAGAGAAGACACTTTTCACTTTTTGTCTCAATATCGTGTTGAATTTTTCCCACAAATACTAACCCACGAAGGGCTCACAAACCAACCTTGGAGTATATTTCCCTCAAACCACGTAGAGGCTCAATTTCCCAATCCTGTGCCAGTTTATGTCAAATTCTGGTTAGCTTTGTGTTTTGATGTTGTCCTCACTGGAAAGTATGTTGATACATTCATTTCAAAGGGAGTCTTATACCTTTTACCTTTGAACCAACAACTGAATTTGAAGAATTTCACTCAGACACGAAAAGTCAGAGAATAGGCTCATTGAGATTCCAATCCCTTAAGACAAACTATTTTGTAATTAAATGGTTTTTATACTATGCAGAATCAAAAAGCTATTTTCTCAGCACAACACAATGTTTGAGTACAAATAGAGATTCATACCTTAAACAATTTGGGTGAGACATCTCCTTATCCATTTTAAACTTTCCAATGAGCTTCATTTATGTAATCTCACTGTAATTTAACCCTTGGAGTTCAGATGTCGTATTAGTAAATCTACACTACACTGCCTCGAAGACCATTATATCCTTTCTCAGAGATAGTGTCCTGATCTACCTGAGGGAATCAAGAATTTTGGATGGTTATTGCATGACTTTATACCTAGGGTCTACAAGGGAGTTGAAATTATGCTGTAACTATACAAAGACCAGCATTCCATTAGCCTTTCTGATTATGTTTTAGACCTGTGCATTCAGTTTTAATGCAGGGTTTACTTCGACATCAAGTATCTTTAGACTGTCACAATTTCCAAATTTTCATCCATTTTGCAAAGTACTTTCCCTTTTGTGTCCAAAATCTTACATTGAAATCCATTTACTACAATTTTGTCCATTCATTTTACCTATATCTCTTTGTAGATCCATGTTTCTGTCTACATTGTCTGACTGTTGCCTATCCCTGCCATTGACAACTAGTGCTAAGGGCAGGTATAGCCCTTAAGTAAATTCCTGATTTCTTAAAAACATTAAGAGAGCCCTCTTTACATGCAACCTTTTCATATTATATAATGTTGCATAGTTTTATAATTTAGGTGCAGGGTGTATGTGCTTACCAATCCTTTTAGAAAAGAGTCATAGCGTCATTAAAGCACACTGAAAGGCCATTTGATCTGCTGAGTTCATGCTGCCTCTCTGGGATCAATCTAGTCAGTTCTAGTTCTTGCTGATTTTTGCAGTCCTACAAATTTATTTCCCTCAAGTGCCCATCCAATTTCCTTTAGAAATTATTGATTGTCTCTGCTTCCGCCACGCTTGTAGCCTGTGTTTCACGTCATTACCACATGCCATGCAAAAGCAAAATGTAATTCCTCACAGCTCCCCCACATTTACTGTCCAAAATGTTAATTCCAAGTCACTTACCTCTTGTATGATCAGCTGAAGGTGACAGTTTGCCTCCACACACTTTAGTTAAGTTTTGCATTATCATCGCTATAGCTAGCAAATTTCAGTTTCTCCAATTTAATCTTGTAGCTCACATCCCTGCAAACATACTGGTATTTCTCCTCGGCACCATCTCACAAACCTTCACATCCTTCCTCAAGTGTGCTGACTAGAACGGGACCCAATACTTTGGTTGTGGCCTAACCAAATCAAGCTGCAGCATAACCTCCCTGCTTTTGTACTCAGTACACCTATTTGCAAAAGGCAGAATCCCGTGCTAATTCCACTCTCAATATGTCCTACCACCTTCAAAGATCAGATGCCTCTGTCTCTGCACTCTTTAGGACTGTGCCATTGAGTTATGTTGGCTCTCCCTATTCCTCCTTCTGAAATGCACAAAATTCACCTCACATCTTACTGTAATATGTTTCATTTGCCACTTGATTGCCCATTCTGCCAGTCTTTGACTGTTGCACTCAATTCATATCATCCTGATTGACACTCTTCCACATTTGGTATCATCAAACTTTAAAATTTTTCTCTGAATTCCAATATCCAAGCCATTTCTATAACCAAATGTAGTTACTGAAATGTCTTTGCATCCTTTTTTAAATAAGGGTGTTACATTTGGCATTCTTCAATTTCCTGACCCTACTCTTGAATCTAGGGCAGATTTGAAGATTATGGCAAGCCCTCATCCTATTTCCACATCACCATTTCCTTTGGTAACTTGGTACAGAACCCATCTGGACCAACTGGCCTATCTATCCTTAGACCTGATAGCCTTGCTGATAAATTCTACTGATCAGTTTTAACTCCATTCATTAATTCTCCCATCTTCATTTCTGCCAATACTTCGTTAGCATTGTCTTCCATAGTAAAGACAGATACAAATTACCCATTAAATATTGTAGGTTTGTCCTGTTCCTTGAAGAATACGTCATTTCCTTTGTCTCTAATTGGACCCATCCCACCTTTTGTTTAACATTAACATACTGGGATAAAGTCTCTGGGTTATCCTTTCTTCTAATTGTCATTTTATTATCACATTCTCTTTGCCAGTTGTATTTCTCCTTCACTTCCTCCCTTTATATATTATATTTGGTCAGACTCTTGCTTGCAGAATGAATGGATTATATACTGTTTTCTTAAAAATAATTATCATAATTCAATCCCCTAATCATTCCAAGGAACCTTGATGTTGTTTCTGTTAGCAGAAGTAAGCCATTCAGCCCATCGAGTCTCTGCTCTGTTTACATTCAACCCTGTTTTCCTCTCAAGCATCTCCTCCTTAAAGATGAACCATTGTTCTATTAGTTTCTTTTTGGTCAGTCTTTGGGTTCATTTTATCCTGGCTAGATCTGCTCTCATTGTATTCAAGTTGGCCTTCTTCCAATTTAGATGTTCTACTTTAGATTGCTCTTCGTTCTTGTCCATTGTTAATCCAAACATTTATAGAATGATAATCATTTTTAACCAAATCTTCCCCACAGACTTTGGTCTACTAGCCCACAGGCTGCTCAGCACTGCCTCCTCCCAGTTGGACTGATGACGTACTAGTCAAAGAAGCCCTCCTGCATTTATTTCTGAAATTGCTGCCTCTCCCATTCCCCCAACATTACCCCAAACTATATTTAGGCTATTACAGTTTAAAGGTCAAAGAAGAAAGAAAAATTGGTCAGAGATTAAAACAGCCACAAGGAAAGAAGAGTTTAATTGTTTGATGTACAATTACAGAGAAGAAAGGTGAAGCATTGTAAAGTGCTTCATCCTCTATAAGGTGCTAGTATAGGAGTGACGTTAGCGGGGGAAGGATAACATATGCATCATGATCAATGTTCCTGCCTAGTGCCAACAGACCCTGCTGTTCCTGATAATGTGATGGGGCTTAACATCCAGCGGCATGGTGGCTCAGTGGTTAGCACTGCAGCATCACAGTCCTAGGGACCTGGGTTTGATTCCACCCTTGGGCAACTGTCTGTGTGCGTTTGCTCCGGTTTCCTCCTATAGTCCAAAGATGTGCAGGTCAGGTGGATTGGCTGTGCTAAATTGCCTGTAGTGTTCAGGGGTGTGTGGGTTATAGGGGGATGGGTCTGGGTGGGATGCTTTGAGGGTCAGTGTGGACTTGTTGGGCTGAAGGGCCTGTTTCCACGTTGTAGGGATTCTATATTTAAAAAAAAAATCCTGTCATGGAAATGTATTGAACCTCCATTTACCTTGGTGTGAGTAGTACCAGGACGACACCTTAGAGAGCAAACTGTTCAGCAACTTAGAGCCATAGAGATCTACAGCATGGAAACAGGCCCTTTGGCCCAACTTGCCCATGCCGCCCAGTTTCCACAATTTAAACTAGTCCCATTTGCCTGCGTTTGGTTCATTATCCTTGCATACCTATCCCATTCACGTACTTGTCTAAATGTTTCTTAAATAACAAAATTGTATTCGCTTCCACCACTACCTCTGGCAGCCTGTTGCATACACTCACCACCCTCTGTGTGAAAAAATTGCCCCCCTGGATTTGTTTGTGTCTCTCCCCTCTCACCTTGAACCTATGCCCGCTAGTTTTAGATTCCCCCACCCTGGGGAAAAGCTGTCAGCTATCTGCCTTAAAGAGGGGAAGTATCTCTAAAGGGTGCACACATCCTAAAAAGATTCACTAACATTACTGTAAGTTTTAAAATTTTCAGAAGTTATCTATAACGTTTGCACTGAGGAAAAAAAAAGGCAAGAAATTGCAATCTGAAATACAAAGAGAAAATACTGGATGTGTCCAGTCAGCAACCAAAATGAGAAAAATCAACTTAATGTTTTAGATATAGGAGTTGACATCCCCACTTGTCAATCAACTCACTGTTTAAATGCTGGCAATTTCTGCTTTATCATTACACTGACAATGTAATAAACATTCAAAGCAAAATCTGCTAAATTCTCACATATGAAGCAAAATGTGCAACAAACTAATTTATGATGTATGAATGCTCCAAACACCCCCTTTTCCCATTTGATTGTTCTCAGCCACTGGAGCACTGATTGCAGTTAGGCAGCACCCCCAAGTGGATGTCTCCTGTAGGTACTAAATAGCACTTTCAAGCTCTTTGAGTTAGGAGCACCATCTTGTTTATCCTTGTGTTGGTGTATGTTTGAAATGCAAAACTTGATCACAGCCTTTTAACTCTTGTGACTTGCTGCATTTCTGGCTGTGCAGATTTTTTTTAAACACTTACAGTATACTTGTGGTGAATAAAATTGCAAAGAGCTGTCCACATATCTGAGACAGTCAGGGTGTCTAGGACAGATGATTGTATTAATATTTTTTCTTTTCTTCCATTGATGCATTTTCTCCACTTTCCAGTTCTACACATCAAAAATGCTGGAGGTCATCCAGGAGGTTTTGTTAGCCTTATAGTGCGTGGCTAGTCTCCTGCCACTGCTGAAGAGAGGTGGCTGTGGATCATGAGAAACAGCAGCTTTTCAGTGCTGTCCATGTCGGCAAGGATCACAGCAATGGCACATTCCTCACTTCATTTCTGACCATCAGCTTTAAAATTCAGGGAGCAATCTGATAAAACACCAAAAACAGTTTCATCTACTTTAAAAAATATCCCCTGGCTACATACTTGTTCAGGATATGGCACTGATCATTTTACAGCCTGTTATCTGTCGTTGGTGTTATAATTGGCGCACCCTCAGCACTGACCATGTGCACATCATGCTGTGCTTGGTCTTAAATCAGTTGGACAGCCATTGCTGCAGGTGAACTCCTTGTGACCTGGCCTCTTTGTCAGCATGACTCCCCTTTCAGCTCAGTCTGCTGGATGACTGGTTTGTAATGCAGAGTGATGCCAACAGTATGGGTTCAATTCCTGCCCCAGCTGAATTCCTTCTCAACCTCTCCCCTTGCTTGAGGTGTGGTGACCCTCAGGTTAAATCACCACCAGTAATTCATCTCTAATGAGAGAGCAGCTGTACTGTCATCTGGGACTATTGGTGACTTTACTTTTACCCCTTTTCCTGCAGGATTGGGCTGGTGATGGGATCATTCTCTGCTGGAGCTGCCTTGAACCATGTTAGCAGAGCTTCTTTGACATTGATAGGCAGCCATTCTCATCCTTTTCCCTGCTGAAGAGAATGTCTGCTCATCAAACTGTTCCAAGATGTCTGCCTTGTGCTTCAGAATGGTTGACAGACTCAGAGATGGAATCTCCCTCCTTAGCGATGTTTGCTTTTCGCTTCACACCACATGAAGCTTTACAATTGGTATCAACTTCACTTTGTTTCCAGTGAATAGCACTTTCTTAATTTCTGACAGGGTTAGCTAAATATGAAGGGTTTCACAGAGAGATCTCAATGTTAATAATGGCATGTTTGTGAATTCACACTGTAGGGTCTCCTCGCTCCACTCCATATGGTTAGCACGATCATATGCCGAGTTGGTCTTGGCTAGTTTGGCTAATCTGGAGCTAATGGTATGGAACTTTAATTTCTCACAATCAACTTTCTGTTGGATTTCCTAGCCTGCTGGCTAGCTGATTTTGACACATCGCAACTTCACTACATCTCAGTAAAACAAGCAAACAGACCTTCAGTTTATCTGATAGGGGCCAATTGTATGTATTAAATACTTTTAAAGCAGTAAATTGTCCCAAAGTGATTCACATGAAGGTTTACGTCGGCAAACAATATTGTGTGTTTTGCGATCATTCTAATTGTCTTTTACATATAGATTACTTTTTGAAAATGTCTCCTATTATGTAATAAATTTCTGCCATTAAAGAAATTCCAATCTGCAACCTCCTATGATTGTGTCCCAATGATTAAGCATCACGTTGACTAACTAAACAAAGAAAACCTATGATCTATCAAGTCAGATATCATTCCGGATCTGATTTGTCCAATCAACTGGGATCATAACAATTCCCACATTCTTGATATTATAAATATTTGGAAAACTATCAAGCTCTCTTTTGAACTAATTCAATGATTTAACCTTCACAGCCCTATGGTTTACAGATTCCTGAAGATTCATTATCCTCTGGGGAAAGAAATTCCTTCCCATCCCTGTCTTAATTGGCTTACCTCCTCCAGGACTGTGTCCCCTGGTTCTAGATCTAACTGAAAAACTGTCCCAGAAATGGAAATGAAGAATTAGAGGAAGATAAGGGATGAGTCAGAGATGGTGAGAGAAGAGTTGAAGTTGGAGACAAAGTTGATGGAGTTTTGAGCTCCCATTAGAGCAGGAAATGACACCAAATCAGTCATCAATATACTAGAAAACTAGTTAAAAGGAGGGCTTGAATAGCAATCAAGAAATGATCCATATGCCCTAAAACAAGGCAGTTAGAGCTTTGAATCATCAATCTGATTAGTTTAGTTATTGAGTGAGTGAAAGGAAGCCCAGACCCATCAATTGTCCCATCACTAGCTGGCTAATCAATCAAGAAAAGCTTTCAGGGATTTTGTACCTTTCCCTGGTTACTAAAACCTGATAAAAGAGGATTCAGTGAGTCCTCGTCTCTATAGTCAGACACAAGCTGAGTCATACCAGAAATCGGCGAAATGTTAGTTTTTTGTCGATTTTCATGGTGGGTTTCTCTCCGCGAGACCTAGTGACTTTTCTCACATTATTGTCCCAGACTTTCTTCATTAACACCAACTGCGCCCCTTTGACTCCCCCATTCACTGTGGCCAGAAGAACTCACCATTACCGGGATATCCCAGGATCCCTCATGCTAGTGCCATCTTAAAAAGGCCATAGTGCACCTTGTCAAGTGGCATAGTGGTGATGATGTCACTGTACAAGCAATCCAAAAGCCCAGCCCAATGTTCCAGGGTTGTGGGTTTGGATCCCATCATGGTAGATGGTGAAACCTGAAGTTAATAAAAGAAAACATTCTAGAAATCAATGCTGGCCTCATGCCGATTATCTAAAGCCAATTGTTATAAAAATCATATGGTTCACTAAATGTCCTTTAGGGAAGGAAATCTGCCATCCTTACCCAGCCGGCCTACATATCAATCCAGATCCATAGCAACGCGGGTTAACTTCCCTCTGGGCATTTAGGGATAGGCGATAAATGGTCAGTAGTGCCTCCACTCTGATTGTATACAGAAGTGCTGGTAGTTCGGAGCTGAGCTGCACATCTGGAGCCTTTCATTGTGGATGTAGCAGACATGGGGGAGAATGGGGTCTGACTTTGTGGGCAGGGCCCAGGAGATCCTGGTGGAGGTGGTAGTGTAGGGGATGGTTCCCCCAGGACCAGAAGAGGAGGCCATGACACCAGTCCCTGCCAGCCTGGTCTGAGGTTACCACCCAGCGTAGTCAGGTCTCCACGGTCTGGAGGAGGAGAAGCACCCAGAGATGTCAGAAGGTCAATGATGTTTTCCGCCTCACCAGGGTAAGTGTCACCATCTCTCCAACAGCTCACACCCATTGTATCGTTGCCACTGCACCCACCTTCCACCAAGGCTCGTGCTCTACCACTCTCACTATTGCATGCTGCATCTTCCCCTCACTCTTCTGGCTCCCACTCCACGAACCTTGCATGGCCTCCATGTTGCCTACTCACTCACTCAGGATAGCTCCTCACCTTTCCCCCACCTGCACCAGCACTAACAGCTGAGCCAGCCATTTTCAGCTCTGTCAATCACCCCCTTTGTCTCATTCCAGGAGCTAACAGTCCGCTATAGTGCTGAAGGAGCCAGGGTGGCTGGTGGCATGCCAGATATTTGGCTGCTCTCTCCCTACGAGGAGAGAATCGTGGCCTTGCAGGTGAAGACCAGGACCATTCCTGTGGGGAGGCCAAAACCTCCACTTTCCAGCAACTGAGAAATGGGCCTTGTTCATTGTTGTGTTACTCTCCCATTGCCACCACAGCAGGGCAGAGGTCCCACAAGATGCCTCCTTCACAAGCTCAGAGGTTGCACTAGGATAGCTGCCTCCACCAGCTCAGGTCCTCAGCTCATCGGTTGGCTCCATTAGCAGGTTGTGGTGAGCATGTCATTGCCACGTCTCCTCATCGGATTGAAGGGGAAACATCCCAGCTCATGGGCAAGGGAAGGACTGCCAGAAACCAGGCACCTGCCTGATTCCAGGCAAGAGGATGTGTCGGCCATTTAGGACATCATCAACATGAGCAAGCAGAAATAGAGGGGCGGGCATCGGGCAAGCTGACACAAAGGCTGCAGGATGGCAGTAACTAATGTGGTTGGGTACCTGCTGCCTCAGGCATGTGAGTGACTGGCATTCTCCATGGACAGGTTGGCACTGCCATGGAGAGCCAAGTTCAGCAGTCTCTGGATCTGCTGGACGTAGCGCCATTCCATTGCTCTCGTCATCGGTGCTCAACACCAATTGTAAGGCAATGGGGGATGAGGGGATGTCAGGTGTCCTGGCTTACTGCATGAGGCCCCTGACCTAAAGATATCTCCCTGCACTTGACTGCGGACTGCTTCCCTTAGACTTTGAGATATGGTCATTTTTCTTGCAGCACAAGCAGTGTACTTGTGCATATCTGACTGGCACATGGTGTCAAAGTGAGATAAACATGGCACAATGTCTTACATGTCCCCTTAACTGATCTCTGCCAATAACCAGGACAGACATCCTGGGTTGTGTCCCAGGTGGCTGGGTGAGAGAAAGGGAGCTGAGTACTGAGCTGAGATTAGGTAGTAATGAGCAATGATATCTATGAATAGGCCTCTTGCTACACAATGGCAACAATTCATCTCGATGTCAGGGACTCAGTTAGAAAATGTGACCTTTTGCCTTTCCACATCAAGATCTTCAGTCAACATCTCCCACAACTTTTCGCAAATTTCCCACCATAAACATATCATTCAGGGCCTCAGAAGATTCTGCCCAATCTCTTAGTGCAAATGCAAACTTAAAGAGATCAATCTTAGATCATGGAGACATAAGATGTTTCTAATTGCTGTTAAGATAGATTTAGGACCTATACATCCTGAATACTGTATTGGATTCTCACCGGCTACTCCAACCTTTCCCTTTCAGGCTGTGATTTTCAGGCATGGAGTTGGCTAATTTCAAAGTTAAAGCCCAGTGAGGAGCTGCTAAAGTTATATTCAACTTCAGCCAAATTACCCATTAGAGTTCTCAACCAACACCACGCTCCCGGCCCCACCCACAGGAAACAACAGACTAACAGCTACAGATGACACAGTGCTCTGTGTCTGAAATGCTTCATCAGTTTGCGCTATATTGAATCTTAATGACTACAAGTATGAGCTGATATATTTGACCTGACAGGTGCACAGAGTGTGAGAAATGTTAACTGCCCCCAACACCCCACCTCCCCCATATCTCACATGCAAGTGTGGTCTTTTTTTTAACTAATTCAAATCTATGTACTTACACAAAGTTAAAAGCAGGCTTTTGGACACTATTTAATCCAATTTTAAATGCCTATTTATTCAGAAGTGTGAGGCATTTGCTTGGATCAAGCTGGATCACATAAATGAATGCAATTGCACTGATGCCAATACGACTGACTTTGTCTTAATCCAGAGACCCAGACCTGTCAGCTACAGCTAGATGTGAAATCTGAAGAGGCCTTTCTAGATAAATGTAACATTTCCTTTCATGCAGGATGAAATTACTATGTTATACCTGTGGCATCAGCCAGCCCTGCCAGTGTATGGCTTAGGTAAGGGTTGATTGAGCGGGCTCACTGCCATTCTCCATTTTTTTACACGGTGTCTTACTCATATCTAATTATTAGTGGTAGACAAGAGACGACTGGTTACTATTTATTTTAAATATTTAATCTCCTTCTCAGTCCCCTGACCCCAGTCAATTTGGTCCCAGACATCTTCCTGCCTCCTGCCATTTTCTGCCATCTCCAATTACAGACAATCTAAACATTGCTCCTTGACATTCAATGGTGTTACCATCACTGAATCCCCCACTATTAACATCTTAGGGTTTATGTTGACCAGAAAATGAATTTGACTCACCAACTAAACAAAGTGGCTACAAGAGCAGGTCAGAGACTCGGAATACTGCAGTGAGTAGCTCATCTCCTAACTGCCCAGAGCCTGTCCCTCATCTACAGGGCACAAGTTAGGAGTATGATGGAATACTCCCCACTTGCCTGGATGAGTGTAGCTCCAATAACACTCCAGAAGCTTGACACCATCCAGGACAAAGCAGCACACTTAATTGGCACAATATCCACAAACATCCATTCCCTCCACCACCGAAGCTCAGTAGCAGCAGTGTGCGCTATGTACAAGATGCAATGCGGAAATTCACCAAAGATCCTTAGCTAGCACCTTCCAAACCCACGGCCACTTCCATCTAGAAGGGTAAGAATAGCAGATACATGGGAACACCACCACCTGCAAGTTCCCCTCCATAGCACACAGTATTCTGACTTGCAAATATTTTGCTTCACTGTTGCCAGGTCAAATCCTGGAAAATCCCTCCCTAAGGACATTGTGGGTCAACCCATAGCTTGTGGACTGCAGCGGTTAAAGAAGGCAGCTCACCACCACCTTCTCAAGGACAGCTAGGGATAGAAAAAAAGTGCTCTCCTAACCATTGATGCCTATGAGCCACAAGTGAGTAAAACAAAACTTCTCTCCTGCTTTGGAGATGAAGTAAATGAGTCTCACTTTAGGATATTAACAAGTCCAGGAGGAACCATTCCCAACCATGTATATGTGGGATGTGGCTGCTTTCCTCCAGAACTAGATCCTCCCTGTGTTTGATATGTATTCAGTACAGCTTCATCTTTTGTCTGAGCCTATTAAAAAATGTCAGACATAAGTAATTTCTTGCTCAGTTTAAATGCTTGAATTTATTTACACAGCTTGTAAAATGGCAGAGTGGGGAAAGCGATGCACTAAAACCTCAATTCCAAATCTGATTTGTGTATCTTGGTGGGGTGTCAGCTGCGGTCAACATTGTCTCCTGATGTGTGGTGAAGGAATGAGTGACACTAGGTAAAACTTATAAGATATAACAGTTTGCCAGAGAGTAGAAAATGGGATTGAGAACAATGTTCTCATCACTGTTGGCAAGGAAAAAGCTGCTACTAGGAGATAGTAAGATCTGCCGATGCTGGAGTCAGAGATAACACAGTGTGGAGTTGGAGGAACACAGCAGGCCAGGCATCATCGGAGGAGCAGGAAAGTTGATGTTTCTGTTCCCGACCCGAAACATCAACTTTCCTGCTCCTCTGATGCTACCTGGCTTGCTGTGTTCCTCCAGCTCCACACTGTGTTATCTAGAGCTGCTACTAACTGCCTCTGTGCACTATATCTATTGGCCCCTGCTGTCTAAGGCAATAGGTTACTTCTTATTATGGTTTGCTTGTGCGTATTAATGAGTAAGTTTGACAGAACTGGCTGGATATCACTGCTGGCTGCTCAAACTTCCATTTGATGAAGATGTATTGATGTTTACTCCACAGGATAAGGAGAATGTACCTCGTGGAATGAGCCTTTCAATGTGAGTAACGTATGGATGACTCCAACAGGGATCCAAATGAGCGAAGCGAAAGCAATGACCCAACCAAGACCTTGACCCCACTCTGGGTACTGGTAGGTGCCATAACGCACAGGCTCAAAGTCAATGATAACAAACACCATAATAATCTGAATAAGAGAAACAAAACAGAATATTCAAAACAGCCAAAGATAAATACATGTTTGTGTTCTATTAACAACAGTGGAAAGTCTGGGAGGGGGAGAAGGTAATTATGCACACTTGAATAGTCAATGAATGAGCAATACTTTTAAGTACTTATTATGGGCAGAATTCACTGAGGTAAATTGCCCTAATCGTACTGCTGCTGGATTCAGAGTCTGCTGGAATAACTAATGGATTCTTGAAGGGCAACACAGCATTTATACACAGAGCATCATTATTAAAGGGGATGGTAACTGTGCAGTTAAGTGCTATGAATCAATCCTTATAGCTGTCCTATCTATAAAGAAAATTGGTGCCTTTTTTCCCTTAATAAATATACATGAAAAAAAACCTTGTTGAGCATTGCAGTGAATACAAATTAAACTCAGTGTGAATTTAAACAGTTCAATGGAAAGCAAAGTTTTAACATATTATAACCTTCAATAAGTTTCGTAAACAAAGTCAAATTTGCCCAGGGCTCAGTGATTCACAGTAGTTTGTTTGAAAGAGGTGAGCTAGACGATGGATACATACAAGTATCAGTACAGGCGACAGCAGCCAACACACACGCAAGTAAATATTTGGCTTTTTTCCCAGCATTTCCTCAATGTTCTGTGACAATCGAGGGAGACCTTTAAAAAATAAAATGATCATTGTAAACTCTTGCTGAAACACTGAGTGGGGCAATAACTTATGTAACGTCTGAGATTTCGAAATCACAACGGCCTGCTAAAGTAAAGCTTCTTTGTATTTTTAACGTCAGTCACTCTTAAATGAGTCTGTTTCAATAAGGAGTAATGGCAAAACTAGTTTTTGACATTTTAGTAAGTGCAATAGATCCCCAAAGTGAGTGAGATTTTTGTCAGGTAAATTATACATTTTCCTCTTTACCATTTATCATAGAAAATCAGATTCAGTTCAGAAACAGGCGTGAATGCTTAAACAATAGATCAAGTGCAGAATCAAATTTTTGATTGAAAATGAACTGAATCAGGCCAATAGAGGATCCACATTTAGCTTGAGTTTTTATTTGGTTCTCTTATGGGATCTAGGTATCACTGGTTGGGCCAATATTTCTTGCCTATCCTAATTACCCTTGAGGAGGTGCTGCAGTCTATGTGGTGTGGGTACACCACAGGTCCATTGCTGATATGGAGGGAGTTCCAGGAATTTGATCCAGCGACGGTGATATATTTCTGAGTGAGGATGGTGAATGATTTGGAGGATTCTCACGTGTGGTGGTGTTCCCAGTTATCTGCTGCCCTTCTAGGTGGTGGAGCTTACAGGTTTAGAAAGTGCTGTTGAAACAAACTGGTGAGTTACTGCACCTTGTAAATGGTACACATTGCTGCCAATGTACATCAGTGGTGGAGGGTGTGTACGTTTAAGGTAGTGGAGGGTACTGATTAAGTGGGTTGCTTTGCCCTGGATGGTATTGAACTCCTGGAGGGCTGTTGGGGCAGCACTCATGCAGGCAAAAGGAGAGTATTCCATCACACTCCCAAATTGTGACTATTAGAAGGTGCACAGATTCTGGGGAGATAGGAGGTGGATTACTAGCTGCAGTATTCCTAGCTTCTGACCTACTCTTGTAGCCACAGCATTTATATGACTTGCCCGATTTAGCTGAAGCCTGAATAAGGTGCATCTATTGCTGCAATTAGACACTGACTGTTACACTAAAACAATAATAAGGCTTAGGAGCATGAGTAGGCTATGCAGCCCCTCAGTTTTTGAGGAGCTATAAAAGGTTCTGAACATTGTGCAATCATCAGCGAACACCCTCATGTCTGAACCTATGATGGAGTAGCTGAAGATGTCTGAGCTTATTTCTGTAAATGTTCGTTCACAGCGGCAATCATGTGAAAAGAGCCTAAGCAATTTCAGGTGATATATCTTTAAAAGGGTCAGGCTGGCAAAACTCTAGAGACTTGGGAATAGAAATCTAGGCTGATCCACCAAAGCAGCAGCAGAGGCAGGTCTGCATCCTCATAGTTACCAAAGTTCAAAGAGGCCGAGTCACTATTGGCCATTTCAGACTATTACTGAGAATTCCATTGCCTTGTTTCAAACAAAAAACAGCAGTGGAGTTACTCTGATTATTGTACCTGAAACCTATCCCTCAATTAAAGTCACAATAAATAAATTATCTGGCCACCATCACATATCTGTTTGTGGGAATTTGCTGTGAGCAAATTGGTTGTTGTGCTTCCTAGATTTTGACAAGAAAAACAGTTAATTAGTTGTAAAGTGTTTGGGGCATTCTGAAAATTTGGAATGTATTACATGAATGCAGGTCATCCTTTTCTTTATTTCAGACTGATTTGAAGTAAAGACTTGCAAAGTGAGTGAGGGCAAGCCCTGATAACATGTCCAGGTGCACAGAAAGCCTTGTACAGTTTCCTTAAATGGACCTGTGTGTCTCAACAGCGAATGTCAGCAGGCTATTGTCCATGTACAGCATTACTGCTGGGGTTGATGTGGTCTTTGTTTGGTGGCCATATATGCAAGTTTAATCTTGGCCAGGACTGAGAACTGCCTGGTGTAGATATTTTTGACTTACCTGCATAGGTATGCTATAACACACCTCTGGAACAGGTAGGACTTGAATCCAAGCCCGTACTGACTGGTGTATCCTTCCTTAAGCTAGCTGTGCACAGGTGCAGGAGGTGCCTCCCTGTATAACTCAGAGCGTCTGGACATGATCAAATTATTGCATCGGTGTTAGTTTCGCATGATGAGAGGAAGAGCATGGTGTTTTTGTGGGACTAATGTACCTGCTGACTTTCTGTGCCATTGTTGCTGTGAGAAACATTGTTCAAAACACGTCCTTCCATACCAGATTTTGATTAGTCTAAATGAATACTTGGCATTCCAATTAATTTTGATTTGTATTTGTCTGTTTAATGGATCTGGTGTGTCTTATGATGTGGGAGAAGCTCAGTGTTATTCACTTTTTTTTATTAAATGCAGCTAGGATTCTTTTAATTTGGAAAAAGTCACATTCAATATTTAATATATTGAAAGCTTAGTCCTACCTCTATTTATTTAATACAACCAATCATTTTAAAAAAGCTACAGATTTACTTAATTGACGTATTGAATTAAGTTAATTATAAGAAACACAGTAGACGTACCGTAAATACAGCAAACAGCAACAATCTCAAAAAAAGCCAAGAAAACAATGGATACTTGAGCAGTATAGTGGTCTAGGAGCTGGAAAACATATATTCCACCCTGTAATGACATTAGATTCAGACTGATGTTAAAGGTAAAGGCACTTACTGGTTCTGGAGATGCCTTCAGACTTGAAATGCTAACCCTGTTTCTCTCTCTCCACAGATGCAGTCAGACCTGCTGAGTATTTTCAGCACTTTCTGCCTCTATTTGAGATTTCCAGCATCTGTAGTATTTTATTTTAATTTTCAATGTTAAATTCCCAGTGTGGTTTTAAAATTATATCATCTCAGCTGTGGATAATGCAGATGAATCTGTAAGATTCAGTCTGCAGTTGGAACAGCACCAGCAGCAGGGGAGGAACAGACTGATCCTGGGGATGAAGTAGTGGGAGAGGGAGAGGGAGAAGGAGGGGAGGGACCCTGGGGGTGAATGGTGGAGAGAGAGAGAGAGAGAGAGATGGAGAGGAAGTGGAGTGACCCTGGGGTTAAATGGTGGAGAGAGAGATGGAGAGGTAGGGTAATGACCCTGGGGATGAATGGGAGAGAGGGAGAGGAGGGACACTGGGGGTAAATGGGGGAGGGGAGGGCGAGAGGGGTGACACTGAGGTGAATTGGGGAGGGGGAGAGGGAGCAGAGTGAATGTAGGAGGGGGAGGGAAGGAGAGTGAATGTGGGGGTGAATGGGGGAGGAGGAAAGGGAGCAGAGTGAATGTGGGGGTGAATGGGGGAGGAGAAGGGGGGCAGAGTGAATGTGGGGGTGAGTGAGGGAGGGGGAAGGGGAGCAGAGTGAATGTGGGGGTGAGCGGGGGAGGGGGAAGGGGAGTAGAGTGAATGTGGGGGTGAATGGGGGAGGGTGAAGGGGAGCAGAGTGAATGTGGGGGTGAGTGGGACATGAATCCAGGGACAGAGCTCCAGCAATGACATGACTATTCAAAAAAATGAGGTACGATTGGGTGCTTGGGGAACCAAGTCTAGAGACTGAGTGAGTCATATCCAGGGGGAGATGTAGTGTAAAGTCCTCATTTCTTGGTTTGTAGGAATAGAGAGTGAGAGTGAGAAATCTGATCAGGCGATGAGTGGGTAAGGTTGTGTAATCAGTTCCTGGACTATTGTTTCTTACTGATAAGGTTGACATGATGTGGAGATGCAGGTGTTGGACAAAGTCAGAAATCACGCGACAACAGGTTATAGTCCTTTAACTGACGAAGGAACTGCACTCCGAAAGCTGGTGACTTTAAATAAAGCTGTTGGACTATAACCTGATTTCATGTGACTTAGAATCCATACAGTGTGGAAACAGGCCCTGCGGCCCAACAAATCCACACTGACCCTCAGAGCATCCCACCCAGACCCATCCCGTATAACTTATCTAATTTTCACATTCCTGAACACTCTGGGCAATTTAGCGTGGCCAACCCACCTAACCTGCACATCTTTGGAATGTGGGAGGAAGCCGGAGCACCCGGAGGAAACCCATGCAGACACGGGGAGAATGCGCAAACTCCACACAGGCAGTCACCCAAGGGTGACGCTGTGAGGCAGCAATGCTAACCACTGAGTCACCGTGCCGCCCTAGTCTGTAACAGAAGATTCTGACGTTGATGAGGCTGATTTAGTTGATAAGGTTCGAAATGGCAGGTGAACAAGGCCCCATGGAATCCTCCTCCTGCAATATATGGCTCTTTCAGTTTCCATGGTGACCACATACACAGGAAGTGTGTTTAGCTGCAGCTCCCGATTTGCTTCATGAAGCTCCTGGAGCTGTGGACTCACTACGGAGCATTCATGAAGCTGGGAATGTCGTGGTTAGCACGTTTAGTGAGCTGGTCACACCACCAGTAAGGGCTACACAGACAGCGAAGAGGTGGGTGACCACCAGGAAGATGAGTAAGCATGGGCAGGCAGTGCAGGAGTCCCCTGTGGCCATTCCCTTCTCAAACAGGTATACTGTTTTGAATACTATTGGGTGTGGGGAATACCCTCTCAAAGGAAAGTAGCAGCTACAGCCAGATCAGTGACACCTACTGGCACTGTTGTACAGCAGGGAGGGTCACAGTGTAGATGAGCAGCAGTGATTGGGAACTCAACAGTAAGGGGCATAGATGGGAGGTTTTGTGGCTGCAAGTGAGATTCCAGGATAGTGCGTTGTCTCCCTGGTGCCAGAGTCAAGCATGTCTCTGACGGGGAACAAGATATTCTGAAAGGGAAGGCGGTGGTGGTGGGCGTGAGCAGCCAGAGGTTGTGGTCCATTTTGGTACCAGCAACAGAGGCAGAAAGAGAGATGAGGTCCTGCAAAGGAAGCTCATGGATTTAGGTATGAAGTTGGAAAGCAGGACCTCTAGGTTGTAATCTTGGGATTACTCCCTGTGCTACATGCCAGTGAGTTTAGAACTAGCAAGATCATCCAGATGAATGGGTGGCCAAAGAGCTGGTATAGAAGGGAGAGCTTCAGATATCTGGATCATTGGGGTCTCTTCCAGGGCGGAAGGGACCTGTACAAGAAGGTTTCACCTAAACTGGAGGGGCAGCAACATCCTGGCAGAGAGGTTTGCTAGTGTCACTCGGGAAAGTTTAAACTCATGTGGCAGGGGAGTGGGAACCAGAGCAGTAGGTCAGCATGTGGAGTGATTTAGGAGAAGGTCACTGTTAAGTCAAATCTAATAGGAAGAACAGGCAGGGCCTGGTTAATGAACACATCGAGTCTAGCGATCTGAAGCACATTTATTTTAGTGCAAGGAATATAACAGGTAGGGCAGATGAGCTTAGAGCCTAGATTAGTAAATGGGACACTAGATGTTATAGCCATTACAGAAACTTAGTTGAGAGAGGACAGGACTGGCAGTTCAGCTTTCTGAGATTTAGATATTTCAGGTATGATAGAGAAGGATGTAAAAGGGGTGGGGGAATTGTGTTACTGATTAAGGAGAATGTCACTACTGCACTAAGAGAGGACATCTTGGAGGGCTCATCCAGCGGACCATATGGGTAGAGCTCAGGAATAAGAAAGGTGCAATCACTGTTATGGTGTTATATTATAGACATCCCAAAAGCCAACAGGAGATGAAGGAACAGATATGTAAGCAGAGCATTGGAAGATATAAAAACAGGGTTATTGTGGATGGGTCATTTTAATTTCTCCAACATTGACTGGGACTCTCAGTGCCAGGAAGGTTTCTTGAAACAATATGTAGATAGTCCAACTAGGCAAAGTACTAGACCTTGTATTGGGGAATGAATCTAGCCAGGTGATCAAAGTTTCAGTGGGGAAGCATTTTGGGAACAGTGATCATAATTCTGTAAGCTTTAAGACAGTTATGGATCAGGATAAGACTGATCCTCTGGTGAAAATATTAAATGGGGGGGAAGGATAATTATATAAGAACTAGGCAAGAGCTGGAGAAATTAGATTGGGAGTGGCTGTTTGAGGGTAAATGCACATCTGACATGTAAGAATCTTTTAAAAGCCAGTTGATCAGAGTTTCAGGAGCAGCATGTTCCTCTGAGGATTTAGGATAAAGATGGCAAGATTTGGAAGTTCTGGAATGACATGAGATATTGAAAGTTTAGTCAAAAAGACAAAAAAGGAAGCATATTCAATGTTTAGGAGCCTAAAATCGGACAAAGACTGTGAGGAATGTAAAAGGAGCAGAAAAGAACTTCAACAACGAATTAGAAGGGCTAAAAGGGGTCACAGAATATTCTTCACAAGTAGCAGTAAGGAGACATTGTATTTGAATATTAGGAATGAGAGGGTAGCTAGGGAAAGGGTAGGTCAACTCAAGGACAAAGGAGGGAATTTATGTGCCAGAAGAAGTGGGTGAGGTCTTTAATAAGTACTTTGCATCTGTATTCAACAAGTAGAAGGATGTAGATGATGGTAAGATTAGGGAGGGGTATGTTGATATTGTACGGCAGGTCGATATTAAGAAGGAGGTGGTGTTGGATGACTTGAAAAACATTAAAGGAGAAAAGTCCCCAGGGCCTGATGAATCTATCCAAAGATACTGAGGAAGGCAAGACAGGAGATTGCTGGGATCTTGACAGAGATTTCTGCCTCCTCTTTAGCCACAGGTGAGGTCCCAGAAGACTGGAGAATAGTCGATGCGTTCCTTTGCTTAAGAAGGGTAACAGGGATAATCCAGAAAATTATGGGCCGGTGAGCCTTACATCAATGATAGGGAAACTATTGGGAATATTCTTAGGGACAGGATTTACTTGCATTTGGAAAAGAATAGATTTATTAGATAGACGGTCAGCATGGTTTTGTGAGAGGCAGGCCTTGTCTCTCAAATTTGATTGAGTATTTTTGAGGAAGTGACAAAGATGATTGATGAGGGTAGGGCAGTAGATATTGTCCACATGGACTTTAATAAAACATTTGACAAGGTAGGCTGGTCCAGACATTTAAGTCATTTGGGACACAGTGAATTGGTAAATTGGATACAAAATTGGCTTGGTCATAGAAGACAAAGGGTAATTGTGGAGGGGACAAGTGTGAAAAGATGCATTTTGGGAGGTCAAGTGCAAGAGGAAGGTACACAATAAATGGCAAGACCCTTACAAGCATTGATGTACAGAGAGATCTTGAGGTACAAGTCCATAGCTCCCTGAAAAGGTCAATATAAGTGGATAAGGTGGGAAAGAATAAATACGGCATGTTTGCCTTCATTGGTTGGAGCAGTGAATATAAAAGTTGGCAAGTCATGTTGCAGCTGTGTAAGACTTTAGCTAAGCCACATTTGGAGTACTGTGTGCAATTCTGGTCCACACTGTAAGAAGGATGTGGAGGCTTTGGAGAGGGTGTTAAAGAGGTTTACCAGGATGTTGCCCGGATTGCAATATTAGCTATACGGAAAGGTTGGACAAAACTTGAATTACTTTCACGAGAGCGTTGGAAGCTGAGGGACAACCTGATAAAAATATACTATGAGAGACATGGATAGTCAGAGTCTTTTTTTCTCTGGATGGAAATAGGGGCATAGGGTTAAGGTGCGAGGGGAAAAGTTTAAAGGAGATGTGTGAGGAAAGTGTTTTTTAATGGTGGCAGGTGCTTGAAACACACTGTCAGGGGAGTTAGTAGAAGTAGAGATGATAGCAATGTTTAAGACCACTTAGACAGACACATGAATGGGCAGAGAATAGAGGGATATAGACCGTGTGCAAGCACATGGGATTAGTTTAGAATGGCTTCATAGTCAGCGCAGACATGGAGGCCGAAGAGCCTGTTCTTGTGCTGTACTGTTTTATGTTCTATGTATTATGCAATACATCTAACTTATGTTTAAAGTCAAATAAAATTGATCCAAACTGGAAAATGCTGAAACAACATGAATAATGTGAGTAATAATGGTAGTTCAATTGTAATAAAGTACCCTCAGCTGATATTCAGATATTATGTAAGTTTGTACATCTATGCTTGATTGACATTTGTGAGAGATATACCTGTGTGACATTTGGAATTCCTAACATAAAGGCTACAACACAGACACCCAACACCACAAATTCTTTCCTTTTCAAATATTTCAGTAGCCAACCCTGATTGGCATCCAATAGACTTGTCACCATCACTTCAACCATTGCAAACTGTAAAATAAGAGAGAAATATAAGAAAAGTGTGAAGCAATTGCATACATTTATTTTAAATGAATTTTTGACTTCTTAGGGAACGTGTACACGCTCCTTAAATAAAATTCCAAACATATCACTCATTCAGTTAAATATTCAGTAAATTATAGAATATATAACCTCATTCTCAAAAAATAAAAGATGCAGAATCACTGTTTAAGATGTAAACACACACAGGATTCCAGCAATTTCTTATAAAGGGCCTGTTAACAAAGACAATCTATCCCTTGTCATTTTAGACGGTGAGCCAGCTGTATAGTTCCAGTATTTGTAAGTTATTAAAACATGCTGTCACTCTTCTGTGTGGTTTAGGTTTACTGCCTCAGTTTACTGCTATTGATCAGAGTTCTGCTGATTTTCTTTCTTGCTGTGCAGCTTTTCTTTTAAATGGTGTTTTTCTATCACACAGGCCACAACATGTAAACAACTTGAGCTAAAATAATTTACCTTAGATGAGAGAAGATTATGATGTCAAACTGGGGCATGTCATTTTGTGAATTTATTATTTGAATTAAATTGGCAACACAAGGATACTCAAGTCATATATAATTAAGTGCAAAGACAAAAAATGCACATTCTGGTTGTGCTTTTATTAAAAACTTGGAAGAATTAAAAACTAGTGGCTGGTACAATTAGCATCTGAATCAGGAAGTGAAAGGTCACTGGAAAAACTTTTGCTTGGGAACAAAAACCGCTCCAAAATAAAACTGAGTAAATTGAATGGTGGATATGACAGAAATTGTGTATTTTTAGTATTTATCACATTCACATTTATTGATTGCACAGATAATTTAGCAACCTGTTAAAATCCATCCTCATACAGTGTTGCACATGTTCTTAGCCTCCCTGGTATCAGAGATACGGTATAGAGAGTGTATCAGGGCATTCAACATGTGAACTGAAGGGTGTAGCTGAGGATATGAAAACACCCTAATTAATTATTATCTAACATTAAGAGAACATTTAATAAATTTAAGACCAACAGATCAAGATTGGTTTGGTACTTTATTTTGGCAGGGTTTTAAAATTTGACTCGCTAGTTATTTAAAATCCAGTTTACTCAGGAGACTCTCTTCAAATGTATGGTATAAAAGAATTGAATCAAAGCCAGTTAGAATTTTCTTAAAGAAGGCAGCCATACATTGGATGTTCCTTTGAGAATGGGAGACAGGAATCTAATGAGGAGACAATTTGAAAAACTCAAAAGATATGGATTATTATGCCTGAAACATCGCTATGCAGTTATCAGTCATTTTTAAAAATTTAAATCAATTCCTAGAATTAAACAAAAGATAACATCTTTCACAACTTTAGAATCTTCAGAATTTGCTTTGCTGTTGAGCAAGTACTTTTAAAGTTTAATCATTGTTGTTACAGAGCAGATTATTTGATCCTATGGTAAGCAATGAAATAAATTTCTAAATAATTGATTTTAATAGAGTCATAAACATTAGGCATCGCAATTGTAAAGCTTCCCTACACTCCTTCAATTGTCCTAGTGGGATTTTTTGAGACACCTGCAGGAATGGTCAGGGACTTGGGGCTTAACATCTGATCCATGTGGTAGTACCTCCATTAATGCATTGAAGTGGCACTTTAGATTATGTCCCACAGTGGAACTTGAATCTCTACCTTTCTGATCCAGAGGTACAAATGTTATTAAGATTAGTTGAACGGTTGAAAAATAGCCCAAGCACTATTCAATTGTGGCACAAGAGGACAGTTGAGGCTGGCTATACTTTGAATTTTTCTCCTGGCAATGGGATTCTCATTGAACACCCGAGTGATGGTCGCTATCTGCTTGCCATGAATCTTCAAGTTTGGGTGATTACTTCTCAAATGCTGGGTGAGCACAGACCTCAGAGTCAACAGTCCTAGAAAGAGCGGTGCATGATTACATTATAATCTTATTTTGGTTACTTGAGGGTTTGGTTAAAATATACGCTATTGTAAACATTCAATCACATCATGTTAGATTGCTTGTTCCTTTATGATTGATTCAATAAATTTGTTTCAGCTCTTGAGCTGAATGTGTGAACTGCTTGTGCCAGCTGAGCTGTCTCATTTATAATACAATCCATCAATCAAAAGTGAGCCACAATTTCATTTTGAGCTCAATTACAACTGTGGCTTCAGTAAATCAACCCTCTGTACTTAAATATATTTAAAGTAAGGATGCGTTTGAAAAATTACATGAAATTGTATGTCTCAGGGGAATTTTGGGTATCATCTATATGCCAGTATTACAGGTATTTTCTTCAGAACTTTTGACTGAATTAGAATGGTTCACAGTGCAGCTTTCTTTTTTAAGCAGTCATTGCATTTTTGGTTAAAAAAATAATAAAACAGAAAATAAACTTACACTTCCCTGCTACGCAGCATCTTTCCACAAATATCACCATAACATGACATTACCAAAATTTTACAATGACTCTTACCTCACTATCAAGCCCCAAAAACAGTAACATAATGAAAAACAGAACTGCCCACAGAGGAGAAACTGGCATCGTAACAAAGGCTTCTGGGTAAACCACAAACACCAATCCTGGGCCTACAAGAATAAGAATGATTTTAAGAGTTATAATATCACATGTTAGCAGTATAAAGAAGTGAATGCTTGCCTCAAAAATATGTTATCTTTTGCTGTAATTTTTATTTTGTCATTTGCTCCTTTTCTATCGAAAATCCTGATTTCTTTTCAACAATTTTTCAACAGCTATTTATCATAAGTGAAGCGGCTGCCAAACTACTTGATAGGAGAGATTTCTCAGAGAGGTCTATCCCTCTCTCCACCCACAAACCACATAAATACAAAAGGATTCGGAATCAATGACAAGAGTTAGTTGAATTTCTTCCTTCTTACTCATGGACACAGGGGCCAACTGTATTGAATTTCTACTGTTCCTTCTCTCAAGATCAACTCATTAGATAGAGACAACCAGTTTCAATTCAAACGCGGGATCCTTGAAGGTGATGACCATTTTGCTAGAAACACTGACACCATTGTTTTTAATGCTATCTATGCTGCAATATTCTCCTCTTAGAGAAACCATCATGCAGCATTACTTAACCCTACAAGCATGGTTGCTGAAAATATAAGAGATAGGATCACATTTACTTGATATAAATGTCTTTCTGCAATCAGGTTGAAGTACATCACAGGAATTCAGGGACTACATTTTCACTCGTGAGGTGAGAGACAGGAGTGGGAAATGCTTTATCAAGTCCCGACCACACTCTGGTGTGAAACAGAGGCTCACTCCGATTTTGAGCCTGGCTCATCTTTAATTGGCATGGAGATGTGTTCACTGTACAATGAAGGGCAACAGGCTGGCTCTCAAAGCTGGCTCTCCAGCTTCAGAAGAGCAGCTGTAGAATCTAAAAGTGCAACCGAGAGGCCACTTCAATGAGAATGCACCTTCATCAATATGTTTACAAGTTTCAATTAAAACCTAGAGAGAGCATCCAAGCCGCCACTGTGGTGAGGATGGGCTTGGAGAGCTATACAGCCTGCCTCTGAAGGATTTAAGGTTGTCCTTTTAATGGCTGGAAATGAGAGATCAACCAGAAAACTCTGCAAGTTTTATAAGGCTCGCAACGAGTCTAATTGGCTAGCCACCTGATGGGGTCAGGTGCCCATATTGGTCCTGAACACATTTTTTGAAAAATGGCCAGCATCAGGAACAATGACACATTGGCAATACTATCTTTTTGGGTTATGTCCACCTTAGGTCCTGAAATTACCCACAAATTCAGTCCCGATTCCTAATCATTGCAGCACCATTTTGCATCAATGCAATCACTTACCATCTACAGCAATATCATCGATAGGGATATTAATCATATGGGACATGTAGCCAAACGCAGAGAAAATGACAAATCCAGAAAAGATACTTGTGGCTGCATTAGTTAATGAGATGGCCAACGTATCTCTGTGAGGAAATTAAAACATAATTGCCAAATATTGATGTACAGCTGTGAGTAATTTGTTTACAAATTATTCAAGTGCTGAGTTGATTTATAAACAGATGAGTTTCCAATTCATAATAATTAACTCTTAGATTAAGTTCTGTTTAATGATTTTCCTAACCCAATGCCCAGGGAACATCTATTGTGAGGAGGATGCACAGGGCCCAGGAACACATATTCTGTTCAATGATTCAAAAATGTTCAATACAAATCTGTTCTATTAAACACAAGTCAGCCAGAAAGAACCGTCAGTGGCTTATGAGCATGGAATTAGATTAGAATAGAAAACCTAACGCTGCAGAGAATAGCAGTAAACCTGAGGATTGCAAACATTTTTAAAACTAGCAAAAACTGATAAAAATGTTGATTTAAAAAGTAAAAGTAAATTAACTGGGAAGCTAAGATTGTTGGGGGAGGTGGTGTAGTGGTAACATTACTGGGCTAATAATCCAGAACACTCCGATAATGTTCTGAGAACATGGGTTTGAATCCCACCAAGGCAAGTGGTTAAATTTGAGCTCAATAAAAGTATGGGATATAAAGTTAGTACAATGCCAAGCATGTAACCACTATTCATTGTCATTTTATATAAAAAAGATCCCTACCTAGTTCATTAATGCTATTGTGGGAAGGAAGTCTGCCATCTTTACCTGGTCTGGCTTACATGGTACTCCAGGCCCAGAAAATGTAATCGACTCTTAAAAGCTCTGGGTGAGTAGGGAAGGGGAATAAATGATGGCTTACCAAGCAATGCCCATATCCCATGAATGAATTTTTCAAAGAAAAAAATAGCTTTTACAAGTATTTGAAAAGATTGAGAGTAGCCAAACTTAATGTTTGTCCCTTTGAGACAGAAATGGGAGAGATTATCATGGGGAATTCAGAAATGTAGAACAAACATTTTCTGACTGTCTTCACAGTAGTAGACATCGCATATATTATATAAAAGAAAAAGGGGTTAACCAAGGGGCCTAAATAATCATTGTAAATGTTCTTCCCAGCTGATATCAACACAATTAGGCACATTGGCTATGATTTGATTCATACGTGTTTGGAATGCAGCTTGGACATTTTAAAATGCAAATGGTATAAC
The DNA here is from genome assembly GCF_021869965.1 of Rhincodon typus. NCBI lineage: Eukaryota > Metazoa > Chordata > Chondrichthyes > Orectolobiformes > Rhincodontidae > Rhincodon > Rhincodon typus. The sequence continues at coordinate 24,382,404 of NC_063357.1, read as the reverse complement.
AAATATTGCCATCTCTGACATTGATAGTAATTTCCAGCATCCCTTTGATGGATCAGTCATCATAAGGAATGAAGCACTGCCAATCCAATTGACACAATCCTCTAACTAAGAAATTGTGTATGAACCTCTTTCATTGCTGCATTTACTTTCCTGTGGTCTGTGCAGAATCTAGTCAGCCCATCTGGTTTAGGAACAAATGCCACCAGTGAACTCTAGCTGTAATTAATATTATAGTTACCTTTTCCTTCTTAACTGTTTCTGGAACTTCCACCTTCAATTCGTTTGCCAGTTCCATGATCTTAGCCTTCATTAAGTTTTGTAAATCAGTCAGGGATAATTCCTCCGTCTGCAGGATAGTTTTAAAGCTTCCAATACCATAATATTTTTACAATTATGAGAAACGCCTTGTATTTGTCCTTTAATCTTTTACCAATTAACCTTACTCCACTTCCAGACTCACCTTGTCCAGACTCAAAAATCCCATGTAAAGCCCCAAACTTTTGTCATGATTCTGATGAGAATTTAAGTCCCTCTATTCCACAAGTCATCACCATTGTGAAGTGTGACCAATTTAATCTTTGGCTAGACCATCATTTGTTGGCCATTCCTAATTATCCAGTCGGCAGTCACAAGTCAACCACATCCCTGTGGTTCTGGAGTCACATGTAGGCCAGATCAGGTACGGATGTGAGTTTCAATGCTTAAAAGATATTAATGAACGAGATGTGTTTTAATTGACAATGACAATGCTTTCATGGTCATAATTAGACTTTTCATTTCATATTTTTATTGAAATAAAATTCTATCATCTGTCACAACAGGATTTGAACCCAGGTCCTCAGAAACTACCTGGGTCTATGGATTAATAGTGTAGTGATTATGCCACTAGGCCATTGCTTTCCCTCCATTGCAATTTCATGTATTAAAAGTTTCTGAAAGTGAGCCTGCCTTGGAATAAAATTTCACTTTCATGACCTAGATGGCAATCTTGTGGGATTTATAGATTACACAGTGTGGAGCTGGAGGAGTACAGCAGGCCAGGCAGCATCAGAGGGGCAGGAAAGTTAACATTTCATTAACTTCAGAAGTGAAGAATGACCTATTCAAATGAACCGTTTCTGAAGAAGGGTCCCGACCCAAAACGTCAACTTTCCTGGCCTGCTGTGCTCCTCCAACTCCACACTGTGTCCTCTGACTCCAGCATTGGCAGTTCTTACTATCTCCACTATTCATAGAACCCACTTCATTTTTACTCTGTTGTAACATTGGATTGTTTTTAAATGCAGTTTCTATGGCTGTTCTGCACATTACAACCAAGTGAGAAAATCCCCATAGACATTCAGCTCCATGTATCCCAACACTGCAACTGCCAGTCCACCATTTATAAAACAAATATAAATTAATAATAAGGAAAGTTAACCAATGCAGTAATTTGGATTAGCTACACTGGTCAAGTTATGCTAATACTTAATTATATTTCAAGGCAAAAATAAACAAAACTACCTAAGAATATTGTTGTCAGGCTTGTTGTAACTTGACATGGAAATTAATGAGCCAAAGCCAATGCCAATGGAATTAAAGACCTGGACAGCAGCATAAACCCACACCTGAGAACAAAACAAAGGCAGTCAAAGTGAGCAAATGTCAATAACTGTAATGTGGAGAGTATCAGGCAAATAGCAGTGCAGCATTTCAGTGAGGTAATAGGGACAGAGATTTTATACCCTGATCGTCATCATACAACTGTGGTGGATTACTTGTAGTTACTTTGAATTAGCTGTAAGTCCAAAATGACCCTCTGCCTATCACCCCTTCTGCCTCCTCCATGTTTTCCTTCTTTGCCCTCAACATACAGAAGCTGGAAAACTGTTCTACAGGTGCCATTTGAAACCAACACCCAGCCTATGTATCCATCCTTTGAATTGAACTTTAGCTATGAGTCTATTATTTGAACTTGAAACTCCCCATAACTCCACTTTTACATAAACAGAATTTCAAATGGAGAATTATGGCTTACCCATAAACATCAGGTGCACTGCAAGATTTCTTTCCCCCCAAATCATACACTGGAATGCACTGTTCCAAAATTTAAATTTGAATTATTCCTTACTACACTGTAAATATAATAATAATAAATCATTGGAGAAGTAAATGGTATGGCATAAAATGAATAAAGATTTTAAAACCTTACATGAAAGTGGTATTGGAAGTTGATATCATATAAAATATCATTTGAAGACCTTAAGTGCACAGTCACCAACTACAACACACAGGGAAGGAATTGTTTGTGCAGAGTTTTGTTGAGAAACACTTACATAGGAACAGGAGTTTAGCCCCTTGAGCCTATTCCATCATTCAGCGAGATCATGGCTGATCTGTGGCCTAACTTCCATATACCTGCCTTTTTCCCACATCCTTTAATACCTTTGCTTAACTAAATTTATCTTTCAGCATTGTGTGCACTATGTGTCCTGTTGCTATAGGAAGTTCACTAACAGCAGAATGAAACAAATGGATTGACAATGCTATGGAATTACAGGACCTTTTTTCTGCCCTTTTATATATTCCGCATTGTGTGAGACCCAACCAGGTGGTAGTTCCAGTTGTGCAGACTGTACAGTCTCAATGAGGTGAGCTGTGAAATTGATTTTAAAACTATTTTAATTCTTTTGATATCTATCGCCTAACTCCAGTCTTTTGGAGGCCAATACACTGCTACTTATTTGATAAGCTGGATTCTGACACTCAGCTCCTGTTTTAGCCTCAGGAGCAGGAAGAGACAATTGGCGAGGAAAATCTCCTCTACTTAGGCTTTGGATGATTTGTAAGGGATGGATGAATGTTTAACCAGAGAGCTCCCAGAAGTAGCTGAGACCAAGTGCAATCTGGGGGCTATGAGAGGATGGGTATGGAATGTTGGGATCAGCTGGCCTCCTGCCAGTTACAGTAGTTTGATGGAATCTCACCACAGCTCATCATGGTGTAAGATCCATCCAGTAGATTTGTTGCTATCCTTGTCTTTCCTGGTAGGGATCTACAGAATCTGCTTGGTCTAATGTGGTAGAGGATAACCACTTAGTAGTCTAACGAGAAGAGACTCTTTCATTAAGTATGATGAAGTTTTTTTGCAAAATAACAACTATGTACAAGTTAGAGACAACAAGGTGCAGGGCTGGATGAACACAGCAGGCCAAGCAGCATCATAGGAGCAGAGAGGCTGACGTTTCGGGCCTAGACCCTTCATCAGAAAAGGGGGAGGGGAAGGGGGTTTTGAAATAAATAGGGATAGAGTGGGAGGCGGATAGAAGAGGGATAGAGGAGAGGATAGGTGGAGAGGAAACAAACAGGTTGAAGAGGCGGGGATGGAGCCAGTAAAGGTGAGTGTAGGTAGGGAGTTAGGAAGGGGATAGATCAGTCCAGGGAGGACGGACAGGTCAAGGGGGCGGGATGAGGTTGGTCGGTAGGAGATGGAGGTGCGGAGAGAGTTGCAGTGGGAGAGAGATCCCTTGAGGTTTGTCCTGAGGGAGGAGGGTAACTTCTTCAGGTTAGGCATCCTTAGAAGATGCTTCGCAGTGGGGTTAAAATTGAATCAGAGATAGTAGGAACTGCAGATGCTGGAGAATCCGAGACAACAAGGTGCAGGGCTGGATGAACACAGCAGGCCAAGCAGCATCATAGGAGCAGAGAGGCTGAC
>NC_063357.1:24334076-24363710 GCF_021869965.1 Rhincodon typus | reverse complement strand
TGTCTGTTTCCTCTCCACCTATCTTCTCCTCTATCCATCTTCTATCCGCCTCCCCCTCTCTCCCTATTTATTTCAGAACCCCCTTCCCCTCCTCCATTTCTGATGAAGGGTCTAGGCCCGAAACGTTAGCCTTTCTGCTCCTATGATGCTGCTTGGCCTGCTGTGTTCATCCAGCTCTGCACCTTGTGACCTCAAAGAGCATAATCTTTTTACCCCTCTTTACCATATAAAATCTATTTTTTGTTTTACATTCTGCATGGCTCCTGTCCATATACTTTGTTAACTATGAAATATAATAATTTAACTGGTTTAACTAGAAAAGAATAGTAGCAATGATTTTTTTCTCTTGATAATTGCCTTGTGATCACTACTTCAATGTTCATACATCTGGATGAAGTGGAACTTGGGAACATTACTTATACATTATGCTCACTGTCATTGTATGAGGAACTTAACTCTGCGGAAGACCAGATGGGTGCTCCAAGCTGCTCCAGGAAGGGAGGAAAGCCAGTGGAACCTTCATGTTTGGAAAAGGAAAGTTCATAAACACAGCAACAAAAAAAAACCTCAAGCCAAAAAGCAGTGAGTTGTTAATATTCTAAATTTCCACTGTTCTACTGAGTGCATGGATGAGGAACAGGGACATGTCTATTGCTGAAAGAAACATGCTTCAATGAATCTTTTGCAAAGGGGGAGAGAATCAAAAGTTATGAAATAAAAGTGAGTCATGAGAGAGCATATATAAACAGATATTTTGATTTGTTGGGTTTATGAAGTAAATTCTGAAGAAATTTATGATAACACAGCTCTATTTTAAAATTTAAAATTTAAATTTATGTTTTTTTCACAAAACAAACAGTATTCCAAAAAGAAGCCATCTTTATGAGACAATATAATAATTAACATATACCTACCTTTCCAGTCCATGTTACCCCTTTAAATATGCAGAAATAAACAATCACCCATGCAAGAATCAGAAGACCAAAAAGCTCCCAGCGCATATTCCCAAGGTCATCCAGACCATTTGTCTTCTGAAGAACATTGTAACTAAACAAATGAGGCAAAGATAATGTAATCTCAGTGATCACAATTCATTCACAAGCAGTTTTTTCTTCACCATTGCTAGTAATGACAATGAATAGAAACTGGAATGAGATAAAGATAGCTGAACCAGAACAATTAAAGTGCAAACAACAAAGGATTAGAATTGTCCAGATTTTTAATATTTTCCTCAAAGTAACATGGAGATTTAATTAATCCTGAAATGATGGATATGAGGAAAAACCAAACAAACTGTACAAAAGGAAAGAGATTATCTGTGATTTCTGTGCATTGCACACTATCTTTTAAACTAGATATTGAAGTATTGTGCTTTCACAAACAGCAAGTTTCATAGAATCATCTCATGCATTGTAAATTTGCCAGCCACAATAATGGACTTCAAATGGTGTCCCCAAGCAAATAATGATCACAAAGAAAGATTCTAGATGATGCAACTCATTGTGGCTCCTTATCGAACCCATATTGCTGAAATGCAGCAAGAAATGAATGCAAAAAACTAAATGAGATTTTTCATGTTTCAATTTGTTATTACACTTTCATCATTTGTGCCTGGATGAAACACAATACAGATCAATATGATGCGATTAGAGGTTCACCTTGGGTAACCTAATGAAGAAGAGAAGCCTGTGAGTTATAGGTATATGGAAGCAGAGCATCTATTGCATAAGGAATAGGAAGAAGATCAGATTATCTTCCTATACTAACCGCATGGAAACTGTGACTGCACATTTATGCTTTGGTTTAAAAAATACATTATAAGTGTAACTGGATGACATCATGAAGAGTTAGGGCATTGGGTTAAAAAAGCTAATGAATTAAGGAACCATTTCTGACTTTTTTTCTTAACTTATACATGATACAGTGAAAATGGACATTTACACACAACAATCAGGGAAGACTCCATTGCCAATCTCATTGAAACTGCAATATGACTTATGCACAGTTGTTTAGATAATTCAAAATCAAGAAAATTGTCCATTATCAATTAAAAGAATAATGTATTGCCGTGGTGTCTGTAGCACAGTTTGTGTCAGACCTTTGGGTGGCATACTGCAATTTCAAAATGTAAGATATATACACAATTGCATTGAAATTCTGAAGTTGCTGCCAGTTTTAGAGGGATAATGGCAGTGAACAGCAACAGTTCACCACCAACTAGCACCCATCAGCAATAACCAGTGCATCATATCTAACTATTTGTATTTACTCCCACCTCACATCACTTTAACATGATCAGTGAAATGTACAAGGTTGCTTTCAGTATTTCCTTGAGCAAATTCTATCCCACCATGGAAAACCTATGCCCCCTAACCCATGACTGTAAATTGCTGCTGCACTTAAAATGATCTATTTTAGGAGTGAAATCGGATCCTTAAGATTTTTTTAGATTTGTAAATATGTTAAATTTTAAAAGTTTATTTGTTTATTTTTCTTTGTCTCTTTTCCTTTCTCTTCATTCAATCTTTCTTTAATTTCTTTATTTTTCTTTCAGCTATTCAAGTTTACATTTCTTTCTCATTGTTACTCTAAATATTTTCCAAATCTTCAAGCTGATTTACTAAGGAATGCACAGTGGCTTGTACCATTCACTCAAGTTCCAATTCTTGGATCCTCCTGCCTCTTGTAACAGTTGTCAATGCCAAACAGGTTGATTGCCAGTAACTGACACCTATCAGCTCACCATTACATTCACTTTACACAAGATAATTAAATATCTAATCGTAGGGCTGTTGGGGTACAGTGGTAGTATCCCTGCCTCTGGATCAGAAGACCAAGGTTCAAGTCCTGCCTGCTCCTGGACTGTGTAATACCATTCCTCAACATGCTGATTAAAAATATCTAAAATCCTAACCGAGGAAAGGCAAAGCTCGCTAACAGCAGATGCCATTGGATGTCTTGTCACAGAATAGTATGGTACGTTATGTCTTAATTTAAAAATTACAGGCCAAGAAATGGTGAAGGGATTGAAACTGCAGGTGAATGATATGAACTGACCAACCAGTAAATTTGGCTGGTAATTTGCAAGTTACTTTCTTTGATCTTTACAGAAAAATGGTACAGTTAATATAATATGAAAGACAAGCTTGAAGGGCACTGGACCTTCAATCAGAAAGCCAGCTTTTAACTATTAAGTACCAGATATTAAACATTGCTTAGACAGACTTCACATACATACTTGTCTGGTCAGAGTTTTATTTCGACTCACCTCCCACAAACTTCAGCAACACTCATTAGTTGTTCCCATTTAAGCAAATACCCAGTTGTTCCTTAATTAATATATAACCATTACCATTGCATTTTGTAATTTCCACAATGGTATTAGTTGGGATACAGCTAGATATTCTAATTTGGATGAGAATGGGGGTAATGTCCCAAAGTAAAGGACAACAATGACTTACTTTACATTATAGCCCAATAAACACTTTATAGCCAATTTATCCCTCAGGTTATAATATTCTCAGATCATCTAGGGACAGGCAATAATGTGGCCTTAACATTCTTGGTCAGGTTCCAAAACCAAAGGCATATCCAGGAGATAAAGGACCACTGGATCTGTTCACCGGATGTTGGTCAGGTCTACAGGGTAGAAGAGAGGGACTGATTCATCCACAGAAACCACACACCTAAAATATATGCTTTGCTTTTTCTCTCTCAGCCTTACCCCCAATTCTTCTGAAAGGTGCAGAATTATTTTAATACTTGCCCGTTAGCACTTAGAAAACATTGAACTTTATCTTTCATCAGTGCTCTTTTGTCTATTTGAACTGAAGGAAGATTAAATAAAACAGAGGACGGCAGTGTAAACATGAGGTATTTTAAAAGACAAACGCTATGTTTAGTCGAAATGCTGGGTTTTTGGAGTCGGAAGGACACTGGAGACTTTTAAGAATGGTGAGTGGAATCTGATTGTGGGATTCCTGCCCACATTCCCAATGTTCAGTGGCACGGGCTAAGTGTGAGGCCAGTGAGCTTCCACTCTTCACTCCTGACCTGGTAGTCTCGTCTGCAGGGTTCAATTACTCTATACCCCTGGAACTGTCCTGGAGTTGGGCCAGTTTGGAGTTCAAGGTCCCTTAGAGGAGTTTGGTTTTGGGCAAGAAGTCTGAAGCTGCAACCTTCCACTCCACTATCAGTTGAAGATCATAAGAGATAAATTAATCTTTAATGCAGGACCACTTAAGGGATTATTCTTTCCTGGGCTGTAGTTAGTTCTGGTTTAGGTGGGATGAGAAAGAGTCAGCCCACCTGGATGTTAGATCAGTATGGGCAGATTGGGGGGAGGGGGAGAAGGGCGAGGGATTGTGATTGAGATTGAGTCCCAGCAGCCATCTGAACAGCCTTTGTTTCCAATCCCACTTCCCCCTAACCCCAACCCTGGAATCACCCTCAACAGAAAGGACTTCCTGTCATCTTGGTCCACAAGCCCTCAAGTCAAAGGATAAAATAAAACTTAACTAAAAAAGACAAATAAATATCTTCCAATTTTATAAAAGACCTTTCCTGTTTTAACAGAAAAGCATCATATTGTAATTTTATTATTTAAAATAGCAATGGACTTTAATTTCCTTCTCACAAGCTATCTTTCCTGAGTTTTAGTGTGAGGTAGTCACACAGAGGACTTTAGCTGATCAGAGTTCATGATCTCTTTGCAGAATCATTACCATTTGAACAGGGGATTTGTCAAAACATATATATTAACTTGTTAATAAATAACACATGGTTAAGTAGGTGGGACTTGAATGCAGGCCTTCTGGCCCAGAGGTAGGGACATCGCCACTATGCTACAAGAGTCCTCCCTCACAAGGAGCTTGTATCTATCTTGCCTAATCAATCTGTCCAGTGAGTTTATTAAACACCTTTAGAACAGATGGGAATTGAACCCAGGTCCTACCACTGTGCCACAAGAGTCCTCCCTCACAGGGAGCTTGTAACACTTTCACAAAATCTGCTATTGAGGTGACAGATAAACAGCCTGTCAAGATTTAATTCAGGCCAAATAGTCATTCATCAACATGGAGTGGAAGCAGTATCAGGTAATGGTCTGAAATAGTTGTCAATGAATGTAACCATTCAAGTTAATTGTCCCCAAGAGCTTCCTTGTTGACAGCTTTATTGAAAGACTTTTCAAGGAACATCATAGCTAGTGTGTCTGGGATCGAACTGATGAGTTACTTTAAAAGAAATACTTTCTAGGAGACAGATTTAACAGGGAAACAATCTGTTTTGCCTTAGGCAAAACATTAAAGTTGCTGAACGGGGCAGTTGCTCTATTTTTATTTATCAATAGGAAATGAAAATCTTTGGTAAACCACCAATTCTAGGCCATTCCTAATTGCCCCTGAATAGGTGGTGCTGAGCCTTCATCTTCAGAACTGGGTGTTGTGCTACAAGGCAATTAAAAATTAACCACATTGTTGTGGGTTTGAAGTCCCGTATAGGTCAGACTGGGTAAGGACAGCAGATCATTTTCACTAAAGGGTATTCAGAAAGCGATGGGCTTTTACAATGATCTAATCATCATTACAGATGCTAGCTTTGTACTCCTGATTTATTTTCTTGTAATTCCATGGCAGCTGTAGTGGAATGTGAATTATTTTCCAATGACTCAGAATTTCTGATTTAGTGTCTCAAGGTACAAATAGGAGCAGTGGGTGTTTGTGCTGTGAGTAAATGGGGCAATCACATAATTTACATTTCTTTGTGAAGAAAGTACTGTTATCCTCTGCACTCATGCTGTTATCTTGTTATATAATAGCACTGGATATGCAAAAAGGCTTCAGATTTAAGCCCAGGGTACTCAACAACACGGTTGTAGATTGGTTAGTCAGTGCTAGTGCCATTAGACATTATATAACAGAAACCCTTGAGTAGGATGAACCAATCAATCTTTTTTCCCCCGATTTCCAGCTTTGAAAGCATTACTAAATGAGGTGCAAAATGCATACCATATTAAAGAATGCATGCTACGAATTAATACTGTAATCATTAAATTTTCACATATTTATGGCTTACTTCTCAAAAATATGCAGTGGAACTGTAATTAAAGCAAAAACCTACAGTATTTCAAAATGATTCTATTCACATTACCAAAGACTCAGGGATCCTAAATCATTACTCTGCTACAAAAGAAACCAGTTTGACTTTTTTATGTGACCCCATTGGCAGTTGAGGAGTTCACCAGTTGTATTAAAAAGCAAATTGGAGTTGTGTGGCTGCACTAAATGTGGTTGAAAGATTATCTAGAATTGGTGTTTTATCAAAAGTATTCAAAAATTCACTTACATGAATACAGCATGTGGTAGTCAGCTGTGAAAAAAAATTACAGTACCTGACCTTGTGTTTTTTTACAATGTTATTGTCTTACAGTGTGCAGTGGTCCTTGGAGTGTACACATAGTGAGGGGGATTAGAACTTGCAGAATAATTTTCCAAAGATGTTTTATTTTCATTGATGGAAGGGAAAAAGCATGTAGACTTGCTAAGCTCAGGTAGTGTCTTAAAAAGACATAATTATGGCACTGATATCTAGAGATTGTTTTGATAAATGTGCATAAATGCATGAGGATAAATACAATGTGACAACATAAGGCAGCATCCCAGATGGGTCTAATTCTATTGTGTGATAAAGATTTCACTATTTGCTATTTGCTTCTAGCAGGATTATCAGCTTTAGGCAGGGGTCCAAAGTGGAATTCTTAATATGGCTAAGAACAGAAAAATTGGCACCCTCTTCTTCCCTAATCTGAGAAATCTTGCAAAAACTATCAATCACCGAAACTATTCATTCCTCCTCCTTGATCGAACTGTGAGAACTTCTTTCCAAAGCACTCTTGCTATTCCTCCCCTTTCTGCATTTTTAAAGATCTTGTTTAAATCCTCTTTTCAACTAACATCTCAGTCAAACCTCCTAATTCCTGTACCATGACCCAAAGTCAATTCCTTATGCCTTTCATCATTCCTTTCCTGTTCTCCCCTGCAATGACTCTCTTGGAAAGTTAAGCTTTTCTTTTTTCCTTTTGCCAAGTTTCTCCACTGTTCTCCTCTCCTCTAATTGTTGATACCATACTCGGTCACATTTTCACAAATTGTGCATGAGTACATTACCTGACTGACAGCTCTTTATGTCAGTCTTTATAACCACGTAAGTGAATCATAGTTGAGCCCTTACCAGTCCTTATTCAATGCTTTGATTTTTGCACTTTGAACAGGGGCTTTCTGCGTCACAATCAGCAAAGGGAATGTGGCATGATTTTTCTCTTCTCCACTCTGGGGCTGAGTCTAATTGTATGACATCTAGGAGTCTGTTGATTGAAATTAGTAAAGCTATTTACTGAATTAATACTCTGCCAGCAGTGAAATCCAAGCTGGAACTTTCTAGAAAATAAAACTCTCCAGATAATTGAGATTTATATTTAGGTGCACACGTTTATATCAAATATATATAAAGTCTACCTTTGGTTACTTCAGAGACTGAGCTTCAGATATCCTTGTTTTAAGGGCTCTCTAAAGATTGATTGTATTTTCTGCAATGAATGTTTTGAAAATCTGTAACATAGGTGCGGGGGCTTTACAAGGCTGGCTACTGGGGGAGAAGGGCTACCCACTGTAACCATGGCTCAAGACACCATTGTACAACTCCATGACAGGTGTGGATTGCAAATACAATATTGACCATCCTTCCACCAGAGTATAGGGCTGTTGAAGATGTAGTTCTCTTATTTGGATCTATTTGAGGTTGGGGAGTTGGGGGTGATGGTGTCCTCCAGTACAGTTAGTACAGAGACTGGTGCATCATCCTGGAATGCTGCTACTGTGTACAAGTGCAGTGGAGAAGCAGCGAGGTGATGTGATAGATGCTGAGGAACAGGGGGACCTGAGCAGTCTTCCAAGGAGGATGATGAGCACACTGGGGAGGAAGATGTTCTCCTTGTCGATGACAGAACCCAGCTGTGACTTAGAGGGTGTTCAGATGGGATGTAGATGATGAAACTAAAATGCAGCCATTTTATATCAGTTTAAAGTGAAGCGACTTTCTCCTAACATTCGTTTGCCTGATAGCTACGTGACTACAACTTGAAATTATCTAACATCCTTTTGCGGTCGGTAACTGTGTCAAAAAGCTAATTAAACTGCGAACAGAATTTATTAATATTTCCCATGTTTTATTCATTATTAATTAGGACAAAATATCTAATTAACAGGTCATTAGTGAAATAATGATCGATAATCCAGCACTTCAGTTTTTGCTGTGAATAGTGTTACATAATTAGGCATAGGGTTGGTAAAGTCTGCCGAGAGTATGAATAATTTCCTGCAGATGTGAAGTGCACTAATATGGGGCTGGCCTCTTGGAACATTTTAAAATTTCTGCTTTTTCCCTCAGTTAATCACGTCTTTATCATCAACTGGGAAATCGGGGAGACCAATTTGTCTGGTGCTTTTGGTAAGGCTGCTTAATAATCAGGGCCTCTGAGAAATAGAGGAAAATTACTTAAATGTCAGCCTTGCTCCTTCGATAGTTGTCTCCCCTCTGCATTGGATGGTTCCAGATTCAAGATCCACTCCAAAATGTGTACCTATAATGCACCATGTCATCTCACCACAGCACTGATCGAGTGCATCATTGTGAGTGATGTGAGCCTTCTGCGTGAGATACGATAATTTGAGTGGGCATAAAAGATCCCATGGCAACTTTTGTGAACAAGAGAAGGGGAGAGTTAACCTGTGGACCCGACCAACATCCGCTGAACAGATCCAGTAGTCCTTTATCTCCTGGCAGTGCCTTCGGTTTTGGAACCTGGCCAAGAATGTTAAGGCCACGTTTTTGTCTGTCCCTAGATGATCCGAGAAGATTAAAACCTGAGGGATAAATTGGCTGTGCAATCTATATTGGGCTATAACCTGAAATAAGTCATTGTTGTCCTTTACTTTGGGACATTACTCCTATCCTCGTCCAAATTAGAATATCTAACTGTATACCAACTCATGCCATCTTTGGGAAATTACAAAATGCAATGGTGATGGTTATATATTAATTAAGGAACAACTGGATGAGAACTGGGTGTTTGTCTGTAGGGAACAGATAATGAGTGTTGCTGAAGTTTGTGAGATGTGAGTCAAAATAAAACTCTGACCAGACAAGTATGTATGTGCAGTCTGTCTAACCAATGTTTAATATCTGGTACTTAATAGTTAAAAGCTGGCTTTCTGATCGAAGGTCCAGTGCCCTTCAAGCCAGCCTTTCATATTATATTAACTACACCATTTTTCTGTAAAGATCAAAGAAATTATCTTGCAATTTTAAAACTCAGACAAGCCTGCTACAGGTCCCATTCACACCCAACAGTGAAACTTAATAATGAGGAACACCCAACCAGCAAATATCAATGTAATTGTGCTATTTCAGAGTACTGGTAACATTGGGCAGAATTTATTTTTGTTGATTGAATCTTGGCTTGTGTTTGGATAACAGGAGGGCATCCCATGTAACCTCCATTGGGGGAAACCTGATGGAATTAAATGTCTACCAGGTCAACACTGAGTCTTCCCAGGCATTGAAAATCCCACAGATGGAAATTTTGTCGTCCCATTCCGGAACCCCGAGAGCTATCAACTAATCAGCAGATGGTAGCAAATTGGCCATGAAGGTAGCATCAGCAGGAATAGCCACTGCTGCCTGTAAAGCCCCCCAACGAAAAGCCATAGGTGAGTGAGCAAGGGCTGAAGGCTGTGAGAGGTGTCGCTGGCTAGAAGGGCAGGGGAGCAAGTTTGTAGCAAGGGTCAGACTGTGGCTTGCAACTAACAGGCTTTATTTCTCAGTCACCCTGCATGAGTCCCCTGCCCGACGTGGTTAATTACCAGGGGCATGAAGTCCTTGTGTGGACATCAATCGCCCACTTAAGGGCCTCAATTGGCATTCTGGTGAGAAGGCCACCCAAGAGTCTTCTCATCCTGGACTTTATCGAGTGGAGGAGGGGAGATACTGTGATACCCACTGTGCAATCAAATGCTACCCTCCAAACATACCTCCAGGAGAAGCATTACATACTGCCCTTTGTGAATGATACAGAAATCTATTGGAAATTAATATGTGGCAATGCTTGGAAAAAAATATTTGCGAATGTCTGTTGGCACAAAAATAGACTGGCACTTTCCAGCAATTTGAATCCAATGATAGACAGCTTTATGATCCATTGACGATCTGAGGGCTTTTCAAACACTGCTGTGAATTACAAAATGTCAGAACTTGTACTTTTTTTCTGCATATTGAAAACTAACAAACATGTTCTAAGTTTCAAGATGCAATAAAACTATCGTAGCCCTTGGGAAAATAAAATACTCACTGAAACACAGTTCTGGATCCAATACAATATTTCATGCCATTGTTTAAAAACACTTACAGTTCTGGTCACCGTGGGTTAGTTATTTAGTTGGAACTCAATATATGACTGAATTTCTCGCTGGCTTCTTGCTTGTGCATTTTTAAAAATTTGTTCACAGGATGTAGGTTTCACTGGCTAGACCAGCATTCATTACCCTGCCCTACTTGCCCAGAAAGCAGTTAAGAGTCAGCCACATTGCTGTGGGTCTGGAGTCACATATAGGTAAGGATGGCAGTTTCCTTCCTCTAAAGAACATTAGTGAAGCAAATGGTTATTTTTCCCAACATTTGACTTATGGTCATTATTAATTACAGATTTTTATTGAATTTAAATTCCACAATCTACCACAGCAGGATTTGAACCCATGTCCCCACCTACACTCACCTTTACTGGCTCCATCCCCGCCTCTTCGACCTGTCTGTTTCCTCTCCACCTATCCTCTCCTTTATCCATCTTCTATCCGCCTCCCCCTCTCTCCCTATTTATTTCAGAACCCCCTTCCTCTCCCCCATTTCTGATGAAGGGTCTAGGCCCGAAACGTCAGCCTTTCTGCTCCTATGATGCTGCTTGGCCTGCTGTGTTCATTCAGCTCTACACCTTGTTGTCTCTCCTCAGAATATCACTTGGGTCTTCTGGATTAACAATTCAATGATCATACTGCTAGGCCATTACCTTCCCATCACATGGTTAACACTAGGCATAACAGGGCTGGTGAGTGGATAGTTCTTGCTGTTATAGTGTTAAGTTACTTCACGGTAGGAATGAATCCACCAACTCTATGGTTATCTCTGCTACTGTACAAATCCACCCTAGCTCAAGCTTCAAAGTTGGGTCTCCAGCTAACTGAGCAGGTCAAATGTACTGGGAACATTTCTGCTGTCTATACTGAAGAGCTCTTGCACTGTAATGAGTTTGTAATAATTCATGGGGAGAAAGACCAGAAGCTGTGAAGAAGCCCCTCACAAACCAGGCAACTGTCTTCATTCCCTCAAATGCTGACCTGCCTGGTGTATATTTCCACCATTTTCTGCTTTTATATCAGAAATGATTAGCCGCGAGTTGTGTTGCGGACTCAAACCTATTGAAAATTGTGCTTACGGATTAATTTTAAAGAAAAGGATATGACAAATAACGGGGTTCCATAAGACCATAAGACCATAAGACATAGGAGCAGAAATTAGGCCATTCGGCCTATCGAGTCTGCTCCACCATTCAATCATGGCTGATAAGTTCCTCAACCCCAATCTCCCGCTTTCTCCCTGTAACCCTTAATCCCCTTGATAATCAAGAACCTATCTATCTCAGTCTTAAAGGTACTCAATGGCCTGGCCTCCACAGCGTTCTGTGGCAGTGAATTCCATAGATTCACCACTCTCTGGCTGAAGAAGTTTCTCCTTATCTCCGTTCTAAAAGGTCTTCCCTTTACTCTAAGGCTGTGGCCTCAGGTCCTAGTCTCTCCTACCAATGGAAACATCTTCCCAACATCCACTCTGTCCAGGCCGTTCAGTATTCTGTAAGTTTCAATTAGATCCCCCCTCATCCTTCTAAACTCCAATGAGTATAGTCCCAGAGTCCTCAAACGTTCCTCATATGTTAAGCTTTCCATTCCTGGGACCATTCTCGTGAGCCTCCTCTGAACCTGCTCCAGGGCCAATACATCCTTCCTGAGATATGGGGCCCAAAACTGCACACAATACTCCAAATGTGGCCTGACCAGAGCCTTAGAAAGCCTCAGGAGTACATCCCTGATTTTATATTCAAGTCCTCTCAAAATAAATGCCAACATTGCGTTTGCCTTCCTGACTACTGACTCAAACTGCAAGTTTACCTTGAGAGAATCCTGGACTAGAACTCTCAAGTCTCTTTGCACTTCAGACTTCTGAATTTTCTCCCCATTTAGAAAATGGCCCATGCTTTTATTCTTCTTACCAAAGTGCATGACTTCACACTTGCCTACATTGTACTCCATCTGCCACATCTTTGCCCACTCTCCTAACCTGTCCAAGTCCTTCTGCAGCCTCCCCACATCCTCAATACTACCTGTGCCTCCACCTATCTTTGTATCATCTGCAAACTTAGCCAGAATGCCCACAGTTCCTTCATCTAGATCATTAATGTACAAAGTGAAAAGTTGTGGCCCCAGCACTGACCCTTGTGGAACACCATTTGTCACCGGCTGCCATCCTGAGAAAGACTCTTTTATCCCCACTCTCTGTTTTCTGCCAGACAGCCAATCTTCTATCCATGCTAGCACCTTGCCTCTAACATCATGGGCCTTATCTTTCTCAGCAGCCTCCTGTGCGGCACCTTGTCAAAGGCCTTCTTGAAGTCCAGGTAGCTAACATCCATTTGCTCTCCTTGGTCTACCCTGCTCGTTACTTCCTCAAAGAATTCTAGCAGATTTGTCAGGCATGACCTCCCCTTGATGAAACCATGCTGACTTTGCCCTACTTTACCATACACTGCCAAATATTCAGAAATCTCATCCTTCACAATGGACTCCAAAATCTTACCCACGACTGAGGTTAGGCTAATTGGCCTGTAATTTTCCATCTTTTGCCTTACTCCCTTTTTAAACAGGGGTGTCACTTTAGTGATTTTCCAGTCCTCAGGGACCCTCCCTGACTCTAGCGATTCCTGAAAGAACACCATTAACGCTTCCACTATCTCTTCAGCTATCTCCTTTAGAACTCTGGGGTGTAGTCCATCTGATCCAGGTGATTTATCCACCTTCAGGCCAATCAGTTTTACTAGCACCTTTTCCTTGGTGATGGCCACCATACTCAGCTCTGCCCCCTGACTCTCTTGAATTTTTGGGAGATTACTCATGTCTTCCACCGTGAAGACTGACGCGAAGTAATTATTCAGTTCCTCAGTCATTTCCTTGTTCCCCACTACTATATTTCCACCGTCATTTTCCAGTGGTCCAATGTCCACTTTTGCCTCTCTTTTGCCCTTTATATATCTAAAAAAACTCTTACAGTCTTCATTTATATTACTGGCTAGCTTACCCTCATATTTAATCTTCTCCCTCCTCGTTTCTTTTTTTGTTGCCCTCTGTTGATCTTTGTAAGCTTCCCAGTCCTATGGTTTCCCACTGCCCTTCTCCACATTATATGCTTTCTCTTTTGCTTTTATGCTATCCCTGACTTCCTTAGTCAGCCAGATCACTTGTCTGAGATAATTTTTGACTTCTCAGAAGTGCAAGGGGAAAGTCGTCAATCACTTCTTTTCATATTTCTCCAAAACTGCAGCAGGGAGCAGAGAGATCTCTGAGCAAGTAAAATTGAAATTTCATGGCAGCAGGGAGTTTTCACTGTGACCAGAGATGAAAAGAACTGGCTGTTGGCTTCTGTTTCTAATCTTTTCTTGTAAGTGCATTGCTGATAAGCAACTTGCGGATAATTCAGTATGCTCACTCTTACACTGCTATCCACTGGCTATAATTGTCAAGTTTTGCAAATCATTTTCATCGATCTTGGCTTCATTCTTTGGCTCAAGCTGCGCTCTTCTCATGACTAAAAGATGCAGGCTGCACCTTGAGGCCAGTAGATGGCAGTAACATGTAAAATAAAGGTTTTTAAAACAGCTCTGAATCACTGTTGTCAATCTAAGTTGTTCTGTGCAGGAAATTAACATGTCACTATTAAGAAGGGCTGAAGCCATTGCTTATTTCTTAGCTGAACTGCATCATTGTAACATTATAATAGCCCCAATAGAGACCTCTGCAAGTCTGTTTTCATTCTTTTAAATTGGAATTGCAATAAGATTTCACAATATTATGAATTATGCACTCATCAGCAGGTGTTGCTGACTCTAACCAGCTAAAATTCCCAGTGAGGTGCCAGGGTCCAAGCTGGTGGAGAGCCATGCCAGTGTACCCTCTCAGCTATCCATCCATATGGACACGTTACCGTGGAGACCAACCGTGGTAAAGCCCCCGCTGTCTGCAGAGTACAAAACAGAAAATGGGTCACAAATAAGGGGGTGATTTTCTGGTGTGTTAAGGATGCATTCACCCTTGCAGGGAATGGGAGCCATTGTGGGAGGTGAGTGCAGTTGCAGAAATCATGGGTGTGGGAGAGAGAAGATTGTGGCACTTACTCTGGCTGGACGTTCCTCAGGATTGTTGAGGTGGCACAGACCTGGCTGGCAGTGTTCAGTGTCTTGGCTTCCTCTGTCGCTGTTTGTGGAAAAGGCTGACCCTCCTGCCCACCAGAACCTCCAGGTCCCTGTCTGCAAATTGGGGTGCCAGTTTACCCTTCTCTGCCATGTCTGAGATAAATGGCACAAAACATACAGGGCGACTTTGGACCGGCAGCACTTTACTGGGTGCACAATGACTCTTTAAAGATGGCACTGGCACCAGCAGTGGTGAGTACTTCAACCTACTGCATGTGGGAGAATCAGGCTGGCACTGGATGAGCAGGGTGCTATGGAGATGCAGTACATAGTTCACGCGGCACGTTTGGCAACTCACCAGGCCTCACAAAGAGAAACCCTCCATGAAACCCGATAGAATGACACAGCCATTTTTGGTAAGCTTCAGGCCAATGTCTTTGCAGGTGACATCACCAATTTTGTTGAAGCTGAAATGAAACTCCTGGGTAATCGCTGGACTGTTAATCCAGAGACTCAGATAAAGTTCTGGAGACCTAGGTTCAAATCCCGCCATGGCAGATGGTGGAATTTGAATCTAATAAATATCTGGAATTAAGAATCTAATGATGACCATGAAGCATTGTCAATTGTTGGAAAAACCCATCTGGTTCACTAATGTCCTTTAGGGAAGGAAACCGCTATCCTTACCTGATCTGGCCGACATGTGATTCCAGACCCACAGAAATGTGGTTGACTCTTAACTGCCCTCTGGGCAATTAGGGATGGGCAATAAATGCTGCCTGGCCAGTGACACCCTCATACCATGATTGAATAAAAAAAAACAAAACTCATGGCTATCCAGAGCAGCCGTTCAAACAAACTCCACTTATTTATCTTTGAGAAAACGAACCAAGGTATCAACCCTGTCCCTCACATGTGTTGATTTAACTGTTTTGGTTTTGTCTTTCTTTCAGGTGGCTTCAAATTGCAAAAGCTGACCTTCTGCATTTTTGTTTGGTTTTTTGCACAGGGCCAAGTTTTGCACCTTGCAGTGTCTCTTTCTCAAAAGGTGACTGTTTATGTGGCTCCTTACTCTTTGGTCATGCCAGATCAGGGGAAGAGGGATCTAGGCAAGCCAGGAAACTGACCTTATCCCCATAACCATGACATTGAAACTGACCGACTGTCGACCTCTCCCAGAAACCTGGATGTTAAGAGGAAAATTGATGGTGTCAGGTGAACGGGTGTCATTCTAACTAATCAAAAAGTAAAATACTAAGGATGCTGGAAATTGGAAATAAACATGGAACCTATCGGAAATAGCCAGGAGATTGCATGACGATGGAAAGAGAAACAGATCATCTCTCTATCTCGATAGATTCTTTCTGAACTGCCAAGTATTTCCAACACTTGCTGCTATTCTCCTGGTGAATAGGCCTGAAAGACCTTAGTTTTGCTTTTCACAAGGCAGCTGGTTGTTCATTATACAAATTGCCAGGCTTGCTACTTTCCTTTGGACCTGTATGGGTAGCCTTTAATTTGGAAACATGTATGGCTTATTTAATTGAACCTTTCCACAAAGAGTAAATTTGCCCCAAACTATGAGACAAACATGAATGTACAAACTCATTGTAACTTTTTTTTTATTCATTAACAGGATGAAGGTGGGATGACAAGGGATTGCCCATCAGGCAGTTATGAGTCATCCACATTGCTGTGGGTCTGGAATCACATGTAGGCCAGAGCCGGTAAGGATGGCAGTTTCCTTCCCTAACAGACATTAGCGGGTTTCTGCCAGGTTTTCCAGTTTCCTCCCACGGTGCAAAGATGTGCACATTAGGTGGATTGGCCAATGGAAATGCAGGATTACAGGGCCTGGTGGGATGCTCTTCAGAGGGTTAATGTGGACTCCCTGGGCCAAATGGTCATTTTCCTGCACTGTAGGGATTTTAATTCTAGATTTATATTGGATGCAAGTTCCACCATCTGCTGTGGTGTGATTGGAATCCAGGTCCCAAGAATGTTACCTGGATCTCTGGGTTAACAATCCAGTGATAATACCACTAGGCCATCGCCTCTTCTTCACTGTTGTATTTGGATGAAAGAGTCAGAAAGGGTTAATGCTGAGGAGTGTATGAAGCACTGCCAAATACTACGATTTCATACAGACTCGCGTGGGAGATCAGCTTTAGATCTCGAATGAGTCAAACCTAAATTGCAAGTCTCCCTCAAAGTCATAGTAATCATATCTATCATACCAAAGCTACTCCTTGTTGATTGCTATTATGCAGTAAACTATATCTTGCTTAACACAAGAACACTTCTCTTTACACTCCCTAGGGGTTCGGAGTTAGCTCAGTTGACTGGCTGGTTTGTACTGCAGAATGATACCAACGGTATGGGTTTGATTCCTACATGTAGTGGAGATTATTGTGAAGGACTCTGCTTCTCAACCTTTCCCCTTACCTCAGGTTAAACCATTATCAGTTGTATCTCTCTCTAATGAAAGAAGCAGCTTTTTGTTTTTTCTTAGGTTCTAGGAGCAGGATTAGGTTATTTGGTCAAGAATCTATCTATCTCTGTCTTAAATACTCACAGTGACTTGGCCTCCACAGTCTTCTGTGGTGATGAGTTCCACTGATTTACCAGCCTCTGGCTGAATAAATTCCTCTTCATCCCAGTTCTAAAGTCTTCACTCTGAGGCTGTGCCCTCAGGCCCTAGTCTCTCCTACTAATGGAAACATCTTCTCCATGTCCACTCTATCTAGACCTCTCAGTATACTGTAAGCTTCAATGAGATCACCCCCTCATTATTCTAAACTCCATTAAGTACAGGCCCAGATTCTTCAACCACTCCTCATATAACAAGTAATAGTCAACTATGTTCCAGAAGGACTCTGATGATTTTTACAGAGTGGTTTTCCTTTGGCATTCTAGAACAGTCAGGCCCTTTAGATCCCCTCCTCTCAAAGACAAGGCAAATCTATCCAGTGTATCTTGCAGCAAGGAAACTGTGGTAAGGATCCATCATACAACAGTAAACCAGTGAAGTTTCAATGTCCTTGACTTGAAATTATATTTTTCAAAGTCAGGTCTATTGAAAAAGGCAGCCCTCAGAACGCACAGACGAGGGATTATTTACTGCTCTGTCTCAGGATGCTCATTCCTTAAAGGCATTGGTTTTACAATCATCCTGTAACTGGGGCAATGTACACTTATGTCTCAGGTGAAACCATGGCCAGTAATAGTTGAGCTGAATTTTGGAATGGGATGCCGTCTTCCAGTTTCAATAAGATACTGACACCAGAAAACTATGTTGCTCACTTTCTTCACCTCTCTTCCAAGGTTCTTCAAGATTAGTCCAAACCTAAGCTGCTGATTGTATGCTGTTGAAGATATCGTTTGATGTTTTGTACAAAGATACTTCCATTTCGTTCACACTGTTTTTAATGTATATAAACCATTTGGGACAATTACCATCAACGCAGATTTGACAGTTGAAGATTGATAAACAGACATTGGGGGGTTTTCTCAATGGATTTAGTAGCCATTACAGCAGAAATTAATTCTGGTTTTTTTTTATGAGTTATCCTAGTGTTGTCTTTTTCAAATAATCTGGGCACACTTGCACAATAAAGGCATTGTATTGCTTCTTGTATGATGGCTACAGTTGTGCTCATGTGCATCTTTATGGCCATCTTCCAACATTAATTGAATGTAAACTCTTTCTTTTCATAAAGGCAATGGGGTTTATATGATACAGTTACCTCCGTAACTTGTTGCATTCAATAAAATCCACTGATAAATGCAAGGCACATGTTCCAAAATATTCATAGATTCTAAGGGCTACAAGAAATAATCAAAAACATCTCACCGATTATTACAATTGCTTAAGATGGCACCAGCCCCCAATTAGAAATCTAACATGTTTTGTTCAGTAATGTAGTGTGTTTGTAACTTCTAAAGGTCTGTTCATTTTCACTTTTTTTGCGAGAGATGATGCTAAAGTCGGTAAAATCCAATAATACATCAAGTCCTCTCTTAAAGTTGTGTTTACATTCCTGAATATAGCAACTATAAAATAAAACAACTTTAAATGAATCATAGTTCCTTGTATGAATCAATGTTAAAACTGGAATTAAGTTTCTTTGGCTACTTCTTGCTCAGGAAAGAAAAGCAATAAACAAGTTGAAATAATGGATCATATCTATGCAGTGTGATGCATTCCTAGCAGTAGGAGCTTGGAAAACAAAATAAATCAGTGAATATGAAAGAAACACAGTACAATTGGATGCTTCAGGACATATATCAGCAGAAGGAAACTCTAAGACATTAAATTGAAAACGTGTACATTTCTAAATGCCGACATATGTCAAACACTGACCTTTAACAGAAAAAGTAATTCAAAATGTATAAGAAATACATTGCAAATGTACATAAAAGTAAAATTCTTTACCATCCCCCATTCAGGAACGTTATTACATACCTCTCGAGCAGATGGAACTTGAACCCAGGCCTCATTGTTCAAAGGTGGGGACAATACCACTGTGCCACAAGACTCTTAAAGTAAGCCATAGTCATTTTCTAATCAACTTCTTCAGAGATGTTCTTACACACCTCTGAAGCAGGTGATGTTTGAAACAAGGTTTCCTGGCTTAGAGGTAGGAACATTACCACTACACCACAAAGGCCCCTAAAATAACCTGTAGCTTTTTTTTAAATCCAGAAATACTCATACACACAACTGAACGGTGATTTTCCCCTCACCAGATCACCCATGGTGTTTTTTCATCTATTGACCACCAGCAGTAAAGCACCTGTATTTCTAATTGAATAATTTACGTGCAAAGTGTAACAAATTTTTGCTAAAATTGTCCTCACATGAACTTTTAATTGACTCGGGTCCATCCAGTAGAACTTCCTGCACTGACTAATGTCTGCCACTAGGTGAAGCTCAGGACTTCACAGCAAGTTCAGAATGGAAGCTGGGGGAGACACTGACGCTAATGATAAGAACAGAGGATGGGAACAGGAGCTGGGGAATGGGGTTATGAAGAAGGACAGAGGCAGGAAGTGGACAAAAACCAGGGGGACTTCAGGACTGAGTGTTGAAGCAGAAGATAAGGGAGTTGGTCTTGACAGCAGGCAAACCACAACTCAAGAAGCCTGTGGCAATTGATGTTAAACTGAAAATCATATTAAACAAATATATTGTCACTGTTGATTAACGACTTTAAAATGATACAATGCTGGCTGAGTCACCTTAGTAAAATGGGGACTTAGTAAAATGGTAAAAGAGTTTGGTGGAGAGAACAATAACCAAAACCAACAGCAGAACAAAACCAACTAATACATGGGCAAAGTTCTGTAAAGGGCACATGGAATCACAAGGGCAGACTCTTTCAGAGGCTTAGCTGTCCTTTGACAAAGCTAGAGCTGCAGATATGTGTCTTGAATCCAATATTTTAAGGTTTTGTAAGTAATACTTGTGTAATGTCCAGGCTGCCCTTTTCAACACAAAAGGTTTGACCTGGATTTTGTGATTTAAATTACACGATACATCTGGTTTTATGTTGTGGTGGTAGAATTGTGCCTTACAGACCAACCCACTTTCTGCTTCAGAACTTGTACGTTTTTCTCCACAAATTTTCTGGTATTTACTTTTACATGGAGGACTTACTCAAAGAATTGCTGACTTGCTGAAACAGTAATGTTGTTGGTGGTAATACTATCTGTGCAGGTCTCTTGAATATTCCAAGTATTGTTGCAGCTGTGCCAGGGCAGTGGGTTCTGAAAGGAGTGGATGAGATAATACATGGCCCAGCAGATGATAAGGTTGTAATATGTGCTCATAACAAAGGAAATGGCCACTGTTGCTAAACCAACACCTGTAGGAAGAAGAACAGAAGACATATTTGTTGATCCTGAAAACATTAAATCACAAAAAATTTATGATTCGTTTTATTGGAAGAATAACAAAATAATCACAACAACTATAAATGACAAGTATTGCCATCAGGTATAAAAATCATCCTTTCCCTAAGAGACTTCTTTCTAATTTGGATTCCCATTGTCTTACATTGTCCTTTCACTGTCATTACATGGACAAGTATTAGTTGCATTCTATACAGTAAAAATAGATCCCTTTTAACTCTTTGTTTTTAGGCATTTGGCTTCTAATTAATGATTGCTGATAAAGCAGTGAGGGAATCCAGTGCACTGACCTTTGAGCAGGGGACAGATTTTGGCTAAAGATTCAACTGGTCCAGTTCTTAAATACTGTCCAATAGATATTTCCAAATAGAGAAGTGGGATTCCGAGCAGCGCAAACATAATGAAGAAGGGAATCAAAAATGCGCCTAGAGGAAATGAAATAAATTAGATTAAAATTATTAAATTCTCAAATTAGACCGGTGATTTGTGGTGTAGGGCAGCAGTGACGTAGATTGAAGTGTACTGGGCCTTGACACTTCACCTTGTCATCTTTTAAATTAGATTCTTATCTTCCTTTTCCAGACCTTTCTGAGTAAAGCTGCTTTTCACACTCGAGGACATTTTGTTCTCATTCAGATCGATACTTGTCTGCACATCTTCATTCCAATTTTGCTCAGACCCTACATTGACGGAGAATGGGGTACAGCATGCTAATACAAATGTGAAATTATCACAAAATGGTCCCTCTAGATAGTTAAGGCCTAAGAACAATACAGCTTGGCCATTTCCACCCATTGGGTGAGAGGATTCATTTTTCCTGACATAATTGTTTGAGGAACCCTTTTGCAGTCTTCCCCAGTGTCGATTGATGTATGGCCATCCTGAGATGTCATCTTGTAAATTATCTTCTGATTTTTCCATTTTGTCCCTTGATTTTCCTAACTCTCCCAAATGTCATTGTGCAATAGAGGAGTGGGAAAGCTGCAGGAATTGTTCCCGCAGTGAACCAGCATGGATCCAATAAGCTACATGGCTTCCTTCTGTATTACAAGCATTCTCTCAATCTAATTGCAAGTCAGTTTAATATGATATGAACTTTAAATAATATGTTAAGTGCGCCCTGCTGAGTAAATCAACTCAAACATTTAAATGGACTGAATATTGCCAAGTTTAAGAAAAGCTTATTTCACGTACAAGACCTGAATTCACACATTGGGCTGAATCTTGTTGTGGCATTGGGGATCTCGCCTATTTGTTTAACAACTAATGAGAAACCTGAGGTGCCTATTATTATGAAGATCCACTGAAACCAGACTTCAAACTGGAAATGGCAAGGAAACCAATAGATCATCCTCTGGAACCTGGACTCCAAGGGACACACGTCACTGCGAGAAGTGCCAGCCAATCAGATACCGAAAACTCTTGTGTTCAGCAGTGAAACCAGGGAGGTGTAGCTGCGACCAGAAGGACACCTCCTGGAGGGCCTGGATTGTGATGTGAGGCTGGGGGGATTTCTGTTGGTCAGGGAGAGGAGACCAGGGTTGTGTTGGAAACAAAGATATCTCTATTTAAATAGTCAGTGCTTTGCTGGGAACTTTTTTGTTTGAATAAAATGTTATAATTAAGTGTGGACTTTATTTAAAGATTGTTCTGGGATAAATAATCTTTTTGTCTTATTTTGGATTGTGAGGTGATGTGCTTCAAAAGGGATTTGTTCTGTTCTGTTTCTCTTGAAGAGGGGCATTGTAAATCAGGTGCTGAGGTGTCTGCTCCACAGAAAGATGAGTAAATAGCTTTCTAAAAAAAAAATTAGTTAAAAGAAGCATGAGTGGGTGGAGTCAGGCCCACAGAGACCAAGGGTTTTAGTTTTAGCTTCAGTTGTTGAAGTTGGAGTTTTCGAGTTGAAGCTGCTAGATACAGCTCTCTCTGATGTTGCAAAAGCTTGAGTTCTCTGTCTGCTGCTAGATTCACTCTTTTGTTTTTTTCCTTTCTCCTGGTCTGGAGAAGATAGCAAGTGAGGGAAATCTGTTTCGCTGAATTTGCCTACGCCAAGGGTGTGTTTATGAGATGCTGCTTAATGGAACAGTTGATGATTAGTAGTTAAATAATATATTATTTTGTTAAGTAGACCACATTAAAGTTATACCAATTCTTCTTTTTTTGTTTGTATTTTAACTGTAGTGTAAGAATAAAGTGTGTTTTGTTGAAAGTTGAGTTAGACCAATCAAATTACATCTGGAATCCAGTGCCTTACACTTGCCTTTAAATAAGATAAAAGTTACAGTCTAGGCTATCTTTTTGATATTTTTTGAGGGGGTTTGGTCTGGTCTGCAACAGGTTTGTTAATTTTCCAGTCATGTTCTCTGGTTTTGTGCTTATGCCTTAAAATATCACTTTTCACCTATTCTTGATGGCATTTTAGAAACATGGAATATATCCTTTTTGATTTTATACCATCAAGCAACATTTAGTTCTGAGTTGAACAGGATGTATGCACATAAGAATAACTTGGAACTCAAGTCTCACTAAACAATTATGCATGTAGTTTTGATTTTGGGCAATACTACGTGACTGCCCATTTTAGATCTGTCCCAATATGAACTAAAATGAAAATATAAATCAGAAGAGATATAATATTGGCTACCAATTCATTATCAACCATTTTACACCATTGGCCAGTGTCAAAATGACCTCCTTATTGTTCTTTTCACAACACCCTCCAATCTATCAGTGGAGTTTTGAAGGAAGAATATTAAAATTCCCACACAATATTGAAAACATGGACCACACAATGATCGATAAGTCCTTTTAATAACTCAAGCAGATTTATTTTTTAATTCATTCTGGTGTCACTGTGCACACCCTTAATTGCCCTGAGGCAGTTATGAATCAACCATATTGTTGTGAATTTGGAGTCATATGTAACCAGGTAATGATGACAGATTCTTTCCTGAAAGGATATTAGTGAACCAGAT
This sequence comes from Rhincodon typus, assembly GCF_021869965.1. Classification (NCBI taxonomy): domain Eukaryota; kingdom Metazoa; phylum Chordata; class Chondrichthyes; order Orectolobiformes; family Rhincodontidae; genus Rhincodon; species Rhincodon typus. The sequence continues at coordinate 24,340,256 of NC_063357.1, read as the reverse complement.
CGGGTTTTCCAATAATCAACAACAGTTTATGGTCATTATTGGACTCTTAATTCTAGATTTTTACTAAATTGAAATGTCATCATCTGCCGTGGCAGGACTCGAACCTGGGTCCCCAGAACCTTACCTGGATTTCTGGGATAATAGTGTAGGCCATCATTTCCCCTTTATACATCATTGCACCCAATAACGGATTAGCGTCTTTAATTATAGCTTCACATTGACTGGGTAAATTACGTAAATTGTCAATAACCACATTTGTTGCTTTCCATCTCTTCTTTCTTTTTTGTAAACCCACCACCGAATTAAACAACCGAACATTAATAATGAACAAACACTGCCCACTATGGGCAGTGCAATGATATCAAAATTTGAGGAAGGTAGGGAGACAACAAGGAGATTAAATTAAAATGGAGTTGTGGGGGAGCACCAACAGTATAGTTTTTTCCTAATCAATGTGTTCAGAGATGTTATGATGAACCTCTGGAGCAGATTGGAATTTGAACCCAAGTGGGGACACTACCACCAACACAAGAGCCACAACAGCATATTTTTTATATGCTCGGAAGTGCTATCACATACAATTGAGTGACTTTGCAACCACCAAAATAACTGTGACTTTTCCCCCTTTATAATTACCATCCACCACCTGTCAAAAACACCCATGTAGCCAATTCAATATTTGTAAGCAAAGCCCATATGGGCAATACAAACCATCAAATGTGACGGGGGATGGGGAGTAGGGAGAGAGGGAAGGGCCTAAATCAAAATGGAGTTGGAGGAGGAAACAACACTTTTTTTTAGCAACTACATGTGATGTCCACCATCTGTTCACTTTTAAGTTACACCTATTCCATTGGGATGGCCAATCAAATGGTGGAGAATGTACTTTATAAGAGCACATAATGCAAGGAATATCCATACCTTTATTGTACTAAGCCCCACGAACATATCTAAAAGTGGCATTTTCGAGAATAATTTCACTATCACGGAGCAGATAAATTTAACCTCCTGATTAGTTTATGGCTTGTGTCTAGTGGAGTAGATTAATAGGTTCTAGCTTATCCCGATAGTATTATTTTCTGGTTGTCAACCATTGCTTATCACTCAATCACCATGCTGTGCTTACATCAGAATCATTAATCCCTCACTGCAGGTGCCATTGGGAATAAGCTGAATCGAATGTCTGGTTGTCAATGTTCACACTGACAAGAAGAACTGGCAAGTAAAAATGGTAAAACCAGAATGAAACCATCTCAATAAATTCTCATGTAACATTCAAATTAGCACATACAACAGAGAAACGAGAAACCTGTACTTATTTTTTGAATTATAATGTTATATGAACTGCTCAATCGCTTGTTATTTCATTCCTCACTGTCAGGCATTCTGTATATATTATTTTAATGTTCTTTGGTGGTACTTAACCTCATTATACTCTTTATTATGTAACGTACTACTCAACGGACACTTCCTAGCTCTCTGGGATGAGGCCTCTTCTCTGTAGAAGATACTATTAATTCAGAAAGTCCCCTGCCACATCTAATGTGACAAAGAGCACCAAGTGTACTTTCTAGGTCTGGATTAAATGTTGGTGCAAGAAAGGCACCACTAGAGGTTGAATCCATCCATTCATCCACAATTGCCATCACTGCAAACTCCAGCAAGAGCTACCCTCTAGAATGAGTAAAAATACACAAGGCCTTTACTGCAGATATCCATAAATGACTCATTGCATTTTCATCGAGCAAACTGTGAAAAATTTACATCTGGTACTTTCTGCAACAATGCAACTTCTATTCTTTCCATTTACATTCTCTAAAGTGTATGCAGACTTTACATTACCTTGGAGAGATAAAACACCATTTCAAAATTTGTTTCATCTCAAGGTCAACATGAAACAAATGAATGAATTTATTTCAATGAATACAATGGAACAAGTATATAATGAAATGCAAGACAATTTATTCACCCAGAACTCATTCAACGTCATTCGTACTTTTTGCAGGATTGCCCAGTCTGACCCAAAATACCAAAGAACCCCCAAACTACCGTAAACCCTCCATCACTTATCTTGCCATCCTGGGCCTGGCATACTTGTCTGGCATCCAACACCCCCCCCCCCACTACTTGGCACTCTACCCTTCCAGCATTTAATTAGCCAGCAGCCTACCCTCCTGGCACCCTAACGTCACACTTACCATTACGTACTCACCCATGGGATCAGGGTGTTGGAACTTGGTGGGGGGTTAGAGGGATAGTGGTGCAGGGGAAAGGTGGTTGGGTCTGGAGATCACAGGGGTCTTGGATCTGAAGTGAAGATTGGAAGAATCAGTGGCAGAAGTGGGGATTGAATCCAGGGCAGGAGAGAAGGGTTTAGGTCCAGAGAAAGAGAGGATTGGTTCAGAGCGGGGGAAATGGTGTCTAGATCTGGAGAGGGGAAGGTGGGGTCAGGACTGTTGGTGCAGAAGAGGTATCTGGGGTTTTGGGAAGAGGGTGGTGGTGGTGCAGTGTCAAGCCTGGAGGCGGAGAGGTGTCAGGTACCAGGAATACAGGTCAGGGACTGAGGTTATAAAGGGTTTGGGGAGGTGTAGTTAGAGGTCAGTTTATTAATTACTTGGGACTAGGCTATGTAAATAACTGTCGAACTCTTCCTGAGTAACTATTTTCTTAACTTCAGCAGAAGCCTCCAAATTCCCCAGTTTGTAAAGATGCTTTCTGAGGGCTGCAGGCATAAAGGAATTGTCCAATGGAATCTTCAATTTCCTGAGCAATTCAATCCGAGTCTGCTATGATGGAAATTCACAAATCCCACATGCAACTCCTATCTATGCTTTTGAAATGATCTGGCCATCGGGATATCCAAGCCTAAGACTTAATCCGAATAAATCATACTGGCTACGAATTAATTCTTAAGATTTTGGAATGTAGCAGAGGTGTTTTCAAACTCAAATGGCATAATTCAACATTGGCATAATTGGTCCAACCCCAAGCATCAATGATCATTTTAAAAGATCTGAAAAAAGTCATGGTGGCTGACATTGGTTCAATTATTGATTACCTTCAGCCTGTCAAAGGAACACTGCTGAGAAAACCACTATTGTTTGGTTCCCTTAATTCATGAGGGGTACAGTTGAAATCACACACAAATGTCCTTAAAACGCACACATTCCTAAAACCTCATCATCTCCCCTTTAATTTGCAGTACTATCAATGATCTCCTGCTCCTCTGGCTTGGCTAAATCAGATGATGGAATAAAGGGTTTAGTTTTACGGATCAAATCAAAATCATCAGCCGTTACTGGAATAGTCAGAACTGCGGATGCTGGAGTCAGAGATAACACAGTGTGGAGGTGGAGAACACAGCAGGCCAGGCAGCATCAGAGGAGCAGGAAAGTTGACGTTTCAGGTCAGGACCCTTCTTCAGAACAGAAGGGTCCTGACCTGAAACACCAACTTTCCTGCTCCACTGATGCTGCTTGGCCTGTTGTGTTCCTCCAGCTCCACACTGTGTTATCTCATCAGCCATTACCGCTGCCTTTGGTCCTCATTACATATTCTTATTATGGAAGGTAGTGAGTTTTTAAAAAATTCTTCTAAGAGAATAATCTCTCTAAGGACTTTTATATGCTGTTTTTGCTTTTAATGCTTATACCCACCTGTTAAAATTACTTTTCTTAACCCTGTCACATTTACTGTTTGTTTGCTCAGGCTGTTTATTTAAATTCCAAAGCCTTGACCTATACACATCAGGCACTAACTCATATGCAGCCAATATAGTTTTTTAAAAAACAAAATCGTAATCTCCAGAAACCTCTTCTGACAATAAAGCATAATTCTCCTATGCTTTACCTGTCAATTTATTCTGCCAGAGCAATATCCAGGTCTCATTTGGGCACTTCATTTGTTGTGCTATTTTGTCATAGGATACATCTTTTTTAAAAGTCGAATATGGCCGGCACAAACTTAAACATTTCCTTACTATAATTTAGGTTATGACTCAGAATCTCCCTACCAGGACCTACCTACATTTATTGCTAAACAACTAGAGTATAAAAGTGAGAAGTGTTGCTGAAATTTTATAAGGCATTACTGATTCTGCACCTGGAGTATTGCATACAATTTTGGTCCCCTTACCTGAGGAAGAATATAGTTGCATTGGAGGCAGTTCAGAGGAGTTTCACTAAATTGGTTGCAGAGATGAAGAGTTGGTTTTATAAAAAGAGATTGAGGACTTTAGGCCTATACTCTCTGGAGTTAAGAAGAATGGGAGGAGATCTAATTGAGTTACATTAGATGCTAAAGTAGATTGACACAGTAGACACAGAGAGGTTTCCCTTTTTAGCACAATCTAGAACAAAAGGTCATAGCTTTCAGAAAAATGGTAGCAGTTCTGGAACAGAGATGAGGAGAAATTATTCCTTTAAAGCATTGTAAATTTGTGAAATTCATGACCCCAGAGTGCCGTGGATGTTGTGATGAGCCAAGATCTTACTAAATATTGGAGCAAGGCCAAGAATTGTCTGCTCCTAACTCGTATGTTATCAGCCTCTGCCTCTGATGCCTTGTTTTTAAACTACAGCATTTTATTCCTTTATTGTGTTCTCTCTCTTTCACTTGTTTTTGTAATTTTAATTCTCGTCTCCTAAACTCTCTTTTGTCTCTTTTTTCCTGTCCCCTTTGGAATTCCATCTCCAACTTTTTTTTAAATTCAAGTTACTTTAATTCATCCTCTTGCTCAAGTTTCTTTAATCACAACTCAATACTACCTGAATCTGATGTTTCACTCCCTGGAGTACCTGGTCCCTCTTGTATTTCTATGAAACCCAATTGCTATGTTAGTGCTTTAATTATGTCTGCCTTCCTACCTTTAGCAGGTAAATATGAATTCTGGTAGGTAGACCTCATAGAATATGAGTTCCCTGATTGGGGCTGTTAATCTGGTTCAAAGAGGTAGCCCTGGCTGACAGATAATGAACAGGAGTGTCAGAGGTTCTGTTCAGTCTGACAGCTGGCTCTGAGGAAGCCAGACCAGTGTCAAGTACTATGCAAGTGTAAATAAAGGGTGACTTGGTGACAGGATACCAGCCTCTGTGGAATTATTGCAAATATACCCCAATTTACTTGATAATTCAATCAACGTGACCTTTGTAGTTGCCCTCAAATGTGTCAGTGACAACTCTGCCATCTGCAGGAAGGTCTTTTCAAGTTCAGTGCCATTTCTTATTTTTAGTATGTAACCTAGCATCTCCTTTACCTTTATGACTTACTAATTCTACAACCAAATCCCCATTGTCTTTGTTTCAAAATAATCCTGGCCAAAAGGCCCCAATCTCTTGTTACAAACCTGTTGGGAAAGTGCTGTGATGCTTGAGCCTCCAATAAGCCTGAGGTCATCACAAAAATTAAAGATTTAATCAAAGTATATGAAGCCCCAATTTACCAGCCCATTAGATTCAAGTTGACAGAAAACATTTACCAAGTTTCTGTACTTTACAAGAATATTTGTATTCATTACAAATAAATACATTCTAAGCACAGGTAAACAACTGTGTCCTATGAATATATAACTCTACTAGTTGAATCTCTAACTCCCCTTTCAAAATTGCTACAGGCAGACAGACATGACAGGCAAAAACAAGCATTATTGTTGTGGGTAGAAGAAAGAATACTGGGGAATCACAATTCAACAGCATTAGTCCAACCAGCTTTGCTGAGATGTCTGTTTTTAATATACATGGAGTCATAGATTCATACAGCATGGAAACAGAGCCTTCGATCCAACTTGTCCATGCCGACCAGGTATCCTAAATTAATCTAGTCCCATTTGCCAGCATTTGGCCCATATCCCTCTAAACCCTTCCTGTTCAAGTACCCATCTAGCTGCCTCTAAGTGTTGTAATTGTAACAACCTCCAACACTTCCTCTGGTAGTTCGTTCCATACACGCACCGTGCTCTGTGAATTTTCCTCCCAAGACCTTCTGTTCTCTGATCTCCTTCCTTCAGATTCTCCCTCTTTTTTAAACAGGAATCTCAGGGCAATTGGTACACTAGTTATGAAGTCTCTTAGTTATTGGTTAAAAGCTTAAGAAAACTGGTGGGAGAGAATAACTGATAGTAGGAACTGCAGATGCTGGAGAATCCGAGACAACAAGGTGCAGGGCTGGATGAACACAGCAGGC
>NC_063357.1:24315543-24333676 GCF_021869965.1 Rhincodon typus | reverse complement strand
TGCTTGGCCTGCTGTGTTCATCCAGCCCTGCACCTTGTTGTCTCGGAGAGAATAACTGGCTTTCTTTAGACTTCAATTACTTTTATTGGAGAGAGAGAGAGAGGGACACACACACATTCTGCTTTTTACAGTCTGAATGTTTGTGTCTGCAATGACCAAACCCTACATCAGCTGTTTAGTGTCCCCCAGAGCCACTCAGAACTGTCATCAGTCTGAATAACCTCTGGCATCTACAACTGGTCACAACTGCGCAAACCACACTGCGCACTGTTGCCAGCTAAAATGCCATGCCATATTATTTTACTTCTCCCACTGCTTCCAAAGCAATAGTATAAAGATAGCTCACAATGAGGCCAACAGAGGAACAAATCCTTCCACAGACCTTGGTTTTAAAATAGTCCTTTTCCCTTTTTAGTTCACAATCAAAAATAAAGAAAAATAAGATGCGATCTTTACACAATCCATTTTGGTATACCAAAAGCTGCTATCATTTAACTCTTCAAGTTAATTTTACTTTCAGTACTCCCTTCAATAGATCAGTCTTAGTAAGGAATAATTGCTTTTGCTCCTGATTTACAGCATCCGCCATTCTTTCGGTTTTTATCTTCTTCTGATACCTTGGGGCAGGTGGGGGGGATGGCGTGGTTACCACTATCTGATTTCTCATCTGCAGATCTGTGAGGATGTTTCCACTTTCTCATCAGAATTCCATTTTAACATAAGAACTCTGAATTTCTTCAGCCTGAAGCAGTGTGGGCTTATTGTGCTAAGTTGTTTACCTCCAGATCTGCTTTGTGAGCTTTAGTTTAAGAAGATGGACTAAACACTTGTTTTGAATTATTTTCATCCTTGAAAACATCTTCAGGTAAGGGCTATTTTGGCACAATAATAATGCCCCTACCTCTGAACTAGGAGGTTCAATCCCATCTATTTTGAAGGTGTGTAATAAAATTTCTGAGTAGCTTGGTTAGAAAATGTCAGAAATACACGTTCAGCTACACCAACGTTTGTTTGCGGTTTACTTTGATCTCCAGTGACTTGTTTTGTTTAGCTATTGCTTTGATCACCACACATAATGGAAGAATACCTGGAACTTGTTTCTGTAACTGTTCTATTCCTTTAAACTCTCTCAGACTTGCTGTGATTATGGGTGAAACTGTAATTTTCATCCTGGCTAAATCATTATCCAAGAGTAAGTCATCTCCATCTACAGGCAATTTCTGAACAATTCCTACTGCCACTGTTCTGGACAACATGTCACATTGTAAGTACAATTTGTACAACAGAATGGGTACATACCCTCTATTTATCCCATCTATTAAAACTTTGGCTTTCAATGCTCTCTCTGTAAGACAAATTGTGTTCTTTCCCAGCAAAAGGGTCTGAGGTGCTCCCATATTCAGTAATATAGTTATGGGTTTAGCTGCATAATTTGAAGTAAAAGGAGTTACCTCTTCTTTTGACAAAAATCCTTTATATCCTTCATCTACCTTCCTCACCTCTCCTACACTCACTGTAGTGTTTACCTTCAGTCTCATCGTCATAGTTAATGTCACAATTTGGTATTTTCCTTATGAGATCCTTTCTTGAGCTCACCCTTACAAACCCCAATATGTTCCATGGACTTCCCACACAACTTCCAACATTTTAAATGAAAATCACTCACTTTGTTACAATGGAAATACTTAGTCCTATGACCCTTACTTCTATCCTCAGCACCTTCCTTTCTAATTTAAAAAAAAATTCCCAATGCCCTTCTCACTCTCCCCTCTTTATTCTGGCTATTTGCCTTCGTTTTACTCTCCAATATTCTATCCTTCTCAGTTTTTTAGCGTCAGCTCATCATTGTCAGCCATTCCCGCTGCTTGTCTTGCAGTTGCAGCCCTTGGGATTTCAACATGAGTATTGATTACTAATGGTAGTTTTTAAATTTTTAAAATTCTTCAAAGATATTTACTCCTAATACTTGTATCCACCAATTAGAATCATTTTCTTTACCTTTTCACATATAATGTAGGTTTGCACAGGCTGTTTTCCTAAGTTTTGGAATTTTTGCAGGTATAGTTCAGGAACTAACTAATGCACACCAAGAATTATGGTGTCTTAATCCATAGAAACTTCCTCTGACAGTGGTACATAAATCTCACGAGCTCTACCTATCAATCTGCTCTGGGTGGGCAATTTTGCTTCTACTATTTCAGTTGTTTTGCTACCTTTATAAACATCATAAAGAATGACTCTATATGCCATTCCTCAAATTTTGGTAGGTCCTGAACAAATATAAACATTTCCTTATTTGACTTTAGATAATGCATAGGGGTTTCTTCACCAGAGCCTTCTCCTATATCTACGGCTTATTTTTTTGAAAACTGTCTTCTCAGCTGGTATTCTTTATCTGAAATTGAATTCTCACTAACTCAAGTGACTCACTACTTGGTGTACCCAGTCCTTTTCATTATTTCCAGCAGTCCCAAATGCTATGCTTTGTCAATGCATTAATTCTCTCTGCCTTCTTAGCTTTGCAGCTACTTCCACCTTAAGCCTTTTTGTCAATTCTATTGCCTTAGTCTTAATGAAATCTTGGTAAACAGTCAAGGATACCTCCTCTGTTTGTAGGATAGTTTTAGCTTCTTTCAATGCTATCTTGTTTTATTGTCTGAGATACCTGACATCTATCCTTTTTATTCCTGGCCAACTGGTCCTACTCCATGTCCAATTTCATGTTGTCCATGTTCAAAAATTCCAGTCAATCTCCTAAGCCTCTGTCACAACCCTGATGGGACTTTTTTTATTTTATAGAATCCCCACAGAGTGGAAACAGGCTATTCAGCCCAACAAGTCCACACCAATCCACCCAGATCTATCCCTCTACTTTATATTTCCCGTGGCTAAAGCACTTAAACAACACATCTCTGAATGTTATAGGTGATTTAGCATGGCCAATGCACCTATTTTGCACATCTTTGGGCTGTGGGAAGAAACTGGAGTACCCAGAGGAAACCCACACAGACATGGGGAGGATGTGCAAAGTCCACACAGACAGTCACCTGAGGCGGAACCAAACCTGGGTCCCTGGCGCTGTGAGGCAGAATGAATGCTCAGATAATCAAGCCCCAATATTCCAGAACCCATTGTAAATGTATCGACAAGATTGTTTGTTTACCTGACTTTGACTGCTTTCTCGGACAACAAAAAGCCTCCCAAAGGTTGAGAAGGGGCAAGAACTGTCTTTGCTTTCAGGCTTTCAAAGCACATATGATTAATGGAAGCACCTTCATACACCTCCACCCTGCAGGAATGAAGCACATTTTTTAAAGGTGCTTCCTTACAAAATGGGACAAAAATTAAATTACTAGCAATCCAGAGCTCCAGGTTGGCATCTGGAGACATTGGTTTGAATCCCACCATGGGAGATGGAGAAATTTTAATGCAATAGCATTTTCAAATTAAAGGCTGGTCTAATGGTAATTGTGCAATCATTGCTGAATGTTGTAAACCTCAATTGGTTCACAAGTATCCTTCAGATAAAGAAATCTGCCATCCTTATTTGGTCTGGCGTACATGGGACTCCACAGCAATGTGGTTGACTCTTAAATGCCTTGGGCAATTAAAACAAAAAATAACCACTGGCTTAGCCAGCAATATCCATATTCCATGAATGAATATTAAGGAAAAGACAAACGTTCTGCTCTCTTGACTGCATTCCTAGTCAATCACTAACTACACAGCTACCCTTTCTGGTACATACTGGTGAATTGACATTGATAATGGTTGTTGTTCCTCAGTTTCTGTCATTTGCTCCTTCAAGTCCAAAGATGTGCAGGTTAGGTGGGTGGGCCATGGTTAAAAAAAACAAGTGCAAGGTATGGGACTGGAGTGAGGGGCAGGTCTGGGTGGGATGCTCTTTGGAGGCTCATACAGACTTGATGGACGAAATGGTCTCTTTCTACACTCTATGATTCAAATCTACATAAGAACACAAGAGCCAGGTGCAGGAGTAGGCCATCTTGACCTTCAGGCCTGCTCCACCATTCAATAAGATCATGGCTGATCTTTTCATGGCCTCAGTTCCACTTACCCACCCTCTCACCATAACCCTTAATTCTTTTACTATACGAAAAGCGATCTGTTTTAGGTTTAAAAACATTTAATTTGGAAGCCTCAACTACTTAACTGGGCAGGGAATTCCACAGATTCACAACCCTTTGGGTGAAGAAGTTCCTCCTCAATTCAGTCCTAAATCTGCTCCCCCTAATTTTGAGGCTATGCCCTCTTATTCTGGTTTCACCTGCCAGTGGAAACAATCTCCCTGCTTCTATCATATCTATTCCCTTCATAATTTTATATGCTTCTATAATATCACCCCTTATTCTTCTAAATTCCAAATATCATCCCAGTCTATTCAGCCTTTTCTTTTAAGCTAACCCTCTTAACTCTGGAATCAACTTAGTAAATCTGTTGTCTTTATCCTTTCATAGCCCTGGTAGGTTGATGGTGTATGGAAAAGGGGACATAATTGTGTCCATGAAAATGTCACTTTACACATTGACATTTATGGATGGAATATATTTGCTTTCCACACAGTGGATTGCAATTGAGGACAAAAGTCTGATTGAGAAACTTGCCCTACAACCCTGTTCTTCAATCAAATTGTCTTTCTCTTCTCCATTCTAATGAGTTCACTACAGATAATGACCATAATAGATGTTGAATGAACCATTTTTACCTGAATTGAAGAAGCAAAGGTTAATGCATCAGAACAAAAAGAAGCTGATGTTGTGATTGCCACATTGCAGTTCACTACCTGAAAGTTATGCAATTATTATGGCAGGAATAGAATTATGGCATTGGGAAATCTAAATGTAAGCGTGATGTTTGTTTAACACAGAAAACTAGCACAGAAACCAGGAGAATGTTAAATTAATATAAATTTATGAAAAAGAAAATGTAACATTCAGAGATGAACATTTGTAAGGAAAACATACTTTAACTGTTAGTATCCCTCTGACGGATCCTAACTTTTCTCCAGTGAATAGCTGAACAAAAGGAGCTTGCAGGCTGATCATAGTTCAGTTGAGCATGCTGATCACTGGCAGGACAGCATTGGATGAGAATGGTTTGATTGATAATACATCCTGTGTCTATAGAATATGCACTTTGAACATCTAACATTTCACCTGAATCCATAAGCGCAAAGAAATCAACTATGTCAAACAAATGCACTAAATGGACTGCATTGCAATTAGATATGTCTACAGTTTTAAAACTGATGAATTTATTTGTTCCTTGTCTTCTCTTTTGTTTTACACATTTATTCCTTTCATTATTTAATCACCTCCAGCCAATCAGAGATATTGTTCTTTCTTACCCATCTGCCCCTCCCACAACCCAATCCCCCTTTTCCCTAACTTGGTACCTGCTAATAATAGTTAATCTTTAAAAGCTGATAAAAGGCCATCACTGTGAAAAGTTAACTATTTTACTTTCACCACAATTACTGCCTAACCTACTGGAAGTTTCCAGCATGCTTTTATTTTAAATTAATGTTCACATTCATTACAATTTAACAGCTTAGATGTGATCTGCCTTCAGGTCAATCAACCTCATCCTCCATGCTTTACATTTCTTTGAGACTGCAAGTGGTGAGTCACCATCTGTAGTTGTTGTCTTCAGCCTTCTCATCCAGGCTGGCTAACCATGCAAAAATATGTGTCTCAAGTGTGCCATGTTCTACATAAACTCTCACTTTCTGCTTGGAGACATGAATTACTGAAATGTAAAGCATTATCCTTTACATCTTTCTTATGCCAGTTAAATATTTGACTTCTATTAACCTTATAACTGCAACTCTTGAAGCTCCTGTTGCTTTCTTCCTTTAGTTTCATGGCTCAGCTATGGTCTGCTGGCTTCTTGACTGCTTGCTTGCTTGAGGAGGGGAAACACCAGGGACTGAAATTTACTAAAAGCTGTCTAAGTGTTGTTTAGTCTAAGTGTTTCTCTCAGTGAGCTCAGGTGAGTTATTTCCCACAATTCTCTGCGGGTCACCTCATACCATATCTCTGTGGCATCATACTCACACTATCCTGAGCTAACCAGGGATGGATCTACTTGCCACCGCCATGACCTTCTCTGCCAGCCATGAATAGTGCACCTAGTGGGAGGGAAACAAAATAGAAAAGCTTCTGAGGGCAGGCCTGACACTACATTGGGACAGAAGTTCCCACTTGGAAATGTATTGCCACTTTGCAGCCTCATCTATCTGACTGAATGTCACAGTAATTGCAGCAACAAGAGTCAAGCTACACAGGCTACCTATCCTTCAAGCCATACAATGTCTGAATTTTGTTGCTACTCTTTCCCTAATATTCAGTGCAGCAAAATGCCTTGTCATTGTTTAGACTGACCACGGCCCACCTCTGTTACCAACTTGGAAGGATTGCCCCAACCGATGAGTGATCAGACCCCAGACTGATCCCTGTCTTACTTTGACTGACTTATCATGAATCTTCTGCCTTTGCTGTACCTGCAGGACTCATTGTGGCCCATCCACCACACTAATAATATGGGATCACTGATTCTCAATGTCCAAGCAGCTGACTTATTCTATCCAAGATGCTGGACTGATACTATCTTACTGTGCCAGCACCTCCTGACTGATGACAGTCCCACTTGACTTGGCTGAGGACTATTCCCCATTAGATTTTCAGATATGGGAGCTTTGTGGAAGAACATGCATGGTATTTGCCTCACAAGATGCTGGCATATGGTATAGTTGCGACATTGATGTTCGTAAAGCAACGTGTCCACCGACTTCACTATTATAAACAAAAAATAAAGAACTGCGGATGCTGGAAGCCTGAAACAAAACAGTTCTGAAGAAGCGTTACTGGGTCTGGAGCATATACTCTATTTTCTCTCCACAGATGCTGCCAGACCTGCTGAAGTTCTCCAGTAATTTCTGTTTTTGATTTGACTATCATCACTGGCAAATAAGACAAATCTGCCTGGCTTTGGGTATTTGCTATGTGGCAAGGCAAGTCAGAAGTACGGTGAAGCTATATGTTCTGAATGATGTGGCAAAGGGGCATGATAAGGCAAAGTGGGGATACTGTGAGCAGCCAAATGGGTACTGAGTGAGGGCTAAGAGAGTGGGTGAAAGGCTCTGATAGATGCTGCTGTAATCCCTGAGTTGAGTATCTGTCCCTGTGTATATGGTGACCTGGCCACAATGTTACAATACAAAGGTGTTGATGTGCTCCGAACCGCAGTGTTGAAGTGGATAACTGTATTCTGAGTTGGAGATATGCCATGATGATGTGGTGGGGCTGGGGCACATACTATACCAACATCAACAGATGAGGGATACAGGCAGTCACTATCCATGGAGCATGCCCTGAGGACTACTGGCCAAAGTGGAGGCTGAGAGCAGCAAGTGCTATAGGAAAGATGTTGTGAAACTTGAAAGGGTTTAGAAAAGATTTACAAGGATGTTGCCACGGTTGGAGGGTTTGAGCTATAGAGAGGCTGAATAAGCTGACGTTATTTTCCCTAGAGCGTCGGAGGTTAAGGGGTGACCTAACAGAAGTTTATAAAACCATGAGAGGCATGGCTAGGGTGAATAGGGTATTTTCCCTAGGTTAGGGGGGTCCAAAAGTAGAGGGGCTAGGTTTAAGGTGAGAGGGAAAGATTTGAAAGAGACCTAAGCGGTAACTTTTTCAAGCAGAGGTTGGTGAGTGTATGGAATGAACTACCAGAGGAGGTGGTGGAGGTGGTTACATTTACAACATTTGAAAGACATCTGGATGTGCACATGAATAGGAAGAGTTTAGAGGAAAAGGGGCCAAATGTTGGCAAACGAGACTAGATTAATTTAGGATATTTGGTCGGCATGGACGAGTTGGCCCGAAGGGTCTGTTTCCGTACTGCACTTCTCTATGATTCTAAGTGATGAGTTGGAACAGCCAGGTTCCTGCTCTGCCTTTTATGTCAGTGATAGCTGCTAACTAGATTCTCTCTGTGACATGGGAGAATAGCAAACTGCGTGTAAATGAGGTGAGAATAGACTAATGCATGCTATGAGCCTCTCACTCACTAGCAAGATTCTTAATAAGAGATAACGAGGTGTAGAGCTGGATGAAAACAGCAGGCCAAGCAGCATCAGAGGAGCAGGAAGGCTGACGTTTCGGGCCTAGACCCTTCTTCAGAAATACACAAAACTGTTGCCTTGGCTGATTTTATTCTCAAGAAAATGAAAAAAATTATCACCAGGGACTATAAAACTAAGCAAGCCTCTTTCTATGATTGTTAATTGATACACGTGCACATATAAACATATGAATTAGGAGTGGAAGTAAACCACTTGGCCCCTTGAATGTACTCCACCATTCAATAACTGGTTATTCCACGATGATCTGGTTACTCCACATTCCTGCCTATACCTGATAACATTTCACCCCCTCCTTTATCATGAATCTATCCATAATACTCATACTTGAAAATACTCAACAAATCTGCCTTCATTGTATGTTGAGGATGAGAGTTCTAAAGACATCCCTTGCAATAAAAATAACATTCCATTAGCTTTTCTAATTATTGTTGCATTTGAGACTCATGCACTAAGACACTCAGATCCTTTTAAATTTCAGAACTCTGCAATCTATCACCATTTAAATAATATGCTTCCTTTTAAAACTATTCTGCCAAAGTGGACAATTTAAGATTTTCTTTGAGTGCCTGGGTGAGTGGCAATGTCACTGCAATAGCAACCGAGAGCCTCAGTTTGACTGTCAGGGGACATGGGCATAATTTGCCATCAGAGCATATTGTAAAATTTGAATTCGATTAAAATTCTGGGACAAAAAGCCAGCTGAATGGCATCTATGCATTGATTGTTTGAAAAAAATAACTCAATGCTTGCTGGTTTCTTTATTCCGCCCAATCTTCCTTACCTGCTGCCCATCTTTGCAAAATTATGAACTTTTTCTTTACATTTGATACTATCTTTCATTACTTTAGTTGACCATGGATGGTGGGCCCTTCTCTAGGAATTTTACTTCCTCGTGGGAACTTACCCTTCCTGTGTTTTCTGAAGTGTCTCAGAAATATTTGCCGTTGCATCTCAGTTGACCTATTCATTAACCTAATTTGCCAGTTCACACTGCTTTGCTTTCTTATCCTCATAATTACTCTTACTTAAGTTTAAAATAATTGACAGCAAATTGAATTTTTTGCGCCTATCTGGGAACAGCTACTGCACTTCAAGATAATGTGTCATGTCTTAATATGTTTGAACCTGTTTGAGAAATATACAGAAATTTTTTGCTTAAGAAACATCATTTTTTTCTTCCAGTTTACATCAGAAAATAATATATATGGGCACACTGTGTGAACAGTGAGTGTCAATCTTGGGAGAATGTTAGGTTGAAGAGCAACTAGCATTGCAACAGGTTACTGTTGTAAAACGTCACGGTTCTGAAAGGGTTAATCTTGGAGACTAACACAACATTTGATGGAGAATCGAGGAGTCTAACTTTAGATTATGTTGGGATCAGACATGTGATCTCTTGCTCCTGATAGTCTTAGTTATTTTGTCTAACTAGCCAATGTGCTTGCAACTTTGCAATCACACAATAAACTACACCTTGTTGTTAAGACAAATGCCTCTTCTTGTTCAGTCTCACCACTAGTTCCTCCTCCACTGCCATTAACTATCAGGCCCTGACAGTATAGAAAGGAAGTCTGGTGGCTGCACTCTACCCCAACTATGAGCTACCAGTAGTTGGTAGCACAAATATATAACAGTTACATTAAGGCATACTGTACCTGTAGCTTAAACTCCTTCAATCCTACCATTCTAGTTTAAAAACATGAATACTAATTACAGAGGAGGGTGTGCTGAACATCTTAAAATGCATAAAAGTGGATAAATTCCCGAGAACTAATCAGGTGTATGCCAAAACCATGGGAAGCAAGGGAAGTGGTTGCTGGGCCCCTTGCTGTGGTATTTGTATCATCGATAGCCACAGGTGAGGTGCTGGAAGACTTCACTAAGCAGGAGACAGAGGGTGCTGGAGGAGGGTTGTTTTTCGGACTGGAGGCCTGTGACCAACAGTGTGCTGCAAGGATCGGTGCTGGGTCCACTATTTGTCATTTATATAAATTAGTTGGACATGAATATATGAGGAATGGTTAGTAAGTTTGCAGATAACACCAAAATTGGTGGCGTAGTGAACAGTGAAGAAGGCTATCTCAGAGTACAACGTGATCTTGATCCGATGGGCCAAAGAGTGGCAGATGGAGTTTAATTTAGATAAATGTGAGGTACTACATTTTGGAAAAGCAAATCAGGACAGGACTAGTACACTTAAGATAGGGTCCTAGGGAGTGTTGCTGAACAAAGAGACGTTGAGGTGCAGGTTCATAATTCCTTGAAGACAGGATAGACAGGGTAGCGAAGAAGGCAGGAGCAAATTACTGCAGATGCTGGAATCTGTACTAACAACAACAAATGCTGGAGATTGCAGTGGGTCAGACAGTATCCATGGAGAGACAGCAATGTCGGAGGCTGAGGAGTGATCTTTATAAAATCATGAGGGGCATGGATAGGATAAATAAACAAGGTGTTTTCCCTGGGGTGGAGGAGTCCAAAACTAGAGGACATAGGGTTAAGGTGAGAGGGGAAAGATTTGAAAGGGACCTAAGGGGCAACTTTTTCACACAGAGGGTGGTGCATGTACAAAATGAGCTGCCAGAGGAAGTGGTGGAGGCTAGTACAATTACAACATTTAAAAGGCATCTGGGTGGGTATATGAATCGGAAGGGTTTAAAGGGATATTGGCCAAATGCTGGCAAATGGGATTCGATTTATGTAGTATATCTGGTCGGCATGGACAAGTTGGACGGAAGGCTCTGTTTCTGTGCTATATATCTCTATGGCTCTATAATGTTTCAAATCTAGATGACTCTTCATCAGAGCTGGATGAAGAGTCATGTAGACTCGAAATGTTAGCTTGCTGTCTCTCCATGGGTGCTGTCTGACCTGCTGTGATCTCCAGCATCTGTTGTTTTCAGTAGTGAAGAAGGTGTTTAGTACATTTGTCTTTCTTGGTCAGTGCATTGAGTACAGGAGTTGGGAGGTCATGTGGTGGCTGTACAGAACATTGTTATTTTGGAATACCATGCTCAATTATGGTCTCCCTGCTATAGGATAGATGTTTTTAAATGTGAAATGATGCAGAAAAGATTAACGAGGATGTTGCCGGGTTTGGAGGGTTTGAGCTATAGGGAGAGGCTGAATATGCTGAGTCTATTTTCCCTGGAGCATCAGAGGCTGAAGGGTGACATTATAGAAGCTTAGAAAATCATGACGGGCATGGAAACAGTGAATAGCCAATGTCTTTTTTCTGGGGTGGGCGAGTCTAAAACTACACAGCATGGGTTGAAGGTGAGAGGGGAAATATATAAAAGGGACCTAAGGGCAACATTTTGATGCAGAGGGCGTGCTTGTATGGAATGAGCTGCCAGAGGAAGTGGTCGAGGCTGATACAATTGCAACATTTAAAAGGCATCTGGATTGGTGTATGAATAGGAAAAATATGGGCCAAATGCTGGCAAATGGGACTAGATTTATTTAGGATATCTGGTCAGCATGGATGAGTTGGACTAAAGTGTCTGTTTCTGTGCTGTATAACTCTATGACTCTAATTGAATTGTACCCTTTCTGAAGCTTTGAAAAACAAATCGTTGTTTATTTTACAACTGAATGCATGAAACTAACTGCTAGTGGAATGGTAAATATTTGAATTCTGATTAAAAAGATGTTTCATTCTTTGCTGAAGTGGATTTATCTCTGTCTGCTTTCTACTTGTAGGTGAGACAAAGTTGAAGAAGTACATTGATGGAATGTTGACCATGTGCGACAAATCACAAAACAGAATGTTGTGCATGACACAAAGTTGAAAACAGATCAAGTGCCTTATCTGGGTTAATATATAACTTTATTAATTTGATATGGAGGAATAATCTTGTTTTCTCAATAAGCTGACCTTGTCCTTTTCCCTTTTGAACACATTCTTTTGTTTTCCTCATTGATATCTCCTCATCTCAGAACTGAACTTCTGTACCTCTCTCCCCGCATCTCTCCATTGTTTGAATCTAGCCTCTGGCTGCTAACTATCTAAAAACTACATTAAGTGTTCATTACCTCATTCCTGAGCATTTTAAATAGAAACAATGTCCAAGCAAAGAATCTCACAGCACCAGGGACCAGGGTTCAATTCTAGCCTCGGGCAACTCTCTGTATGGAGTTTGCACATTCTTCTCATGTCTGCGTGGGTTTATTCTGGATGCTCAGTTTCCTCCCATAGTCCAAAGATGTGCAAGGTAGGTGGATTGGCTGTGGTAAATTGCCCCGTAATGTCCATATCTAGGTGGATTAGACATGGTAAATGCAAGATAACAGGGATAATGGAGTGGGATAGGGTCTGGGGGGGATGCTCTTTGGAGGGTCGGTGTGGACTTGATGGGCTGAATGGCTTGATTCCATACTGTAGGAACTTTATCATTCTGTTATTCAATGAAAATTAGATTGCATAGATATTTAGACACTCTTGTGCCTCTTAGATGACTATCCCATAAAACCCATATGTCCAGCAACAACGAACCCATTCTCTCTAATTAAACTATTTCAGTCATAATACAACAGTGTTATGCCAATGAAAATTGTGCAGCAAGTAGATCATCCTGCAAAAGGGAAGCAGACATTAACTTTTCAGGACTAAACTTTAATCAAAATGGTTGCTGAAGTAATCACTTTGGAACCATCCAGAGTGAAGAATTTTAGAAGCAACAATCTCAACTTAAGAATGTTCTGTGGAAACATTCCTCCAAACATTTAAATTGCAAAATGTGACAGAAAGCAAATTGAAGCACATTACATGCACAACCTGAAATTTTACCTTTTTAAAGAATGTGTTGCAAGGAAACAGTTTCTAACCAGAGGGAAAAAAAATTGGATTAGACGCAGTCTGATAAATAACAAAGAGACAATTAGCTTAGCAGATGTTATAAAAATCTCAGTCAAGAGATCAACTGGAAAAAGAGTTTTGGAAAATGTACAGTGTGAAAATTATATCAACTGTCTTTATGTAGATAATCTAACAACAGCAGTCAAAGCTTCTGAGGAGCAGGATTTCAATTCCCCACATATAAAGCCTGTATTCTGTTTAAATTGAGGAGAATAAATAGCAAAGAATGGACTACAAGATCTCGGGCTGTATTGTTTTGTGATGCTTCAGAGCACACCTCATGACTGAAATCTTTCGTTTGTGAAACAAATACCTTTGAATGTACAGCCTTTATTTTTTCTCTCCCATCTTACCAAGAAACAACATTTCTCAGTCTCCATTCCGCTTGACAACGTGACAATATGACAATATATCAGCCCTTACTGCCCACATTATAGTGTGCCAACAATCCTGATCTGAATAAACAGCACGTAAGTGCATTGCATAGAAGAGTCATTTTGTTGAAACTTTTTGTCTTGCAGTCATCAGGACAAATGCAACAATGCCCAATTTCAAGCAATCGAAACAATTTATATCACATAAAAGAAAGGTCAGTGATTGGTATGTTGATTAATTGGCTGAAGCATTGCCATGGAAACAACATTTCTGAACTATAGGCTCTCCGTTCTTCCAGGTACACATGGATTAAATATATTCCTTTTGTTCACAGAGAATGGATCCCTGTGTACGAATTTATGTTGCGCCCAGCAAGAATAAATAAACTTTGAGCTTAACTGTGAGCTTAACTGATACTTTAAATATGATAGCTGTTAGTGCACTCAGGATTGGTCAGCAAGAGAATTGCAGCTAACTTATAAACTTTTTGTTTTGGATTTTGCAAGTGTAGGCTCGTACTAGCAGGATGCCAGAAACGTAGACAATCCATTTGGCTTTGGCAATGGGCAGAATACAAACTGTACTCACGATGCACTTGCAAAATGTCAAACAATATATTTACAGGTTAGATACAAATCCATGATGGCACAGCATTTGCTGCATAGCTTATCAGTCACCTCAGAATGCTTTGAACTGTAATGGAAGCAAGTTAACCTGGATTTCACGTGAAAAGGAGAAGACACTTGCCTCATTTTTAAATCAATTCTCAATTTGACACCACTAAGTTCAAATGGGTAAAAAAAAATTCCATTCCTTCACCATGGTCAGAGTGCAAATTACAAATCTGAGCACAATGATCTGCAATTAATTCATTCAAGTTAACGTAGGGATGAGAATGAGCCAGAAAACTCCATCATTACATTCCATCTGGCATTAGTCATTGTCTTTTGTGAGAAATCAGGCATAACTTAAGAGTACATTCATATTCTAGCTAGTAAAACATTGTCACATTCTGGCAACAAATGCAGAACTGGTATGGCACTGGACCAGATATAGAACCTGTTAGCTCCTCCAGAAATAGTCCTTTATACCCTGATTATGGGAGACTAACTGTATTATACAATAGCTAGCACGTCTCTCATTCTGCTGCTTGTTTGTAATTCTGCATGAGCATTAATTTCCTTGAATTAAATATTAGGACGATCACAGGCATTGTCTTCAGTATCCGTGACAAACTCCATTTCCCAGTCACTAACTTTTGCCCTCTGTCTGGCAGTTCTCTGAGGCTGAATGAGACTGTAAACATGGTGTTATGTTCAATCCTGAGATAAGCTTCCAGTCCCACATCGCTCCGACTGCCCATTTCCACCTCCGTAACATTGTCATACTCTGTCACTGCATCAGCCCATCTGTTACTGAAACCTTTATCTGTGGCCCTGTTACTTTTACAGTTAACTATTCCAATGCGTTCCAGCTGGCATCTCACATTCTATGCTCCAAAATCTTGAGGCCATTCATAAGAGCCATCCCTGTCTTGATGGATCTAATCCATCTCACCCATCATGGCAATGTGTGCTGTGTGACACCAGCCCCTGTTTATACCTAGGTTCTGATACTAGGGTTGGTGGGCTACATTATGCTTTTAAGTGTGTGAAAGCTTGGCCCAGTTGTGTCCTCCATTGTCTATCTTTCTTAGCTGCAACATTAATCTTGTGATCACATCCACTCCTATTTTCTGAGACATTCTGAGTTCCTTTAATTCTGGTTTATTGAGTCCCCCTGATACTCATTGGCTGTGAGCTCCTGATGTCCCAAACTCTGTGATTCCCTCTTTAATTTTCCCCTCCTTTGAGATGTTGCTTAAAACCAACCTCTTTCACCAAGCTTTTGGTCACCTATTCCAATAATCCCCTGTGTGGTCAGTGTTGAATTTTGTTTATAATGCTCCTGTGAGGCAGTTTGGGATATATTGTGATGCAGTAGGTGCTGTATAAATCTAAGTTGTTGTTTATATCAGCTGTTGGTTCATTGTATTTTTCATTCAAAAGGGATTTTCAATGAAAGTGGTGGATGAATGTCTATCATCAGTGTAACTGAAGAATAGTTCAAACAAACAAAATTGATTATTAAGTCCTTAAGGAACTGTATTTAAATAAATAGTAATTACGGGGCTTTCATGCCCATAATGTCTGAAAAGTTAATTGCTTAACATCACAAAGGAAATCTCAGAATCACATATTAAACACATCATAATTAAAGTAGAATTACCTCCTCCACTCCTATAGCACAAGAAGGGGAATCTCCAGACATTGCCCAAACCCACTGAATAGCCGATTCCAGCCAATGTAAACTCAATCTTTCGAGTCCAAGTCACTCTAGTTTGGGCATTTTCGTTCTTATTAGCATTTTCAACAATTTGTGCAGTGATATCACATGCTTTTCTTGTCTTCACTGAGTTTATCTTTTCCATGGAGTTGGACATCTCAATATTCTTCATGCTTATTTTAAAATATCTGAAAGAGCTATTTACTGAGGTAGAACAAAACTGTTCATATATTTCAAAAGATACTTCCATTAATCATTACCACAGCCAGATGATAGAAGCAGTAGGTAAACATTCACTTCTTCTGCTTAAGCAATTGAGGAAATTCTTGCCTTTAATGATTAACTTTTAATGATGTACTATCCATAGGTCATTTGATGCATCGTTTTTTTTTGCGTACAACTTTAGATTATTCAGTATGAACCATTTGGCAAAAGGTGAACACAAAACAGAATTAGCTGCAGGTGACTTTTGCAAGTATTCAAGGTTTTGAATAAACGTTAGCTGCCAGCCACAAATTAGGTCTTTTGTATGAAATCAATTATTATAACCTCTGAATCATATTGAGGTTGATTTAATCCCTCTTTCCACTATCCGGAAGATAAGTTTTCAAGCAGTCATTTGGTAGTACGCAACTTGAGTATTGCTGAATAAAGACACATTTTGCCAAAGCTTTTCGTCTTGCACTCAACAGGACAATTCACAAGAGATATCAATGCAAAGAAAAAATATAATTTTATACTATACGAGAAAAGAGTGTGATTAGTTGACAAATGGACTCTGACTGTTAGAGGTGTTGCCATGGAGAATGTTGCCCAATCACAAAATCACATCGAATGTTGGACAATTTGTATGAGTTATCCAAGCGTGGGATGATTCAGTACACTCAGTATCTTGCTTATTGGAAACAGCTGAAGGGACAAACTGCTTGGTATGATTCGTCATTCTTTGGGACGAACAGGTAGTCTCTGGGTTGCAAAGGAGTTCCATTTTTGAGTCTGTTTGCAAATCACTTTGTACATAATTCGGAGCACGATGCAGGACAATATAAAATAGATATTTGTAAGTACGAAAAATCCTTCATTTGTTGGATCTTTAAAATTCTTATTAATGCACTCTAGTATGGATTGCGCTCGTACGTCGGCTGCTCATAAACCCTCCCGGTGTTGCCTATATGCCTGACATCATTTTGACACTGAAATTCATATACCATTGCATGTTGGGCAGTATGTCATTTTAGTTGATGGCAGGGTAATCTGAAGTGTATTGGGTACTTTTCAGGATCAAAGGTCTTAGAGACGTTTATGAGTCTGCAAGACACACAGTGAGAAATAATCAGATCGAGGTAGTCCTTATCCTGCAGAATGGTTTTGATGTGCTCTATTTTAGTTTCAAAGTTGCATGGTGAACAAATGGATTAGTTCCTATTTATGAGGTTGCGCGGATCTGTAAAAATTCCTTCACACATATTACAGGTAGTTCAATACACACACCGGTGAAGGTAGTTTGGCAGTTAATCGTGAGTTAGCTTCCAACTGGTGCATTTTCCTCGGCAACACTTTTAACATTCAAAGTCCACTGGCCAACTAATCATCACTCTCTTATAGTTATTAAGCAGGGTTTTTTTTAATACACTTCATTGTTATTTTTGTGTCCTGATGTGTGATGGGCCAGATTTTCCTATCAGGATTGGAAACACTGGATGCCTCTGGCAATCTATTAGCATAGTTCAGTCCCCTTTGTTTCTGTGAACATAGATGCCCTTGCAAACAAAATCTTGAGTTATGTAAGCAAGTAATCCTGCAAAGCTCCGTAACGATGATCTGGCCAAGAAACTCAACAGAAGCTTATGGTGCAAAGGAAACGAATTCAATAACTATCAATGCCTGTCAGAGTCTCTTACTGTTTACTTTTAAAAAAACAAGAATTCCCTTGAAGGCAAGACCACCAGATTTGGCTAATAATTCCAAGACTCCACAAATGTTCATACAAAGTACATTCAGCCTCCAACCTAGCCATTATCAGATTTTTGCAGACCTGTCCATCTTGTCTCACTACTGCCCCAACTTCCTCAGCATCCTCATTATCACCATCTCCTACCGACCAACCTCATCCCGCCCCCTTGACCTGTCCGTCCTCCCTGGACTGACCTATCCCCTTCCTAACTCCCTACCTACACTCGCCTTTACTGGCTCCATCCCCGCCTCTTCGACCTGTTTGTTTCCTCTCCACCTATCCTCTCCTCTATCCCTCTTCTATCCACCTCCCACTCTCTCCCTATTTATTTCAAAACCCCCTTCCCCTCCCCCTTTTCTGATGAAGGGTCTAGGCCCGAAACGTCAGCCTCTCTGCTCCTATGATGCTGCTTGGCCTGCTGTGTTCATCCAGCCCTGCACCTTGTTGTCTCGGA
>NC_063357.1:24228548-24315143 GCF_021869965.1 Rhincodon typus | reverse complement strand
GCCTGCTGTGTTCATCCAGCCCTGCACCTTGTTGTCTCGGATTCTCCTCATTATCAATGTTGGCTTTATCAGCATCTCTATCAGACTCTACTACATCATTGTCTAAGAAGTCAGATGACTGGCCTATCTCCATTTCCTCAAAGTTCTCCTCCTATTGTTGAGCTGGTTTGAGAAGGGCATTCAGGAGGGAGACCCTGTCTGGCAAGTAGTGGAGTGCTGTTCTTCAGCAATCCAGGCAATGGACATAAATGCATCTTCAGTAGGCCAGTTGGCTGCTCAGTGATGGCCTGGGTAGATGCAGGGGGAGCATTGTAGCATAGTTCAACATCAATCTGAGGGTTTCACATTGAAGTGATTAGCTGAATCTTCGAGGGATACCCCTATCACCCACGGGTCAGCGGGAGTGAAATTCCTTCCTGTTCAGGAATCTGACTGGATGATGCCAGGGAACTCTGAGCACCTGATATGTGCAGTCTATGGCCCCATGTACCTGAGGGAACACAGCAATGGCTGCAAATTCAGACACTTCGGATGTCTAGGTCAATAGTAAATGGCACAAACTGCAACTTCTATGGCATCTGGCTCTTGAAATGTAGAAGGAATTCTCAAGGATATAGACAATATGGCAGCTCCCAGTGTACCTGGTACTGACTTCCAAGAGTGGTTCTGAAAATCACAGATGACCTTGAGACAGACTGAATGGAACCCAAACTATTAATAGAGCAGTTGCATTTTGATCTTAATGCAAGTCCATAGTGCTCTGCATCTGCAGTGCTCCAGCAGATGATTCCAATCTGTGAGGAGATAACATGGGTGGTTCAGTGGTTAGCACTGCTGCCTCACAGCCCCAGGGACCCGGGTTCGATCCCACCCTTGGGTGACTGTCCCACGTCTCCCCATGTCTGCGTGGGTTTCCTTTGGGTGCTCCGGTTTCCTCCCACAGTCCAAAGATGTACAGGGTAGGTGGATTGGTCATGTGAAATTGCCCGTAGTGTTCAGGGATGTGTAGATTAGGTGGGTTATAGGGGGATGGGTCTGGGTAGGATGCTCCAAGAGTTGGTGTGGACTTGTTGGGCCGAAGGGCCTGTTTCCACACTGTAGGGATTCTATGAACATGAGGGATAATAGATTCTGAGCGTCCTGTACCTCCTCCACATCCTGCGGGGCGCTTTGTCTGCGGCCACTTCACGTGGAGGCACTTTGGCATCTGCTGGAGATTGCTGGTCCTGATCTTACTGGCACAAGTGTTCTGTGTTAATTTCTCAGTGCTATCATTGTGTAGTGGGCCCAGGGACAGTAACAACCCCCCCCCCCCCCCCCCGGTGGCTGAATCCATTCGTGACAGTTCTAATAAGACTATCAGAACAGCTCCTTATTAAAGAAAGCAGCACGCAGTCACGGTGCACACATGCAATTGATAGTTTCCCATAGTCCTTCACACAGTGCCGTAGGGAGCCCCCTGAAAAAGAGGGCCAGGGGATGCATTTTTACACTGTAGACCTTATTCCAATGTGTGCACCATAAGCCAAATTGCACAATCACTGTAGGAGATTGTAAGTACAGTAGAATTACTGGAATGTTATCCTGATTCCCTCCATCCTCCACATCACACAAGTACCACAAATTAACACACAAACCTGGGGCAGGAGTTTGCCATTCAGCATGTTGGTGGAAAAAGCCATTTTCTATTTCCACTGGACAGTTGAGAATTGAATGGAGATGAAAGGTTTTACAGATGAGTCAGTGATACTTTTTTCTTTATTCATTCATTGGATCAGGGCATTGCTGGCGAGGCAGCATTTACTGTTCTATGTTCTAATGCAGTTATTTGAGAAGCTTGACTCATTTGATGCTGCTGTTGAAGACTGGGTCCAGTATGTGGAAAGAATGAGAGACAACAAGGTGCAGGGCTGGATGAACACAGCAGGCCAAGCAGCATCATAGGAGCAGAGAGGCTGACGTTTCGGGCCTAGACCCTTCATCAGAAAAGGGGGACCTCCCACCCACGGCCTCCAACCTCATCGTTCCCCAACCTCGCACTGCCCGCTTCTATCTCCTTCCCAAAATCCACAAACCTGAATGCCCTGGTCGACCCATTGTCTCCGCCTGCTCCTGCCCCACCGAACCGATCTCCAACTATCTAGACTCCATTTTCTCCCCCTTGGTCCAGGAACTCCCTACCTATGTCCGTGACACCACCCACGCCCTCCACCTCCTCCAGAACTTCCAATTCCCCGGTCCCCAACACCTCATTTTTACCATGGACGTCCAGTCCCTCTACACCTGCATTCCCCATGCAGATGGCCTTAAGGCCCTCTGCTTCTTCCTGTCCTGCAGGCCCGACCAGTCCCCCTCCACTGACACCCTCATCCGCTTAGCCGAACTCGTCCTCACACTCAACAACTTCTCTTTCAATTCCTCCCACTTCCTACAGACAAAGGGGGTAGCCATGGGTACCCGCATGGGCCCAAAGCCACGCCCGCCTCTTTGTAGGTTACATGGAACAATCCCTCTTCCGTACCTACACCGGCCCTAAACCCCACCTCTTCCTCCGTTACATTGATGACTGTATCGGTGCCGCCTCGTGCTCCCACGAGGAGCTCGAACAGTTCATACACTTCACTAACACCTTCCACCCCAACCTTAAATTTACCTGGACCATCTCTGATACCTCTCTCCCCTTCCTGGACCTCTCTGTCTCCATATCGGGCAACCACCTCGAAACCGATATTCATTTCAAGCCCACCGACTCCCACAGCTACCTAGAATACTCCTCCTCCCACCCACCTTCCTGCAAAAATGCTATCCTCTATTCCCAATTCCTTCCCCTCCGCCGCATCTGCTCCCAGGATGAGGCATTCCACTCCCGTACATCTCAGTTGTCCTCGTTTTTCAAGGACCGTAACTTCCCCCACCTCGGTGGTCGAGAACGCCCTCAACTGTGTCTCCCACATCTCCCGCACCTCATCCCTCACACCCCGTCCACGCAATAAGAACCAAAAAAGAATCCCCCTCGTCCTCACGTACCACCCCACCAACCTCCGGATCCAACGCATCATCCTCCGACACTTCCGTCATCTGCAATCCGACCCCACCACCAAAGACATCTTATCCTCCCCACCCTTATCTGCTTTCCGGAGGGACAACTCTCTCCATGACTCCCTTGTCCGCTCCACACTCCCCTCCAGCTCCACCACACCCGGCACTTTTCCCTGCAACCGCAGGAAGTGCTACACCTGCCCCCATACCTCCTCCCTCACCCCATCCCAGGCCCCAAGAAGACTTTCCACATCAAGCAGATGTTCACCTGCACATCTGCCAATGTGGTATACTGCATCCGCTGTACCCGGTGTGGCTTCCTCTACATCGGGGAAACCAAGCGGAGGCTCGGGGACCGCTTTGCAGAACACCTACGCTCGGTTCGCAATAAACAACTGCACCTCCCAGTCGCGAACCATTTCAACTCCCCCTCCCATTCCTCAGACGACATGTCCATCCTGGGCCTCCTGCAGTGCCACAACGATGCCACCCGAAGGTTGCAGGAACAGCAACTCATATTCCGCTTGGGAACCCTGCAGCCCAATGGTATCAATGTGGATTTCACAAGCTTCAAAATCTCCCCTCCCCCTACCGCATCCCAAAACCAGTCCAGCTCGTCCCTGCCTCCCTAACCTGTTCTTCCTCCCACCTATCCCCTCCTCCCACCTCAAGCCGCACCTCCATCTCCTACCGACCAACCTCATCCCGCCCCCTTGACCTGTCCGTCCTCCCTGGACTGACCTATCCCCTTCCTAACTCCCTACCTACACTCACCTTTCCTGGCTCCATCCCCGCCTCTTCGACCTGTTTGTTTCCTCTCCACCTATCCTCTCCTCTATCCCTCTTCTATCCGCCTCCCACTCTCTCCCTATTTATTTCAGAACCCCCTTCTCCTCCCCCTTTTCTGATGAAGGGTCTCGGCCCGAAACATCGGCCTCTCTGCTCCTATGATGCTGCTTGGCCTGCTGTGTTCATCCAGCCCTGCACCTTGTTGTCTCGGATTCTCCAGCATCTGCAGTTCCTACTATCTCTGTGGAAAGAATGAGCTTTTTTTCCAGGAAAACAACACTGGGGCAGATGAAAAGCAATGAGTAATTCTCCTGACAACTTGTGGACCCGCAGCTTTTTCGGTTAGTAGGAGCCTAATGTTTCCTGAGGCACCACATACTAAAACCTTTCAAGAGTTGACATATTTAATTAAGGAATATTATGACCCACAGCCTCCTCTAATTCTGAGATGCTATTGGTTTTATTTAGCTGTTAGAGAACCAGAGGAATCTGTATTGGGATTTTTGACTAGGTTAAGATGACCGGCGGAGGCATGTGACTTTGGTTTAACTCTTAATGAGATGCTGAGGAACTATTTGGTATGTGAGATTAATGGTGTAATCACGCAAAAGTGCTTACTAGCTGAAGCCCAACCGGACTTCAAACAGGCACTACAACTGGCTTCGTCGTTGGAAAATGCAGCAAGTGGAGCGTACGATTTGCAGGTTATTCCGATGGAAGCAGACAACCTCGCCAGTCTGACTGAGTTTGGGGAATATTACTTGAGTGAAGGTAATTGCACAGCCTCACTCAGGACACACCCTGAACAGAGGGACTCCAGGTCAGCCCACAGCTAAACCTCAAAACAAAGCCAAGACTCGGCCAAATGGTTAAAACTTTCTTCAGGATCCAGGCCAGCTAGCCATTGTATTTGCTGTCAGTATGTAGATTCAAGACAGCAAAAGAGTCCCATTTGACCTAAATGGAGTAAGAGAATTCATAGCTGGTATACAGGAGAGCACACACCCTGGACAGTCCACCTACATCTGGTTTGGAACAGTTAAGTTGCTTAGCAACATCCAAATAGAAACAATCAAAGTAAACGTCTGGTTAGCTAGTTACCCAGTTACCCAGTTCTAAAAGAAGTCTAACTTCTAAGTTGTCTTCTAATGCCAGCACGGTTGTTTCTTGAGTGATTGTCCTGAGCAATGGTCACCCCCAGGGGTGTCGCACCTACCCAAACTTTATATGTCACTGGACCTGACCTCATGGTGACCATGCCTCTTATCCTTTCAGGACCATTCCTGTGGTCCCGACACCAAACTTGGTCCCCTAAAGTAAATTGTCCACCAGGGTCATCATAGGGTTTTCAAAATGAAGGTGTTGGCGAGAAGTTATGTCTGGTGGCCAGGCTTGGATACAGACATAGCCGCATTGGGGGACAGTGCCCAGAGTGCCAACAAGGACAAAAATTACTGCCAGCAGCTCTCCCACATTTGCAGGAATGACCCTGGCCTCCGTTACATATTGACTATGCAGGCCCTTTCATGGGCTCAATGTTCTTAGTCATTGTGGACACCCACTCAAAGTGGCTCGTTCGTCAAACACGGGGACGATAATAGAAAAATTGTGCACTTCTTTTCCAATACGCCAACTCCTGGAAGTGTTGGCCAGAGAAAGCAGGCCATTGTTTACCAGCAGGGAATTTGAGTATTTCCTAAAGCTGAATGGTATTCGACATTTAAGGACCGCTCCATACCATCCATCATCCTTTAGCCTGGCAGAAAGTGCAGTCCAAACTCTGAAGGCAGGCTTCAAGGAATAGCCTACAGCTTCACAAACTCTCCCAGTTCCTACTTGATTATGGCACCACCCCTCATGCAACTACAGGGATAGCTCCAGCAGAGTGGCTAATGAGGAAAAGGTTCCATACCAGGTTAAATCTGATTTTCTCTGTCCTGGGGGTGGGGGGTGAAATGGCATCAGGAATGTCATTGCCAGACAGAAGACTCCTTTAAGCAAGAGAGACAATTTGCTTTAGGGGACAAAGTTTGGTGTAGGGACCACAGGAATGGTCCCGAAAGGATGAGAGGCATGGTCACCACGAGGTCAGGTCCAGTGACATACAAAGTTTGGGTAGGTGCGACAGTCCTGAACAAGCAAGTGGACTATATGAAAGGTGCAAACTTGCAAACCGTGAGGGAGCAAAACATGCCTGGCTCCTCGATAACCTTTCCAACTGTTCCAGAAGCCAGGGGCTCTCCCTCTCTGTCAGCCTTGAAGATACCTCGGAATCTGAACAAAAACAAAGTTGCTGGAAAAGCTCAGCAGGTCTGGCAGCATCTGTGAAGGAGAAAACAGAGTTAAAGTTTCAGGTCCGGTGACCCTTCCTCAGAACTGATGGTGGTTGGGAAAACGTCAGTTTATATGCAGAAAATAGGGAGAGGAGTGGGGTAGGGAGTAAACAATAGGATATAGCCCGAAGAGACAGAAAGACAGTTGGACAGACAAAGGAGTTGCTAACGATCAGGCTGGGAGGGTGAATAGTTGTTAATGGAGACTGTTAGTGACTAACAACAGAGGGTGTGTAATGGCAGGCTATGTACTAACAAGGCCTGGTGTGTGGGGTGGGGGGCTGGGACATGGGAGAGTTTAGGCCCTAAAATTATTGAACTCAATATTGAGTCTGGAGGGCCGTAAAGTCCCCAAGCGGAAAATGAGGTGTTGTTCCTCTGGCTTGCTATGGGCTTCACTGGAACACTGCAGCTGGAACACCTCAGAATCTGAGATAGACATACCGGATGTCACTGTTTTGATGCCTTTACCACCTGAAGAAGTGAATGGATTTCTTCCAAGTTGCTTCGAGCACAAGAAGTGAGC
This sequence comes from Rhincodon typus, assembly GCF_021869965.1. Lineage (NCBI taxonomy): Eukaryota > Metazoa > Chordata > Chondrichthyes > Orectolobiformes > Rhincodontidae > Rhincodon > Rhincodon typus. The sequence goes on along the minus strand of NC_063357.1, from coordinate 24,308,456 downwards.
TACTGTGCCTTGCATGCAGCCCGTATCAGAGGCAGAGTTGGAGGATCCTGACCCGGTGCTAAAACACCCCAGCAGGAGCTACAAAAAAAGATTGGCCTATGTCCTTGGACTCACAGGGAGGGAGTTGTAGTGATTGTAATGAGGTCAGCCTGGTGGACCTCATAGAATATGAGTTCCCTGATTGGGGCTGCTGACCTGGTCCAATCAGGGAGCCCTGGCTGACAGATATAAACAGGAGTGTCAGAGGTTCTGTTCACTCAGAGCTGGCTCTGAGGGAACTGGATCAGTGTCACGTACTATGCACATGTAAATAAAGGGTGACTTGGTGATGGGATACCAGCCTCTGAAGTTACTTGAGTCTCAACCCCATTAGGTTTGAGTGATTCCACATTCCCACCCAACTCTCCTATTTCACCGTTTGTCACCTCAATCCAGCCACTTAGCTCCAGGCTCTTAGTAATATTCACCATTGTCACTCACTAACAGTGCCCATCAAAGTCAAAAGGTGGTGACCACTGATGAGATTCCCCCCTGAAGGATGTCATGCCCTCCAGACTGTACAGTCTCTGCACTTAAAGCCAGAGGGGCCCATTTACAGGGATTGTCCCCTCTCTATTCCAGCACACTGCCTTCAAACCCATGTTTGAATGCCCCAACTTCCCCAACACAGGTCTGACTCCTGATAAACCCCCTCTTGATTTTTTTGTACACAACTCAGAGGACTGATCCTGGTCCATCCTCTGACAGATTTGACTCAGCAATGACATCTGTGCAGCTCCCTGACTGACTGACCAGTAACCCCTGGACTGGTTGGTCTTGACTTACAGGACAGACTGTGGTGGGACCCCTGACTGACCTTTGACTGGACTAAGGACTACTCCCTTTAGACTTTCAGATCTCGCCATCTGGTTGAAGTGGTGATGTAATGTGTTTACCCACATAAACTGCTGGCACATGGTGTTCCATTGACTTGGCAATGAGCCATACAGTAACACATCCAATCCATTGACTGTTCATTGCTGCCAAACATAATAAGCTGTCTGGCTTTGTATCTGTGCTAAAAGGGCAAAGCAAGACAGAAATAGTGCAAGCCTGTTTGCTCTGAATGAAGTGGCAATCTGCAAAAAGGCAAGGTAGAGCTGTTGGGCGCAGCATGAATGAGAACAACAAAAGCAGGCTATGAGCTGGACATACACCCTGTTTCAATGAGATGGGGTACCTCTTCCTGCTCACAGGGTGGCTTGGCAGCAGCATTACAAAGTGCGTTGTTGAACTGCTAAACTATATTATCAGTGATTCCGAGGTGTTCCTTGATGCAGGGAGGCTGGTGCTCTGCAATGTCAACCTCGGGGGATGCAGTGTGCAGGCAGTCATGGCCCATGGAGCATGCCCTGAAATGTTGGGGAACCCGGCCACGATGAATGCTGGGAAAAGATGCCAGCGAGCTGCAGCTGCCAGGTAACCAGCCTGACATTCTAATCAGGTAACAATGCTGTCTAGGTTCGCTGGTACCTGGGGAACATAGCACGTAAATGAGTTGAGATTTGGTAATAACGAGCTGCTCGTGCATGCATTTAGGCCAAATACATGCTCAGCTCCATGCTCACCAGCAAGATTCTCATCTGCTGTTAAAACTTTAATAGGCCTTTTTGATCTCAAAATTTGATCTCTTTCTGTTTTTCTTAACTTTCCATTGTCCACATCATTCAGAGGCTATGAAAATTCAGCCCTAGGAATGACCTGAATTGGTTTCAGCCCAAGAGGGAACTGATTCTAGAGGCTCTAAGGATAAAGTTTGAATCCCTGATGGGGAGAAGCAAACTTGAAAAAACAGCATAGAACCACAAACTGCAAAGCGAAAATTAATAGATGTACTTACAGCTCAATTTCAGAGTAGGTGTTGTAGCAAGTGAGGGCCATGAAGCACAGCTACAGTAAGGGAAATCAAGTGTCACAGAAGCAATATAAAAGGTGGTTATAGACCTGGAAGTTTGCAATGTCAGAATTAAAGCTATAAAGTGCATTTTAGAAGCTTAAACATTCCAAGTCTAATAGAAGAAAAAATTAGGAGTGGATTGAGGCTGCCAAAAAGGTAGGAAGCATTTATTTAAAAATATTGGCAGCAGGAATCATCTCAGAAGGAAAAAAATTAAAGGAACGAGATTCATCTTATGAAGCCAGAAATGGTGGGAGGCATTTACTGAAACCCTGCTTGGAATGGAAATGCTTTACTTTTTTTCATTCATTCATTCATGAATGTGGGCATCACTGGCTGAGCCAATGTTTATTGCACATCTGTAGTGGCCCCATTGAAGGTGGTGGTAAGTTGCTGTCCATGAGCTGTCAGTAGACCCACTTGCTGTTAGGGAAGGAGATCCAGGATTTTGACCCAACGATGGTGAAGAAATGTTGATATATTCTCAAGTCAGGATGGTGAGTGGCTTGGAAGGGCATTTCTAAGATGTTCCCATGTCCTTGTCCTTCTGGATGGTAGTGGTCATGGATTTGGAAAGAGATGTCTAAGGATCTAAAGTTAGTTTATACAGTGCATCTTGTAGATCATACACATTTACTGCTACTGAACATTGGTAGTGGAGAGAGTGAATGTTTGTGGATGTGGTGGGCTATTTTGTCCTGGATGGTGCCAAGTTTCTAGAGTGCTGTTATAGATGCATGCATGAGGCAAGTGGGGAACACTCCATCACCATCCTGATTTGTGCCTTGTAAAAGTTGGATCTGGAGATGTGGGATTCTTAGTCTATGAGCTTCTCTTGCAGACATGGTATTTATATCATTAGGCTAGTTCACTTTCTGGTCAATGTTAACCCCCAGGATGTTGATAGTTTCAGTCGTGGTGACTCCATTGAATGTCAAAGGGTAATGGTTAGATTCTCTAGTTGGAGATGGTCATTGCCTGGCATTTGTGTGGTGTGAATATGACTTGCCACTTGCCTAAGCCTGAATATTTAGATCTTTCTGTATTTAGACATGGGCTATTTTAGTGACTCAGGAGTCATGAATAACTATTAGACTATAAGACAGGAGTAACATAGACCATTCAGCCCATTGTTTCTGCTCCACCATTCAATAACAACATGGCTGACCTGATAATCCTCAACTCCATTTTGCCTCTAACGCTTGATTCCTTTACTAATTTAAAATCTACCTGCCTAACTCATCAATGTTTTCAATCAGCCACACTCCACAGTTCTAAAGAATTTCACAGATTCAAGACAGTCTGGAGAGAAGAAATTCCTCCTGTCTTCCGTCTTAACTGGGTGATCTTGAGATCCTGCGCCTAACTTCTCACTCGGGGGAAACAATCTTTCCGCATCGACTCTGTCAAGCCTCCTAAAAATCTTGTTTCAATAAGGATATTTCCCATTCTTCTAAATGTACTCCACGTACTCAATCTTGCCTCATATGAAAATCCTTCGTATCTGGGAACGTTGTAAATAACCTACTCTGAGATTCTCCTCATTCAATGCCACTGCATCTTCACAATACACTAGATATGATCTAACTAGTGTGTTACATAGTTTTGGCGAGACTTCCCTATTTTTATATTCTATTTCCTTTGAAATAAAGCCTAACATTCCATTTGCCTTCACCCTTCCCCACTGAACCTGAATGCTGTGATTCATGGACAAGGACTCTCCAAATCCCTCTGTGCTGTATCTTTCTCCAGTCTTTCTCCATTTAAGTCCTATTCAGTTCCTCTATTCTTCCTAACAAAGTGAATGACCTCACATTTTCCCACATTTTATTGCAGCAGCCAGGATTTTGCAGGCTCGCTTGATCTGTCTATACCTTTTTATAGGTTCTTTGGCCAGAATCATCTTACAGTTTGAAGGAAGTTGAGATTTGCAGTAGAACTGCACAAGGAGTCTGGCAACGCCACGAGTATCTCACTCCATCCGTTGTGCTCTTGACAAGTGGCATGGTGAACGTCTCACTAGGAAGTGGCGAGTTGCTAATTAAGGAGGAATATTGGTTGTTAAATGCCTTGTTGATGGGTGAACTCACCTTGTTAATGATCAGCTTCCTTGCTTAGCAAATGCGCCAAACAAAATACATGTTGAGAAAGATTGAGACAGAAACTGGAGCTGGAACTTGGCAGATTCAGCTCATGCTTGCTCTAAATAGAATATCATAGAATCCCTACAGTGCAGAAATAGGCTATTTGGCTCAGAGTCTACACTAATCATCTAAGCAGCATCCAACCCAGACCCAGGCAACGCCTCCACCCCAACCTTATTCCCATTACCCCGCATTTACCATGGCTAATTCAAATAGCCTGCACACCATGGAACAATTTGGCATGGCCAATCCACTTAACCTGCATATCTTTGGGCTGAAGGAGGAAACCAGAGCACCTGGAGGAAACCCACACAGACACAGGGAGAATGTGCAAACTCCACACAGACAGTCACCTGCAGCTTGGTGTTGTGAGGCAGCAGTGCTAACAACTTAGCCACCATGTTAGACACTGGACAAACACATGTCAGGTCATACTGCATAGGCGTCGGACACATGTATCCCCACATCCATATATGTTGGCAGCCAACATGTGGGGGTCAATCTCTAAGAATCCTCATGGCACATCTCCAATCCACCTACAGGACACTTTTTTGCACTTCAATGCTTCATCAGTAGCTACCAATGTAATACTGCAGTAAGGACTCTGTGCATTCCGGGGCACACATCCAGCTCATGGACTGGACCAGGCTGTATGTTTGGGCTCTTTGCCTACTGCAATTGTACTCACTCACTCTGAGCCTATCTGGTTGCTCACAACATTTTCTTTCCTTTGTGCACTTTACATCTTCAGCCAGAGCTACAAGGCTCATATTACTTCTGTCCTGGCATGGCATTTAGCACAGACACAAAGGCAGGAAGTTTGTCATGATTGTCAGCAGTTGTCAGTCAAGTCAAGGGGGATAGCTTTTTGTCAGAGCATCCCTTCACAGTAAGTCAAGAGCAGCCTCAGGCACCAGTCCAGGAGTTTGGGCAGGGTCAGTCAGACACCCAGAGTGCTCAGAGCCAGGGTCCTCTCCTGGGATGAGGAGCTGAACGTCAAGTAGCCAACACGCATCTTTACTTTTCCTGCCTGTGGGCTGTTTTGCTCCTGGAATACTAGAGTGGAAGGTATTATGGAGATAAAAGTTGGTGCCATAGCGTAGATGTTACATTTCGTGCAGGTGAAAGATACTCTGAGTGAGTAGGCGGGGCAGAGGGCAGGTGTAGGGGGTTGGGGTGGGTGTCGGTAAGTGAGGGAGGATGTTGCTGGTGAGAGTAGTGGAGTATGAGCCTTGGTGGGAGGTATATATAGTAACAGAGATAGGTATCGGAGAGAAGATGGTGGGGCTTGAACTAGTGGAGTGGAGAAAGGACACAGCTGGCATTTCTCCAAACTGCTGGGAGTGTTTGTAGCATAGTGGCAAGCTTGGAGCAGGCTGGTACGGTGTTGTCACCTCCACTGCTGGTCCTGAAGGAGAGGACATCCCGCGTGTACATACGTTGTCCAGCAGGATCTCCAGAAGTGCTAGTTCTCATAACCCCTCCCTACCATCTCCCATGTCCAGGGCAAGTGTCAGGTCCCGATTGACAGCACTACTCCGGGAACTCAACAGGCTTTTAAAGATGGCATATGCTTAACGGCTGCCGGTCAATCCCAGATATTCGGGCAGAGGCAAGCTTTTCTGGGAATGGTATATAGTAAGATGGGACTGGATTGTGATGTAACGGGCACCACAGGGGTGGGACAGCTGGTTAATGAGATGGATTCAGGAAGATATGGTGAGAAAACTCAGTAGGCTTCATGGTGAAAATCCCTCTAAAAAATTTAAGATTCAGCCCATAGTCTTGTCGTCACTACTTGCCTTTCCACCCAATTTTTTTTTATATCATCTGCAAACTCTGTGATAATATATTCACATCTGTCATCCAAGTCATAAATATATATAGGAAATAATTGCAGCCCCAACACTGATCCTTGTAGCACTCCACAATTTACAGGTTGCTATCTTGAAAATGTCTCCTTTTAATCCAACTCCCTATCTTCCATTAATTAGCTAATCGTTTATCCATGCTAACGTATTACCCCCAACACCATGGCCTCTTATTTAATAAGAAGCCTTATGTGTGGCACTTTATCAAATGACTTTTAGAAATCCAAATACATCACAGCTACTTGTTCCCCTTAATCTGTTCTGCTTTCCAATGCCTCAAAGAATAAGTTTGTTGAACATGATTTCTTCTTCATGCAACAATACTAAATCTGCTTGATCATATTTTGTATTTCTAAATGATTTCCTTCGTAATGGACTCTAATATTTTCCCATGAACAGATGTTGAGCTAACTGGCCTATAATTTCCTGTTTCACTATCTTCCTCGCTTCTTGAATAGGGTTGTCACTGTGACAGTTTTCTAATCCTCTGGGACTTTTCCAGAATCTAAGGATTTTTGGAAGGTTATTACCAGTGCATCCATTATCTGTCATTGCTTCCTCTTTTATCTGTGGCTGCAACACATCATCTCCTAGGAACTTATCAGCTTTTAGCCCCATTGGTTGACTAATCGTTTTTTTCCCTCAACTGCTGGTTATTTTGTATATTTCCTTTATTCATTCGCGGACTGAGGGCATCGCTGGCTAGGCTGCATTTATTGTTCAGAGGGCAGTTCAGAGTCAACCACATTGCTTTGGGACTGGAGTCACATGTAGGCCAGGTCAGGTAAGAATGGCAGTTTCCTTCCCTAAAGGACATTAGTGAACCAGATGCATTTTTCCAACAATCAGCAATGGATTCACGGTCATCATTAGACTCTTAATTCCAGATTTTTTTTATTGAATTCAAATTTCACCATCTGCCATGGCGGGATTCGAGCCTGGGTCCCCAGAACATCATCTGGGTCTCTGGATTAACAGTCAAGTTATAATACCACGAGGCCATTGCCTCCTCCTATGTTTCCTTCTCACCTTGTGCTCTTTGATTTTATTATTTTTGTAATGATATTACTGTTCTGTTTGTAATATATTGTTTGTGACATGTATATAAACAATTTGAAGGAGAATGTAGGTGGCCTGAGTAACAAGTTTGGGATGACACAAAGATTGGGGGAGATGTGGATTGGTGAGGAAGTATCTAGTAGGAGAAATAGCAGATGGCATTTTTAATCCAGACAAGTGCAAGGTGATACATTTTGGAAAGTCTAATGCACAGAAGTTTACAGTAAATGGCAGAACCTTAGAAGCATTAACATTCGGAGGGAACGAGGCATACAGGTCCACCGTTCCCTGAAAGTGGCAACACAAGTGGATAAGGTGGCTAAGAAGGCATATGGCATGCTTGCCTTTGTCGGTCGGGTCATAGGGTACAAAATAAACAAACCCAAATGCTCAAGGTCTCAATCTCCATTCTGCTGCTTTGTTACCTGTTACTGATCACTACATAGAAATCATGTTCCGTTTTTTGGGAAATTAACGGTCCACTCAACGTTATCTTTCTGAATCTCATTGATTAACCATTCAACTGCATCTGGAAAATGTCACTATACCACTCTCAAATTCAATTAATTTCTTCTTCATTCTTTTCCTTCTCTAAATGAATGCTTGTATATATATGTTTAACAAAATGTTCTTTTCCCCATATTAGTCTCTGACGTATTGGATACATTTGGTTTGGTGATCCACAATGATCAGCTTGATCCGCCTTCTCCTTCGCTAGTGTGTATCAGCTCTATATTAAGGAGTTCTGTTGGCTTCTCCTGCATTGCAAATATGAACTGTACTTTGTAGGTGTGGATTTGTTTTCCTATTCTGTTCTGTTTTATTAATTATAATTCTGTTTTTAAATGAGACTGTGTCTCATGAGGATTCAGCACACAAAGCTTTGGCCTTCGAACTTGCAAATCTGTTACATATATTGAACAATGTTTTCCCTTTGAATACGAAAATTGGCGTTCTACTTCCAATCCATTTTTGACTCCATGTAATCATTTGCTGTCTATACTGAAGTAGTACTTGCAGCATTTCTCAAATCCAAAATGCCATTATTGCTTTCAAGGCATGTTTAGAGTTTTTTTTACCTGAATCACACTTTGATCATTGGATGTCTTCATTTAAATTTACATGCATGATTGCAGGGCTGATTTGAATCCTTATACTGTGCAGAAAAAAATGCCACAGTATACAGGAAATGATGGATGAGGCTGAATACATTTATTTTAATGGTGGAAATAGGGCAAATGCTTTAGAGGTCTTTTTCCCTCTGGAGAAAACCACTGATTATTAAATGAAAAGATGGTGCATATAATTTGAAGTACAGCCATTTGAGACACGTTTATACCAGTTTTAGATAAAAGGTTGGTGATGGAGAATAAGATACAATTAAACTGTAATAATGAGGTATTGCAATCATTTATTAAATCTTTATTTTAAATACTTTGCAAATATTTCAAAATAAGGTGGCATTTTTGCCTATATGTATTACCCAAACAATTTCTGTTCTGAAGTCAATTGCCTACCAGTTAAAATAAAGATTTTGTGTATCTATTTCTCATAATTCTAAATGTTGACCTAAATTCTAAATTCTAAAATTTTAATTAGGTACACCTTAATGATAATTTTAAAAATGTCAGAGATTAACAAGCGCCATGTTTCCTGAAGACATTTAATTGAGAAGGTATGCATGCAGGGTAGACAATGAAATAAATTTAAATAGAATACATGCTAAAATATATCACTGGAAATTTAAAAACAATATTGAGTCATACAGCATGGAACCAACCAGTCCTTGCCAAACATAATCCCAAACTGAACTGGTCCCCACCTGCCTGCTCCTGGCCCATATCCTTTCAAGCCTTTCCCATTCATGTACTTATCCAAATGTCTTTTAGACAATGTAACTATGCCCATATCCACCACTTCCTTAGGAAGTTCATTCCACATGTGAACCACCCTCTGTGTTTAAAAAAAAAATTGCCTTCATGTCTTTTTTTTTTAAAATCTCTCTCCTCTCCTCTCACCTTAAACATGTACCTGCTGGTCTTGAAATCCCCCATCCTAGGGAAAGGACAACCCTATCTATGCCCCTCATAATTTTATAAACATCAATAAGGTCACCTCTCAACCTCCTATGCTCCAGTGAACAAAGTCCCAGACCATCCAGCCTTTCTTTATAACTCAAACCGTCCACACCCGGCAACATCCTGGTAAATCTCTTCTGAATCCTCTCCAGCTTAATGATATCTTCCTATAACTGGGCAACCAGAACTGGACACAGTCATTTGAGATGATCACCTGAACCTAGTCCCACAGTGAGAGCACCTGATGATTCTCATCAGTGAACATGTTGATAGACAATCCGCTCCAGGGAACTTTTGAAGCACTTCCTGCAGGCTGAACATTTACAAGGTCTCGCCTCAATGTGAACACAGTGATGGGACTTCAGGTCTCCAGAACAATTAAAGCACTTCCCACAGTCTGGGTATTTAAAAGATCTCTTATTAGACTGAACTTGCTGGTGCAACTTGAGGAGATGCCTCATTGAATCCCTGCCCACAGTCAGAGCAGATGAACGGCCTCTATTCAGTGTGAACTCTCTGGTGTACAGTCAGTTGCTTCCCAGAATTTCCAGTCACAGCCAGCCCTGGCAAGAAGTAACTATTTTACTTGATGCCAACTAGTGATTACTGAAATAACTCCGCAGAGGTCAGTATCTCATCACCAAGTCACCAATTATTTACATGTGGTGAGTCCTTGACACAGATCCAGCTCTCTGAGTGAACAGAATCTCTGACACTCCTATTTATATCTGTCAGCCAGGACTCCTTGATTGGTGCTGTTAATCTGGTCCAATCAGGGATCTCATTCTATGAGGTCCACCTCATTACAATTGTTACATCCCTCCCCCTCTATGTCCAAGAACATAGATCAGTTCATTTATTTTTATAGCTCCTCCTGGGGTGTTTTAGCACTGAGGCAGAGTTGGAGGAACCTGACCATGATATGGGTAGCATGTAACACACAGTAGCTCGCCTCTGGTACCTGGAGCATCTCAGAAATTAGATCCCACCACTGAATTCGGTTTAAAGCCATGGGCAGCACTGCCTTGTCCTCTTTAAGTCGACCTGGCAGGGGCTTGTGGTCTATTATTATTACAAATTTAAGTCTGTAAAAGTATAGATGGAATTTCCTGTCTCCAAAGTAACTGCTAAACTACTTCCTTCTCTTTTTGGGCATATTTATGGTCTGCATTAACCAATGTCCTGGATGCATATGTTAATGGGGGTTCCTCTCCATTGGGCCACCTATGAGTTAATACCACCTCGATGCCACACAAAGAGGAATGACATGTTAATACCAGATCTCACTTGGGATCACAGTGTGCCAAGGATGATGGCTATTTTTTCACTTTGCTGAAAGCTATGGCTTGGATATGCGACCATTTTCAAAGCTGACCCCTTTTTAAGGTTGATGCAAAGGTGCTAGAATGGGGGCCAGGTTATATAGGAACTTTCCGTAATAATATGCTTATGGGTATTAATTGTAGCATACTTCTGGGAATCCTTACCTAATCACAATTTCAAGTCCAAATGGCTCATGTCCAGCCTCATGAAGGACAACTCCCTTGCCAGCTTTACACATAAATCTCTATGCACAAAGCTGGACTGACTATTTATCCAGCTGTAAAAAGAGGTTTACCATTTGTTTAAAATCCTTACAAAGGCAAACCGACCTGTCAGGCTTCACAATCTGTACGACCAGTACTGCCCATCCTGCAAACTGTATCGGTTTGATGATTCCTTTGCTTTCCAGCCTTCTGATTTCTGCCTCTACTTTTGCTCATAATGCAAATGGCACTGGACGAGCCTTTCAGAATTGTGGAATTGCTTCCTGGTCAACTTGCAAGTTGGCCTTGGCTCCTCTGATAGTCTTTAGACCTTCTTGGAAAAAACTTCCAGGTATGTAATTAGGCAGCCATTTTCCGACTGAAAAATGTTGAGCTAATCTAGGTGAGTCTTTCTCAACCAATTTTGCCCCATTAGTGCTCCTCATAAAAGACTGTAACTGAAGTTGTACCCTTAATCTGTAAAGGTTCCCAGGTGTAGGTTCTTATTCTAGCCGAGGCCTTTCACAAACATAAAGGCTGGATTCCAGAGCAAATTTTGATAAAAACTGATTCTGCGATCACTGAAATGGCCATGTCAGTATCGATCTCCATTAGAACCAGGTGACCATTTAATCAGACATTTATTTTGATTGGTTATGATTTGGATGTTGCTAAGCGACTTAACTGTGCCAAACTAGACGTAGGTGGACTGTCTAGGGTGTGCACTCTCCTGGATGCCGACCAAATAGTTTTCTTACTGCATTTAGATCTAGTAAGACTCCATTTCTGTCTCGAGTCCGCGTACCGGCAGCAACTACAATGGCTTGCTGGCCCAGGTCCTGAAGAAAATTTTAACCATTTGGCCGAGGCTTAGGTTTGTTTTGGGGTTTTGCTGTGGGCTGACCTGGAGTCCCTCTGTTCAGGGTGTGTCGTGAGTGAGGCTGTGCAATTACCTTCACTCAAGTTGTGTTCCCCAAGCTCAGTCAGACTGGCGAGGATGTCCACTTCCATCGGAATACCCTGCAACTCGAATACTCCACTTGCCGCATTTTCCAATGACAAAGCCGGTTGTAGTGCCTGTTTGAAGTACAGTTCAGCTTCAGCTAGTAGGCACTTTTGCACGGTTACATCATTAATCCCTCTCCCGTTGCCATTGAAATAATTACACAGAAGCCAATACCACATCACTAAATCACCGCTATTTAGGTGGAGAGTCATTGACACTGATTTGGCTCCCTCAGAGCCATCTCTGAGTGAACAGCACCTCTTAACACTCCTGTTCTTATCGGTCAGCCAGGGCTCCCTGATTGGATCAGATTAACAGCCCCAATCAGGAAACTCATTGTATGAGGTCCACCTGGCTGACCTCATTACAATCAGTACAATGACATATCATCCTTAAAAAAAAAATCACAAGGCAATAAATTCATGTTCAAATATCACAGTTTAATTTTTATAGACAGGCTGAGATACAAAAGTCAGTTATTGTGAGAAGCAATAAAAGATACTTTCAAAGTTGACGTTGCATTCCCCACATTGTAGTAAAACATGATTAGAAACATCCATTGTAAAGGTGATTCACGATATTTATCTGCATGCATTCCATACAGTTACATGAAAAATCTGGTAAACTAGAAAGAGAAAAAAGTAAAAAATTCAAATTGATATTTTGTACTTTTAATCAACTGATCAATTTCTAGTCAGAGATTTTGCCATGAGTGGAACACAAGACCACTGTTTGTGTATTTTGTAGTGTACTGGTATTTAATTTCAGCACTTAAATGATACTGTCAAATCATGGCAGGTTTTCACCTTAAATTCTCAAAGTAAACTGGATCTTTAGACACAAATGTTTTTGTTTGTAACCCTAATTTTTTTAAAAAAGAGAAGTGCCTTGGAATGTTTTATTACATTAATATTACTTCACAAATATAAATTATTGATGTTGTCAATTCAAAGTAATTGAGACCATTTCAAAGGTGGAAATAAAAACAAAAACTTCTTTCAAAACTGAATCTAACTTTAACAAACACAAAAAGTCTTTTGTTGTATTCTTTGGTCTATTTGATGTGTCTTTTTTGTAAATAGATGAATATGTTTTTCTCTAAACAGTTCTGAAAATATCTATTTAATTCAGATCAACCCTTGAATTCTGCTGCAAAAAGTTAACCTGTATTGACAACTGTGATTACCTGCCAACACGCCCTTCATTCTATTAGGGTTTGTGCTTGTAACGTGTGGTTACAAAGTACAATAAATCCTGTTCAGTTTTGGTATCTTATAATCCTACTCAGCTGTGAACAGCACAGAATGCAAAAAAAAGGAGAAAATATAGCTGTGTTCTTTATTGATTAGGCATTTTAAATAAAATTAACATTCAGGAATTATGTTTAAGATTCTTTAAAGAGTTATAACAGAGTTGGGCAATAGAGAGTAAATGCAAGTCTTTGTCCTTTTTTGCTCCATTACATGGTCACTTGTTCCACACAAGGTTAAACTGAATAACTGCACACAATCAAGGAACTTTATGTCACAGATAATAGAGGAAGTTAAAATGAACCTTTGGCATAATATGTATCTCTTCCGCTTTAAGGAAGGCTGGTTGATTATGAACAAAGTAGATAATGTGCATCATAGAACAATAACCTGTAGTGCAAGGCTCATTTACAGAAAATATATGATCAACTGCCAATCATTTTAAGGGCATAAGGAAATTAACACTTCATGCAGACTGTAATGTTGCAAACGTTACTCTAAACATGTTATTGGTTTTAAAATCCACAAAATTTTTCAAATTGGAATGTTTGTTGCTTGTTGCATTTCAAGTTAGTACAATAATAGCAGCCAGTCAAGCTTCATGCACAATAATTGAAATCCATACAAAATTCAGATTCTTAAAAAGCATAAAGAATTCATCATCAAAGTGGGTTTTGCACATTCAACATGGTTTTGTTGTTATTAATTACGCAAGTAAGTTGTATATAAAAATCCAAATATTTAAATATCATTTTTGACACTCAAGGTTTTGTGATGTGATTTTCAATGAGATGTCAAAAATGTCAAACTCTGTAATGTTTTATCTTGTATACATAGAGTTAGCTTAAAGTACTGAGCAGTATGTATCATAGCACTTTTAAACAGCCATACATTTTGACACAGAGTGCTATAATTATTAATGCTGCACAAACAACAATGCACTCAAGTGAAATCTCCTGAAATTAAATTCGATGTAACTGATTACCATTCCTTCTGACCAATAATTTGATATGGTCCTAGTATTTTCGCAGTAGAATCAGGCAAACTGCTACATTTCCACGGTCAATTACTATCACAAAAGAACCAGGACCCAGAACCCTGCAGGTAGATCTAGTGTGTTTTACTTAAGGGAATGAAAGAGGCACAAATGTGGCCCATTAACTGGTCAATGCCATGAATTTTCTGTAGCATTAAAAAACAGTAATGTGTTTTTGATACAAGCAGTCTACACGGAAGAAAGCAATGAATGATTAAATTGAATTGGTTCATTTTCCTTCTACAAACTGATTTAAAGATGGTTTTACAAGAATATGTGTACTTTATTTATTAGCCTGAAACTGTAGTGACAATTGGATTTATTGAAAACTTCATCTGTAGTATTCCAGTATTTAGAAGAATTCTTAAATTCTTTTTCCTACTCCCCCATCCTTTTTCATTAATGAAGATCAGTGTGCCAGTAATATTTTAAATCTTGAGGTGGAATCTTTTGATTGGGGCTGAACCAATATATTCAAAGTCACTGTAATGTAGTTACATTGCTTGTTTTTTCTTTCCTGAGATTACATCTGATTACTAGATTTTTTTAATGCAGTTTTCCATGCATTCCTGCAAGATCATTTTTTAAATTATCCATTACAAAAGAAATGGAGCTTATTTTCATGGTGGTATTGCTGAATAATTGTCAATAACTAGTACAAATCATACACTACTCAGTATTTTTTGCTAATTATAAATCATTAATAACAGTTATTCATTTTCTTGGTATGCTAATTTGCATACAGTGGTCTTGGTGCATTGTTTGCTGGGTTAGAGATCCTGCTAACAGTGGGAATGAGAAATTCCAAAGGAGTGATGACAATTAAAAGCCATGTATGTGTCATCTTCACAAGGTGTCATTCCATTTGTGATAGCCTGCTCCATTCGTCAATCAATGCAATACTCTATCCCTTTCCTTTAGAAGCTTTCCACCCCAATGTAACACCTATCCTTTACCTATGTACCCTTTCCTTTCCTATCACCTATTTCCTAATACCTATCCTTTCCTCACTATCCAAGACTCCAAACATTCTTTCCATGTGAAGCAGTGCTTTACATGAATTTCTTTCAGTCCAGTTCACCGTGTTTGCAGTTCGCCCTTGCAGGATCCCCAATATTTTGGAAACCAAACATCTCTTCTCAGCCCACAAGCATGACCCTTCCTGTGGCCTGTCATTTTAATTCCCCATCTTGCTCTCTGCCCCTAGTCTGCTGCACTTTTTCAATGAAGCTCAATATGAGTTTGAGGAATGATACCTTACCTTTCGAAGAAGCAATTTTCAGCCTTCCCAATTCAACAATACGTTCATTGGTTTTACTCCCATGTTGTGCTTGCACACATCAGCACACCTGCTCCCAGTGTATTGTTCATGTTTTTGTTTCTTTTCTTGGTTGATCTTCATTCCCCTTGATCCAGATAGACCAATTCTTCTGTCATTCAATCTCTCTCCTGTCTTTCATCCCAATAAAAACCTTCCTATTGTCCTTGATTCACCTACCTTTGCTTCAAGTCTATTACATTTCTAACTTTTCCCACTGCTGATGAATGGTCATTGATTAAGAACAATAAGTTTTTGTCTTTTCCACATTATTAAAGCTGCTGAGTAGTTCCAGTATTTTCTGCTTTTATTCCAGATTTTTGAAATCTACAGCATTCTATTTTTTGACGAGGTGAGACCTGTTTCTGCATTGTAATAATTCTATAATTCTGTTTTGGCAGCTCTTTTTCTCCCTCTTTCATTAGATCACAAAAATACATGATTTCAAGGATGCTCGAACCAAGGTAGTAATCTTGTGGGCTTTCAGGTACTTACATATTTTTCTCTGGGAATTGAAGCTTCTATGGGCAAAATATCAAAAATTGTTTGAAAGATACAGCAGTTCAATTAGGTTCTAAAAGAAGAAAATGGCAGCTTCACTTTTGGGAGTGACTCGGTATTAGAGTTCAGTTATAAGGTTTGTTTTAATTATATCAATACATGATTTTACCTTCTGTAGTTGGTAAAAATAAAACGCTTTTTTATTCCAAATGATTAAATTAGCACGTGCATAATTGATGTAATTGTCACAATCCTGTGCCTGATGTTGGGTGGTCATGGGCAGGGATAGATGTGTTAGTGTCTGAGGAATATAGAACATTTGTAATTTTTTTCAGTTCATGAATGGATATGAGGGACCTGGGTTAGTTACTTTTTGCTGTAAAATGCTTAAAACTACTTTGATTTTCTTACTAAATTAATGGTTATCCTTATTTGTAATTATTTTGGGCTTGGAAGACGGAACAGAGCACAGTGCCAAAATGTCAGAAAATACATTGAGATCAATTTTTTGTTGGAAGTGTCTAAAATTTTTACTAGAAAATAAATTGTTTCTACATGACTAGGTAGGCTGTAATTTGTGCCTGTTCTAGTTCTTGGACAGAACTATCTCATACATCTCACTCCTTTTACCCTTGTCCTGCAAATGTGAACTGTTATATTTCAAATGATGGGCTATTAATTACTTTTCTACCCCCTGACATTTTTTTGATTCCACATATTCAACTAAGGACTTGAGATACAACAAATACTAATTGAAAGCTGTCTTGTGGATTTACATTGATTCATTAAAGATTCATGAAAGTGACCCATTAATAGTGAAAATCTGAATTGAGGAATATTACAGTATTTGTCACTCCCACAGCTTAATTTTTAATCTAGGTCTTTAAAAAGAGAAACAGTATGTATTGTCGTGATAAAAGGAAGATAATTAAAATGTGAACCACGTAGCAATTATTTTGTGTGTGCTACCTTTAGCTTTGCTTTAACCTTGTCAATTCATTTCTGGAATATTGACGGGCTTCTCTGAAAACACATTAAATAAAGAATAAAACTTCAAATAAAGTAATCAAAGCCTGTGAAAAATTCGCCACTACTATGTCCATAGTACTCCAGATCTGTATCAAAAGTAATTTATTTCTCCAAAATAATACTAAACACAGAACAGGTCCCATTCCTTTGTTCAACTTATTTTGGAATAGGGTCACTTCTGCAATAGAGAGCAGAGATATAACTAAATACTTCAGAGACCTTTTTTACTTTTGTAGCAATAAAAATTAAACACCCCAAAACAGTCAATAATCTGCTTGGCCTGGGTCACTAAAAGTATCAATCATCAAAAATGGATAATTCTTGTTGTTACACCAATTATAAAAAGTCATCCAAAGGTACAGCTCTGATATTTATCCCAAGTGCTCAGATACACAAATGCATGTAAACATTTACAGAAGCCATTATATAAGCCACAAGATTACCAGGCAAAGTTAGGTATCTGTGAAGAGGTCTAGAGAGCGTTGGTTCTGAAACAAAAAGTGCAAGAGGCCCAACCTATCTGTGACAGTTCTTTATGCGTGTTCTCAGAGAACCTCACTTGTTGCGTGCTGACTTGCAAAGCAAGATTCTCAATGGACACGTGGCATCAATCACTGAGAATAGATCCTGGGAGTTCATTGGTCAATGTGTGCCAGCGCTCTATTTTCTTGTCCTTGCTCTTCAGACAGTCAAACCAATGTTTTAAACGTTCACCTTTTGCATTAATTCCAAGCGTCACCCCACCTAAGCAGAAACAGTTGTTAGGCACGTTCTGTGCTCTGGAAAATGAACGTGTTAAGGAAAATATACTAAATGAAAATCTAGGCATCAGAGGAGTTCGAAGTGAAAATATGTGCAAGATTCAAAGCCATTTCATCAACCTCTGAATAAGCTAAAATGTAAAGACTCCTTTCTACACTGAAGAGATAAATGCAAAATGATGCTGCCGGTAGAATCAATTTTTAAAAATGAGATTTTTAAATTAATATTGCAATGAAGCATTTTGGAATATTTAGCTTTACACTTCTTGCAGAGGTTTCATCAGCATCATCTAGTAACTCTGGAGAGCTGCTTGCTTTTCTTATCTATTCAAATACTTGGCATTAATTGGGGATTCATGTATGCTACTTTAAATAGGAGCAAATGGAAACTATGATTGTGGAATTAAGAACTGCATATTTGTAATGTCCATCTCTGTAAATAAAAGCTTACAAAAATGTAAAGATTGACTCCAGTTATATCCTTCACCATAAGAATCTCAACAGTAGAACAAGAGCCTACTGCATATTACAGTGAAACTATGAATAATTACAGAAAGCAGTTATTAACTAAGGTGCTTAATTGTATTAACCTATTTAGTTATCTAGCAGAAAATTGACAAGCTACTTATACACAAAGCAAGTCTTACAAGGATCCAAATCAATATATTAATTGCATTGGATGCACAAATATGACTTCCAACATTGTAGAGGATCACAAGTACTTGACCAAGCAATGTTACAGGGGAAGGAAGGAAGGAAGAAAGGGAGGAAGAAACTGGAAAACAAAAATAGCAAAACAAATATCTAAGATATCAATAGTGCATCTGGAATAAAAGGAAGAATGACAGAATGAGATGAATTGAATGTATAGTTACCTTGCTGAGACTTTAATTGGCCATGTGTCTTCAACACAACATCTTACTTTTCAAAAGTAATGAACAAGTTACTAAATTACAAAGTCAATTTCACTCACCAATGAAGTCATTTGATTTTCCAATATCATAATCCCAAACCGTTACTTCCAGAGTCTTTTTTGCCAAATCTGCTTGCTTGATTTCATAGCAAAATTCCTGTATTTAAAGAAAGAGTAATGAACATGCATATGCTTATCATTTGCTAATTACTCTGTTTGAAATTCATGGTTATATTTTCATTGTGATCATCTGATTGATAACCAGGCAGAGCAACTCGATTTTCTGATGTGTAACCTGTCAATGTTCATTCAAAGCCGGGTGGGGACACACCCTGCTGTGAAATGAATGAATTTGGAAACACAACTCAATCTTTCGTCAACTTGACCATACTTATGAATATTCGATATTTCTCTAGTTTAAGCTTCTTTAAAATACAAAATCATTTTCTCATTATTCTGTTGCAAGATGGCAGCATTCAAGCTATCTGCTATTAACTGTTGTGAAATAATTCTGGGTCACTTTATTTGCAGTTAGCTAAATTATCACTCATTTACATTTAAGCCTTCATACAAGGGAATCAATCACAAGGATCTGCAATTAAAGAATATTTGTGTAATGGACCACACAGCCTCCAACCATGCAACTGTCATGTACAGATGTGATCATTGAATTGAGAAGATAAATTTAGAGCAAATTGATACATATTTATTAACTATTAGTCAATTTGAAACATCTCCAAACTGCAATTTACAGTGCTTCTAAACTACTATTCCAAATTAAACACACAAAAGTTCTGAAATTTCATCTGCTAATATTCCAATGTGATAATTAAAATCAAATTTTCACCTTAATAAAAAGAAAGCTTCAGTCTGACTCCTCTGCATTTTTTGAGCACAGTTACCACATGACTATTCATAATTAGATCTATAACTAACAAAGGGTGAAAAGAATTATTGATTTCTAACAGAAAAATTCCATAGTGTCCCGGAACAAATTATTCAGTCATTTGTAAATACAAGAAAGGTATTTGACAGCCCTTATATACTTACTTTGGTTATTCTTCAGTTTTTTATAGATCTGCTACCTATGGGTCTCTCCAAGGCCTCGGTTACACCAGGTTTCAAAGGATGTACAGGGGATTTAGTCATGTTTCCTTGTGGATGGGGAAGTGGCAAGCTGATCTTGCCCACCTCTTTAACATAGGCACTGGAAGCTCGTGTCTGTTTTGAGCAGAAGAGACTGCCAGCATCCTCAGACTTTACTGGAAGACAGGGTGGTCCCGAAACAGGAGAAATCCATTAGAAAGAACTGATCTCTAATGTATTTCCAAGGCAAAAATGGTCCCATTGTTGTGACAGGTTACAGGAAGATACTGAGGCAGGTTAGTGAAATAAACTCCAGAGGGACCCTTTATTTACACATGGAGAGTCCTGGACACTAATGCAGCTTCCTCAGAGCCAGCTCTAAAGTGAACTGAACCTTTGACATGCCTGTTAATATCTGTAAGCCAGGGCTCCCTGTTTGGACCAGGTAAACAGTCCTAGTCAGGGAACTCCTATTCAATGAGGTCCTTCTGGCTGACCTCTTTAAATTAATACAGTTAGCATGGAGGGAGTAAGGGCCTAGGGTGGAGGGTGGGTTAGAGTTGACAAGGGGGTCATAAGGGACCATGCATTGGCATGAGTTGGAATGCAGTTGGAATGGGGCTATAAGAAGCCGTAGAGATGGGTGGCAGCATGGGTTGTAAAAGTTGGCATGAAAGGGAAATTGAGAGTAATTAGAGGATGAAAAGAGGACTACAGGGTAGATTTTTAAGAAACCAGCTAGGATGAAGCCCTGGGGAACTAAGACAGGTCTTTTAAAGTGGTTGCCTTAGCATTGAGCCCACATTTGATCTGTAACTACAAGCAGCAGACTCGATTCCACCCTGTACCCACTTACTTACCCCTCGCCCCAGAACGTAGATCGTGCTATTCATGGATTGCTGAGGGTGCTGCAGGTGTGGGAAATCTCCTGACTCAAGTTGTCCACCTCAGGATCAAAATTTGGGATCTAAGTATCCACAATTCCCAACGTTCTGCTCGTATACTAACTGCAAAGAATATCAGTGTAAAGGTTGCTCACAATTATCTCTGTAGCTGCTAGGAGTTCATGAAAATGAGAAGGACTGACCTACATTTTCCCTTCTGTTTCTTTCTGAAAAATGTGTTATCTTACTGCTTGGGGAAACCATTGTATCTTTCAATTCAGCATAACTGTGCTCCAATGCATTATGCAGTGCCTTGTTACTCTTGCTGCATCTTTCTGAGAATTGTTTTCTTTAAGCCAAACATACCATGAAGTGGAGTTATTTAAATTAAGTTGTGTAAATACCTCATTAAATTCTGGATTAAGTGTTTTCTTTTTCACAGCTGTCTTATGTTTTGATTTCTTGTCCACATCTGGCTTCAAATAGCTGGAAGAAAGATGTATTTAAAAGTTATGTGATAGCTGTAGCATTATTAAAACTCAATGCTTCACTAAACAAAAGCAGGAAAGTTCTCCTTGGTTCTGGACCAATATTTGTTCAACAACAGATTCACTGGTCAGTCTCCTTTTTTTGAATCCCCATTCTCTGACTGCCTTCCTAATTCTAGGTACACGTATTTACTCCTATCCTCCTACCTCACAACTTTCTCTCCCTCCCATCTCATTGACACAGTTTGACGTTTTAGGGAAATCACTCACCAGGAGTGGGTGCATGAGAAAGTTACCAGAAACTGGGATTCCTACACACGCTGCAGAGCTGTCTATTGGTTCCATGTCCAGAGGTTAGCCCGATTGTCAAACTTGGCAGTTGGATGCGACCTGGTTATTAAAGGTCACTGGGCCAGCACAGTCTGTGCCTGCACTGGGGGTAGGGAGGGTTTTATCAGATGGTGGGGAGGGATTGTTGGAGAGGTGACTGCTTGGGATGGGGTGGTAGGAGGTTTCAATGGACAGGAGGTGGAAGTGTATTGGTTGGGATGCTGATTTTGGGAAATTTGCCAGCCTTAAGTGGTAGTGGAGTGGAGGTTCAGGACTCATTTCCCTGTAACGGATTAATTACTTGTCCACCCCAGTTAAAGTCACAAATAGTGGGGTAGGGCTCAGGGAGCAGGCTTTTCAGACTTTAACATCCTACCTTTTACCCAAGCCTGTCTTTCTGAAGTTGAAACTCCCCCAACCAACAGGACATGGCTTCTGGAAGAAGGCCTGTCTTCTTAGCCTGGCTAAATATTTGATTATGAACTTAATTTGGTGTTAGTACCATTACTTTTCACAAACATCATTAATTATCTGCACAAAATCATCAGATGAACACTCTGCAAGTTCCTGCAAGTTTATGCCATAAAACTTGGAAATATTACAAACTGTGAGGAGGATAGTGATAGACTTCATACAGACAGACTGGTAAATGACCACATCCAATTTAATGCAATTAAATACAGACTGGCCAACATTGTTAACAAGACAAGGGAAGCATAATAAAGAATACAATTATAAAGGGGATGCAAGAGCAGAGAGATCTGTGGGGAATATGTGCGCAAATCATTGAAGGTGTCTGTGCAGGTTGAGAAAGTGGGATTCTGGGCTTTATAAATATCAAAAAGAATGCAAAATTAAGTAAGTTACAATGAAGATTTATACATTGAAGGTTTGCTTTCAACTAGAGTATTTTGTCCAATTTTAGGATAGATTTCAGAAGGTGAGCTGTTTTTTGTGAAGAAAGTGGTGAGATGAGATTTATGAAATGTTTTCAAATCTTGAAGCATCTCAACAGACTCGGTGGGGACAAACTGTTCTCACAGGCAGAAATCTTACGATCTAGAGGACACTGATTTAGGGTGACTGACAAAAGAATAGAAACAATATGACAAAAAATCTTTTTATATAAAGCGTGGTTAAGATCTGAAATATACGAGGTGTGGTGGAGGCAGATTCAAAAGTGGCTTTGAAAAGGAAACTGGGTTAATTATCTTAAGAGAAAAGCAAACAGTAGGACTACAAGGAAAAAAGGTGAGGGAGTGGAACTAGCCGAGTTGCTCTCATAGAGGTAGTTAGGACATACAGGCTGAATGGCTTCCATCTATAATGGAACCATTCTGTGAATGTAGAGACACTTGTGTGGGCCTAAGGAGCTTATACATGAGAGGTGATGGGCTGGTGTCAGGCAGAAATTTAGAAATAGATAAATAGGAAGATGCAGTGCTCAAGGACTTGCCTTTTCAGTAGAAACGAAAATTGGAAATAGGCTTCCCATTTCTTATCACCTGCTTGCATTCTGTAAAAACTAACTTCACAGTGATTATTCTTTCTTGAGTAATGTCTTGGTCAAACTATATTTATTAATAATCTATCCAACATCAGTGCCCTCATAAGCAGGCCCTAGAAATGATTTACAGCATGATCGGTGGATTGAAAGGTTAAAGGTCCTCAGCTACCACACTAGATTTAGGCAACTTTAAACTCTAGAAAAGCACTGACTTCAAAGAGATTTAACTGAAATATGAAAGGATGAGATTTGGTTCAATGACAGATTATTCAAATTCAAACATGTTGGGAGTGCTGGGAACTTAGCTGTAAGTTTCTTGAGCACAGACTTGGCATTGGTACCAGGAAAGTCACAGAATCTTGTTGATTCTTGAGCAATTTGCCAGCCTGCAACAGGATTGTCCAGACTTGTAAGTCTTCAGAAAAATTCTATCATCAGCGATATGTCATCACATAACCCCTGGAATCTGTTTGGCTGCCTTCAGGGTTAGAAAAGAATTTTCTTGATTTCTAGCCTCAACTGAGGTAAATTTTCCTTCAACTCCCAGGAGTATAGCTGGCACCCTGGATTGGAGGAGACAGAGTGGGC
Organism: Rhincodon typus; assembly: GCF_021869965.1. Taxonomy (NCBI): domain Eukaryota; kingdom Metazoa; phylum Chordata; class Chondrichthyes; order Orectolobiformes; family Rhincodontidae; genus Rhincodon; species Rhincodon typus. Next base: position 24,285,145 of record NC_063357.1, on the reverse strand, counting down.
TGCTGATATCCAAGCATTAGATCATAGATCTTAGAATACCTACAGTGTGGAAACAGGACCTTCGGCCCAACAAGTCCACACCGACCCTCAGAGCATCCCACCCAGACCCATCCCCCTATAACCCATCAAATCTACGGGCAATTTAGCATGTCCAATCCACCTAGCCTGCACATCTTTGGACTGTGGGAGGAAACCCACACAGACACGGGGAGAATGCGCAAACTCCACACAGACCAAGGGTGGAATCAAGCCCGGGTCCCTGGCGCTGTGAGGCAGCAGTGCTAACCACTGAGCCACCGTGCCACCCACATTCTACCACATGAAAATAAAGGCTAGGTGCAATTGACCAGCTGGTCCTTGCATGAAACCACATTAGTTGTAATATTAGGCTCCTCACCATTTCTTATTCTCACTGTCTTTGTTTTCCTCCTTTACATTGCTCAAATTACCTCTGTCACATTCTCTTTTTCTTTCAAGCTTCTCCCTCTCTTTGATCCCATCCAGCTACCTGTCCATTTGCTCTTTGCTCACTTGCTCCTTCTGTTTAGCTGTGGGTCCAGAGCTAGCAGGATTTAAAGCACACCGGAAAACCTTGGGACCGCTTAGTGAGATGACAGAGATTGCAAGCAGCAGAAATTTAAAGCAAGGGAAAGTGTTTGCCCAGCATCAGAGGGTAAAGTTTAAATTAAATCAAGCATTCAACAATTGTGAGAACTTGCTCTAACTTGCTTAAACTACAAATTGCCAGAAAGAACACAGGAAGTCTGACCCTGCCAGCATCATTCCGATTCATCAGAGGAGCAGGAAGGCTGACATTTCGGGCCTAGAGCCTTCTTCAAAATCCTACTATCTCTGATTCTCCAGCATCTGCAGTTCCTATTATCTCTGATCTCCAGCATCTGCAGTTCCTACTATTTCTGATTCTCCAGCATCTGCAGTTCCTACTATCTCTGATTCTCCAGCATCTGCAGTTCCTACTATCTCTGCTTCTCCAGCATCTGCAGTTCCTACTATCTCTGATCTCCAGCATCTGCAGTTCCTACTATCTCTCATTCCGATTCAGCTGATTTTTCAGTAAAGGGCGTTCATCCTGCACATTGTAAAACTGCATTTTAAAGTTGCTTTAAAACAAAAGCAGCCACAAGACTGCTATTGGTTACTTCAGAAAGAGTCTGGTGTTCCCATCTTCACACAAACCCCAGGAGAAAAACATGTTTTTCACTAATGTCAACAAAATTTGAATGAAATTAAAAGAACATGCAACTTTTCAAAACGTGCTTTGAGAGAATGCCTTTTCATTAGTGGCACCAACAAAAATCTACAGGTAATCACAGCGACCCTTCAATACCACACAGGGTGAGCAAAAATCAATCATCCATTGCTGGAGTGCACAATGGTTTCAAGAAAATGTTTGAATACCGAGAGGAGATAAAAAAAAATTAAAAGGTACAGTAATAGAATAAAATACATGGGGGGAAAAGGATAACCTATTATGTGAAGAAAGTAGGTCTGGAAAAAGCCTCTTGACTTAAAACAACTCAAAAATACACCAGAACATTGTCGTAAAAGGAACAGGAAAGGACATTTATAGGTCTGAATGTTCCATGGCTCTTCGACTAAGACAGGAGGTGGGTGGAGAAAATTGGAGGTAAATACCCATCAGCTGGGTCCATAACACATTCGTGTCTCCATGGGGTTATGGAGGAGTTCGACTGATTTAAACAACAGTTAGCAGCTTAGTCACAGGGGGTAATCAATTCAGCCCCTTAAATATGGGTATGCTCTGAAAAGTGACTGATTGTACATCTGTTGCACAGATTGCCATTACATTGGGGATGGTGGAGGTGCTGTCAGTGAAACCATGCAATGTCTCAGTGACAAGGCCTGCAGCTATTAAAGCCAGAGGCTGCAATCTCTTTGCAATCATCCAGTCTGAAAATTGACAGTAGCCAAGGCAGTGCCTGCTTCTGTGGGGAGGGTTTACCCAATTTGTAAAGGCCCCAACTAGTTTGGCCTCCTTACTAGCCTGATTGTAGGCTGGTGAATAGGAATGGGAGAGGCCTCACTCTTCCCAGCATACATCAGCAATTCCTACTTCTAGATCTGCTGATCTTTGGCTCCTGGAAGGTCTCTTCTTTGCCCTCAGTCCTTGACATAATGCGGCTCTTGCGGGATAGCACTTCTTTTAAAACCACCCTGCTGCTGGTATTTTTGTGCTCTAGACCAAAATTTCATCCTGAGGAACAAAGTTCCATAATGAAAGTTCAGCCCAATGAGATTGTGAGAAAACAGTAATTCAAGATACACATAGAAGATATAATGCTGGTTGACAATTAAATAGGCAAGAATACAACAAATTTTATGTGAATTACATGACATGCCAGGAATTTTTAATGCTTTTATATCAATCTGTTACTGAATACTCTTAAAAGGAGAAACTGCCACAGTCCTGAGCCTGCATGTAGAATTCATGCCCAAGTTTAACATCATTGGTTTAATGTATCAGAGCATGGATATATTTATTGTACCAACAAATCCGGCTGCACTGGAAGTATGACAGACACAGCATGCAATGGTGATGGGTCTTCAAATATTTAGGACATAAAGTTGAAGATATAATTAAACATGGTGTTAGTGTATTGTTACAACTATGTAGCCTTTCCTTGAAAGTCCTCCCAGTGCAGTTCTGTTGTTGCAAAGCTGAAAAGAAATCTTTTTATTAAGAGCTTCCATCTCACTGAGCAGATTTGAGGCCAATCCCGGTCCAACAAGCTGCTCTGAAAACTCTGCTTGTATTTTGACAGCTGTGACAAACTCACAGCAGGTGAGATGATTCACAACATCCTTAAACACAATCAACATCATTCTAAGTAAAACAATCCACCACATTCTAAAACATAAAGGTCAATTTGTTCCATCTGCCAATGTTTACACATCCTGAAAAAATTTTGGATCTGCATTTAGATACACATCTTTTCCAAAAACAAATCTGTTCTTCCTTAGGCCATATCCCATCTGTACCAAGTTTCATTGAAATCTATCCTTCAGTGGCAGAGGTAAATCTTATTGAGAAAGCATAGAAAAGGTACTATAATTGTGCAGATTAGCAGAAAATGCAAGACTAATGAGATGTACAATCTTCTAGAAATATATTGTTCCTCTGCTATACTATTCTATGTTCTATGTACATATTACTTGATGATTGTCTGTCATGATTATTTGAATTGGTCAGTTTAAGACATGTGTCTGGTGGTGGATTTATTTGGTGGCAAGTTACCTGCCATCTGTTTGAAAACAGGGTCATCTGCAGAGAATCTGTGATGTCAAAAGGAAAGGAAACTTCTCAAATCGGGGTTGAGGAAGGCTTGTGCAGACAGACAGCAAAAGAAAAACACAAGGAAAAAATACATTTAAATTGTAGCATAAAAAGTGAGAAAAATGAGCAGACATATACATGGAATTAAGGAGCAAATATTAAATAGATAAACAGAAAATAATTAATCAGTTCACTTTTTGAAAACTTGAAAACAGTACATTTTCCTCTGAGAGAATGAAATTATACACTTCTAAATTTCAGAGAGGTTGTTCAGTAGTGTATATCACTTCTTAAGGCCAGTTAAAATGCAGTTACTCTAGATTGTGCAAGCTCCAACTTTTCCATGGCTACAATGTTCTGATGTTGTACCAGCGAGTTTGGAAGCAGGGTCCCGTAAAACTCTGAGGGTGCTTTTATTGCTGCCAACCCACCAGCCCTGATTGAACTGCAATTGTATTGGCAATGGGTCGTAGACTCCAACTGAGTGTGGTAAGAGGTCAATTAACAGCTAAATATTTGACACAACCATCAGACCAGTCGGAACATGTTAGAGATGTGAGAAAGCCTAGCGTGTTATCCTGGTCATGCCTTAAGTGGCAAAGGGGAGAGTACACATTCTTCATGGTCCCCAATTTTTGTACAAGGGCTCACCCAAGGTTTTCCTTGCCTGGGTTCTCTGTCCATTCTCACCCTGCCACTAAGACCACCACAGATTTCTAATCATACCAACCATTTGGCCCCATTTCCTGTCCCTGGCATGCCGACCCCTAACACCTACCACCATCCTGTCTCCAGGACTGTCCAGTTGCACTATGTGTAGTTTCAGCAGTGACCACCGATATGGGTGGCACTGCTGGGCCAAAGAGCTTCCAGCAGATAGATTGGTCTATGAGGTTATTCTCACAGCATTAAATAGCTAGAATGGAAAACTCTTCCACAGATTAAATTCTATCCTATTTGTAATTGAAGCGAGGCTTTTACCAAGTGATAACAGTGATTGCTGACAGACGTGCTGTGATTAGTTCAGCTATACTAAAATCCAGGTCATAATTGTGTGTGAGATGGCAATACGGTGCTCAAGTGAATGCTTATATTCTCATAACACACTACCCACTCAATTCAGAAAGCAAAGAGAACCCAAGCAGTAACCACATGCACTGAGCACTAGGAACAGCCCTACCTATTAAAGCATGGACCAGCAAAGGTACATGCACAGAGGTAAATCAGTATAGGGTCTGTCATTAGCACAGACATTAAACTGATTTCTCCCTCACATTTCAATTTAGATTTTCAAACATTTTTCAGGATTGTGCTTCTCGTCAATGCATATGACTTATCAGTTGAGATTTTCTCACAATTTTTTTATTCTGGTGGTGTGCAGTATTTAACTTTAATAATATAGGCTCAATAATTCCAAACCCTTTGATATTTGTGATTCAGAACTTCATGACCCTTGGGCTATCTGCTTGAAGTTTTTATATTGTATCCAATAAAAGAAAACCCTTAGTAATCCCCCTCAGCTTGAAGTTTGCTCTGTTAATGAAACGCAGAGCCCACATGTTGCTATAGAAACCGATGCCTACCTCTCCATTGATGGTGCTTTCCTTCACACTCTGTTGGAACTAGCATCTCCCGGTCAAAATAACTTCAATTTTTTTTCAAAGTAATTATGGCAGTTGAAGTAGGTACGTGCAATATGTCACATTGAAATGCTAATTCTGGCAAACATTTTGCACATAATTCACTTATAAATGCCCCGCATGAACTGTGGAGTAATTCTGAAAAGTAAAACAGGAAATATATTTCATTGTGGCCCACCAAGCTCACTCAATTCGTGTGCCTAACCAGCTTCAACTGTGATACTAACGACCCAAATATCCTTAGTATTGCGGGGGTGGGTGTGTATGTGTGTGCGCGTGTGGGGGTGTGTGTGTGTGGGTGAGTGGGGTGTGGGAGCAAGAGTATCGGGATAAGATAGAGAGAGAGAAGAATTAAGCAGTCCTGATCCTAATGAAAAAGGACATTTGAAACAGCTATGTTCTTTGCCCTCAGAAATATTATCTGACTAGTTCCATTCAAGAATATAGTTCTATTCAAGAATGGGTGGCACAGTGGCTCAGTGGTAGTACTGCTACCTTACAGCACCAGGGACCGGGGTTTGATTCCATCCTTGGGCGACCAAATGTATGGAGTTTGCATGTTCTCCCCATGCCTGCGTGGCTTTCCTCTGGGTGTTCCAGTTTCCTCCCACAGTCCAAAGATGTACAGGTTAGGTGCATTTGTCATGCTAAATTACCCTCGTGTCTAGGGATGTGCCAGTTAGGCAGATTAGCCATGGGGGTTACAGGGATAGAATAGGGGGCTGGCTCTGGGTGGGATGCTCTTCAGAGGGTCAGTGTGGACTTGATAGGCCAAATAGCCTGCTTTCACATTGTAGGGATTCTATAAGAATATGTCTTGTGATATTTAAGTTATAGCTACAGTCAATCTTTCCCACTGTTAAAAGTCCACCACGCTTTAATTTTCATGATCAGTGCTCCAGATGAATTCAGCAGAATGAATCATAGTAAAGTCAGTCATGACTGTTTTAGAATTTCTAATTCCTAAATGCCTGGTGAAAAGTGATAAAGACCAATTCTTAGCAGAGGCCTCTGCTAACCTTATCGAACTGTAATTCAGCTGTGCTCGAAAACAGAAAACATATGGGTAAATATTCGACCATGCTGGAGGCTGTAACCTCCTGTATGACTGATATCAGATGAAATAACTTTCAGATACACACGGTGTATATGTGAAGATGGGTTGCCAAGGATAATTGGTATACTGACCCCTTTGGCTCAGCTGTTTGAATTTATCCAACTGCTGCAAAACAAGAACTATGCCGAGTGTGTTCTGAGCAATCACATTTTTTGGAATGCATTTCAAGCTAAAATGTGCAACTGTGTAATATTATAATGTATCATTATAGATGTAGAATAACACTTAAGATTAAAATTAAGATTGATGGTTAACTGTCATCACTGCATCTCCATGCCAATGATTGGCCCAATCAATCAGCATTCTCTTCACATTCTGTATAAAACAGTGTCTCTTTTTTTCCAAGTCTGTTTTTTGCATTCTAGTTTTGATCAGTGCAAAATGAAAAGCTTTGACTTCGAGTCTTCTTTGCACAGTGTTAATGTATTTCAATCTGAAATGGTTCTGAAATCTAAACAAAGGCAATTATGAGGGTATGAACAGTGGTCTGGGAAAGCATATTCCGAAGTTTGATGTCAGATAGGCAATGGCTAGCATTTAAAGAATTAATGCATGGTTTTCAAAAACAAAACATAAATGCTTTTAAGGCAAAAACACCTAACAGTAAAAGTGAGGCAGGGATAGCTAACAAGGGAAGTTAAAGATAGCATTAGATCCAAGGAGGAGGCTTATAATTTTGCCATAAAATTGGGGATTGGCAGAACTTTAGAATTTAGCAGAAGATGGACAACAAAATTGATAACGAAAGGAAAAATAGAATGTGTATATAAAATAATAAAGACATAAAAATCAAATGTAAAAGCTTTTACATCTAGGAATTTAACATAAGAGCTTATATCAAAAGGAAAGGATGAACATGGACAAATGGACACTGCAGGCAGAGACAAAAATTTTTTTATCAGGAAGCAGAGAAGTGGCAGAAAAGCTAAATACGTACTTTGTGCTGTATTCACAGAAGAAAAAACACACACAAGTCACTCTGAAATATTTAAGAGCTGAGGGGCTAGTAAGAGTGTGGAACTGAGATAAATTTGTATTAGTAAAAATGTACCCTTGGAGAAAGTATTGAACTTGAAGTTGACAAATCCTGTGACCTAATGACTTTCACCCTAGAGTGTTGAAATGATAGCTACAGAGATGGAATAGTGATCATCTTTCAAAATTCTATTAAAGGAGGGAAGAGGGAAAATGGGGAAGTACAGACTTGTTAGCCCAATGTCAATTATGAGCCATATTCTTATCCCTCAGTGCACTCTGCTGATCGGGAGAGAAGAGAATCCCACAAATAGGTGTCTAGCTCTTCATTTTGCTGGGGAAATGTGCATGTGCATCATGGCAGCTTGCCCAATAATCAGTCTTTTGTTGAACATTGATAAGAAACAAGCCAATACATTCAGCCACTAGCACCAGATTACAACCTTACCATTTTCCTGGCCCAAGCCTCAGATACAGCAGGCTCCTTGTAATCACGGTGTTATGTCTGACCCTGATTTGAATTTCTGACCTTTTAAACACTGCAGTAAAAAGATTGACCTCTTGCACTCCGACAATGTTGCCTACTGTAATACTGATTCAGCACTTTTGCCACTGAAACCCTGGAACATGTTGTCATCGCTTTCAATTTTGACTACTTCCTGGTTGATTGCTCATAGTTTGTCCTCTGTAAACAAAGCTCAACTGCAACTCTGCTTAACAAACCCAATCCTCTCTCATATTCTGCTCACCCATCTTTCTTGTCTTCATTGGCCTAGAGTGGATCTTGACATTCTTCTAGCTCAGACTTCAAATGCCCTTTCATTTAAATACCTCCTTGGTCTTATTTGTCCCCTATTTCTGCAAACTTCTCCAGTCCTAAAAAACCTTTATAGAAATCAGCATTCCTTTAACTCCAGGCGTTTTGGGCTTCACCACTTCCTTTTACCCCACAGCCGATGGCACAGCTTTCTGTTGTCTATGTTCCACAGGGTTCCTCCCATAAACCTCTCTGCCTCTTCACCTTCCATCTGTTTTTAAACTCTCTTTGAAAATCTTCTTCTTAACCAAGATTTCGTTCCCTCTAATAATCTCTTTGTTGGATCAGGATCTATTTTTATTGCTGCGTGAATCGACTCTTTGAAGAATACTGTACACAATCAAGACATTGTTTTTGACAATTTATATTAACGTTGAAGGATTAAAATAGCCCAATATAGTAGGTAACTGATACTAGAAGTTGGAACGGTGTGATAATTTATAGCATCTCTTATGCAGTTGTAATCAAAGGAAACAGAAGTTGGTGCATGGAAACCACCAGAGGCGTGTAACTACCCTAAAGTAAAGACAAAGTTACCAGAGACCCAGAGGAAAGCTCTCTCATTATAGAGAGAGACGACTCGTAGTTGAGTTTAATCGGGAGGTTACCACACCTCAGGCAAGGGGTAAGGTTGTGTTGGTGGGACCTTCATGGTGTGTGGAATTGAACCTATGCTATTGGCGTCAGTCTGCACTGCAAACCAGCTATCTAGGCTAACCAACTTCTCACTACCATATAAAGTTATCTGCTAATGCTAGAATATTCTGGCAGTATTTGTGATTTAACTTTTTGTGTCAGCTTTATTCTATTCACTGTCATGTAAGTCTATTAACTTAAGTACCACTAATCTCCAAAACATTTTTCCTTCCCTCCTGCAAAACCAAATTCCAATCCAAATGACATTCCTGTGTTCAATGAGTCAACAGAAAGAAACTGTTTGCAAGGCCTTTTTAGAACTGGATATGTGTGAGCAGCTGGCCACCTGGCTGTGGGTCCACACTATTACACAGAAGCTAAAATATTGAGGACAAAGGGTTAAAAGGCAATGTTCAAAAGCTAATACTTAATATGATATTGTTTACGGCATTTTTTGAAATGACTGTTATATTCCGGCTGACATCTGAAATACTTCGCTGCACTGTAATCTGCAATGTCATTGGCTTATCACAATTGTGGGAGGTAGAATAGATTAGGTGATAGTAATCACACAGAGGTCAACAGATGTGATACTCCATAAGTAAATGAAAGCTCCACAACTGAGATATTACCATTTGCACTAGAATTATGTTTGTCTAGTGCAATATTTCTCTCTACTGCATTTCTTAAGATCTCTCAGTCATGGTCTCACATCAACAAACTCAGTTGAAAGAACACATTGCAGCTCAACAGAGAAAGTTATAACACAGTGAGAGAGTAACCATTTATGAAATAAACTTTTGATGATAGTTGTGGAAAATTACACTTTAGAGCTCACAGTCAAAAGATATACTATTTGTAGAATCACATTCAAAAGCATCATACTTTGACTAGTTTTAAGACATCTATATCCTGATTGATCTGATTTTTAGTCCCGTTCATATATTTGTCAAGAAAGAGAAGGAAGTAGAGTACCTTGAAAGATTAGAAATCCAGTTGTTTTATCTCTGGACTTTGAGTTGCTTTATGTCTCAATGATTAAAAAAACTACAAAACAGCCAAGGGAGTCAACACAAGGGCTTAGCACAAAAGGCAATTACCATCAAAGTACATTTTTATTCATTCTACACGCCTGGCTCTCTTACATCACCTTCGGTCAAAGTACATGCAACAGGTAATGAAAGTGGAATCCCATGCTGCAGTATAGCTAACAAACCATGATCATTATGTAAAAGATGTGTTACAAATGCCTCAACTTTCCATATTAAAATGCATCTTCTTGTTCAGCTGAGGTTTGTACTCTTGGCTACGTGTGCATTTCTGCCTGTGATGGGCATGTGTTGAATCTCCAGGGCTTACTCTGAATCAAGCAGGCTGTCAGGACTATGCTAGCAAAGCTTTTAAACCAGATGACAATTTGGTACATTCATCTAACGATTATTTATATCTTATATAAAATAAAATCTTGCTTACATCACATGCTTTGTTCATCACACTTGCTCTTGATAATATCATACCTTCGTTGTTACACATTGATTAGTTCAAAGTAGCAAATTGAAGTTGAAGAGCTGGAGGACAATTGAAAGTGAGCAAAATGGTCTGAAAAATATATAGGAGGAACTACTAAGGATTTATATGAAAAAAAATCCATGCGGAAAGACCGATAAAAAGGTGCCAAATTAGTCACTCCAAATACATTGAGCTAGATCTTCTTGTTGCTGTGAGTTGCATTTTTTCTGCACCATTAAATTCAAACATTTTGTACATACGTTGTTGCAAATGTATTTGGCTCACAACGTGGTGACAGCAATAGGACAGTAAGGATCTCAGTGAACAATGGGGCCAGCAGTATATCTTCTTAACCAATGAGTTGCAAGAGCAGGGAAAGAAAAAAAAATTTACAAGAACGGGTGAATTAGAAGTGAACTAATTCCAAATCAGTCCAGTAAAATAAATAAAATGAAAGGAAGATGGGATTAAGATAGAAAATTGACAGAGGGAAATTTTTAAAAAGACTTTTATTGTTTTGTAAGGAATTTAGCATCTGAAGGTCCATGACTGCACAGTTTAACCTGTTCTTTTATAGCTAGAGAGTTTATTGGCATTGCATTAAAATGATCACCTTGTTAAAAAGATACTTCCTGGGTTAAATACTAGTTTTAACTTCTGTGACAAATTAAATGGGTGATTAATTAAGCAACGCTTAAAAATAACAGGGAAATGATGGGTGCAATAATGTTTGTGGGAAGTAGCATAAAAATCAACCAATAAGGGTTTGTGTGATGTAATAGTACGGTCCTTACCTTTGGACTACGACAACTGGATTCAAGTTCCACCTGACCCAGGCATACATCATAATATATCTGAACAGACTGATTAAAAATATCCAAAATTGGTCATTGATTTCTGGAAATGCAAACTGCAATGAATCCTTTCAACATACCCCATGCAGTTTATTGTAACCAAAATAACACTTTAGTTTATCTGTTAGATCAAGGTGGTGGAGGGGGTTGTTATTTAGTGTGAAATTGGGAATCAGTTGTTTGGTCAGTTCTAGTGCTTAAAGGGTTGCTTTGCACTGTTCTCTTAAAATATGGTCAGGAAGAGGGATTTTGTCGTATTGGAGATCCAGTGACGTCTGTATTCAAGAATCTAGATATTGTACTCTAGATAATCCAAATACAGCTACTGGTTCTAATTACTTATCAAATATCGATTCCTTTTCATCCAGGGCACCTGCCCTGATGGATTAATATTGGCTTTTTGCTCCCCAACATCATGTTTAAAAATGTTCTCATTCTCAAAGTTAAATTGCTTCCCATTATGGCCCAAAAAGCAATCTCCACCCTCCCCATTCACACAGCTACTTCTTCCCCATCTAGAATCATAGAAAATAGGAGCAGGAATAGGCCATTCAACTCACTGAGCTCACACTGCTACTCAACATGATCATGGCTGATCCCTTATCTCAACACCATATGTGTACACTCTCCCTATACCTCTTGACACCTCTTGCCTCTAGAAACCTGTTTCTTTCTTAAATACATTCAGTGATCTGGTCTCCAAAACCTGTGTAATTTGTTTGCATCACTTGCTTGGATGGTCCAAGAAATAATTCATAGAATCCCTATAGTATGAAAGCAGGCTATTCAGCCTATTAAGTCCATTCACCCTCCAAAGTGCATCCCACCTGGACCCAAACCCTTATCCCTGTAACCCTGCATTTCCCATGGCTAATCCACTTAGCTTGCACATCCCTGAAAACTTTGGGCAATTTCGCATGGCCAATCCACCTGACCTGCACATCTTTAGACTGTGGGAGGAAACCAGAGCACTTGGAGGAAGTCCACAGGGAGAACGTGCACACTCCACACAAATAGTCACCTGAGGCTGGAATCAAACCTGGATACCTTGTGCTGTGAGGCAACAGTGCTAACCACTGAGCCACTGTGCTGCCCTTGCAAAGGGAAAGTGACCAGATAAATTACTCTGCCAGTTACCATCCTTCATTATTCCTCCTTGCCTTCTCTGCAAACATATCACCCTCTCGTGGCATCTCTACGCCAATGATCAGGAGACTGGCACCACCCTCATACTGTCCCTGGTTACAGGTAGAACACCTCGAGCAATAGTAGGAACTGCCGAGGCTGGAGAATCTGAGATAACAAGGTGGAGAGCTGGATGAACACAGCAGGCCCAGCAGCATCAGAGGAGCAGGAAAGCTGACGTTTTGGGTCTAGACCCTTCTTCAGAAATGGGGGAAGGGGAAGGAGATTCTGAAATAAATAGGGAGAGGGGGGGAGGCGGATAGAAGATGGATAGAGGAGAAGATAGGTGGAGAGGAAACAGACAGGTCAAGGAGGCGGGTTTGGAGCCAGTAAAGGTGAGTGTAGGTGGGGAGTTAGGGAGGGGATAGGTTGGTCCGGGGAGGACGGACAGGTCAAGGGGGCGGGATGAGGTTAGTAGGAAGGAGATGGGGGTGGGGCTTGAGGTGGGAGGAGGGGATAGGTGGGAGGACAGGTTAGGGAGGCGGTTATGAGCTAGGCTGGTTTTGGGATGCGGTTGGGAGAGGGGAGATCTTGAACCTTGTGAAGTCCACATTTGCAGGTTTCCCAAGCGAAATATGAGGTGCTGTTCCTGCAACCTTTGGGTGGCATCGTTGTGGCACTGCGTAGGAGTTCCCGTTGTGGCCTCCTCTACATCGGGGAAACCAAGCGGAGTCTTGGGGACCGCTTTGTGGAACACCTACGCACCTACTGCACCTCCCAGTCGTGAACCATTTCAACTCCCCCTCCCACTCCTTGGACGACGTGTCCATCCTGACCCTCCTGCAGTGCCACAACGATGCCACCCAAAGGTTGCAAGAACAGCCCCTCATATTTCGTTTGGGAACCCTGCAGCCCAATGGTATCAATGTGGACTTCACAAGCTTCAAAATCTCCCCACCCCCGACTGTATCCCAAAACCAGCCCAGCTCGTATCCGCCTCCCTAACCTGTCCTCCCACCTCAAGCCCCACCCCCATCTCATACCTACTAGCCTCATCCTGCCCCCTTGACCTGTCTGTCCTCCCTGGACTGACCTATCCCCTCCCTAACTCCCCACCTCCACTCACCTTTACTGGCTCCAACCCAGCCTCCTTGACCTGTCTGTCTCCTCTCCACCTATCTTCTCCTTTATCCATCTTCTATCCGACTCCCCCTCTCTCCCTATTTATTTCAGAATCCCCTTCCCCTCCCCCATTTCTGAAGCAGGGTCTAGACCCGAAACGTCAGCTTTCCTGCTCCTCCGATACTGCTTGGCCTGCTGTGTTCATCCAGCTCTACACCTCCAGCAATGTTGCCTGCCCCAGTACCGTCACCCCTACAATTCCCCAAGGATATATTCTTGGTTCCCTTCTCTTTTTTAGTTGTATACTGTCTTTTAGCAACCTCATCTATCAGCATAGGGACATGCAAACTGGTGACACTTCATCCTATTCTCTCCATTTCTCTGACTTCCTCCACTGTATCAATGCAGGCAGGCTATTTTTCCATTTAGTCAGTCTCGGATTAATGAGTACCCTCTTGCTAAGCACTGATGAGTCTAAAGTGATTGTTTGTGGCTCCTACCACAGCCTCTTTGCTCCCAATTAGAACCTGCACTGCAGCCATTGTCTCAATCAGCCTCAGACTGCAACCTTAGAATCCTATACAACTATATGCTGATGTTTTAAATCCCATTAGGTGTTCAGATGCAAAGTCATTGATCTGAAATATGCACTCTCACCCGCAAATATAATTTAACCTGCTGACCATTTTCAGTATTTTTCTTTGCTTTCATTTCTAGCATCAGCATGATTTTGTTTTAAAAATGTTCCATTTCCTTGATGTGATCCTTTGGTTATCCTGGCTGTAGCTTCCAGCTGATGTTACTGCTTCAGTCAGTGCATTCATAATCTGGAGCTTCAAGCTAATGTTCTTGGGACGTTGTTTTGAATCTCACCATGGCAGATGGTGAAATCTGAATTCAATAAAATCTGGAATTAAAAGCTGGTCTAATGATGACCAGTAACCATTGTTGATTGTCATTAAAAATCCATCTAGTTCACTAATTTCCTTTAGGGAAGGAAATTTGGCCTTACCTGGTCTAATTCACATGTGACTCCAGATCCACAGCAATGTGGCTGACTCAAATGAAATACCCTCAGTTTAAAGCCAATTAGGGAGGGGCAACAAATGCTGACCTTGCCAGTAACTCCCACATTCCATGTTCAAATAGGAAAAAAACTCTCACAGGACCATCATTAAAATGGCAATAAAATCAGAGTGATATCAAACGTGTTGATGGTTCTCTTTCACCCAATTTAAATGAAAACAGAGCCAAGATCTACCTCTCCATTACAAAATCTGGTCTTGTAGTTGGTACAGTGTCCCCTTCTCTATATCACCCCATGTTTACAAGGATGCTATGCCTCTCCTCCTCATCTTCAATTTGTACTGGCATTCTTTAATGCCTCATCTCCGCAAACTACACTGACTGTCTTCGATCCTCCACAAGCCATGAGACGCTCTTCAATCCTCCACAATCTATGTGATTCTCTTCAATTCCCCATAGATTGTGCTGGCACACTCCTTCGCCCTCATTTCAAAATTTAATTGTTGGTTTCCTGTGTCTTGAATCTACATTGACACATTTCTTCCTCATCACATTTCCTGCTCTTTCTGTTTTGCTGGTGTGGCTTTCCTTCACTCTTCTTTGGGTTATGATGATATTTTTCTTCCTCCCCAGCTAATGATGGCTTGTCTCCTCCCATTCCTAGTCTATGTAGGTGCCACAAAAATGAAACATCACTGCCTTTTATTTTGGTTTTGTAGAGGTAATTTTAGTCATTAGGAGTTAAACATTTATCATAAAATTATGGAATCTGACAACACCGACAGACCATACATGCCATCTTACTTTGCCAGATTTGGGAGGAGATACCTAATTGGTTCCACTCACCAGCTCTTTTCTTTTCAAATATATATTAAAGTTCCTCCTGAAAGTTACTGTTGAACTGGCTTTTAACACCTTTTCCCAATCATAACAATTTGTCGGATAAAATGATGTCTCCCAGCCTATCTAGGTTCTTTCATCAGTGATTTTAAAAGGACCATGATGTTGAACTTCATTCCATTGACTACAAAGTTGGATGGAGAACCTAATTTACTTTTGAAACAGTGCAGAGTAATTTATTCAGTTTATGTGTAAGACAGTCAGTTATTTTAAAATGTGATGGTTAGTCAAGTCCAGGAAGTCTTCGTTGCTATTTTTGGAATATTTAAGCAGTGGTTGTTTGATGCACTGAGTCATCAGGCAATGTAATCTTTAAAGAGATATAGATCAAATTACCATAGTAGCCAGAGTGCTAAGTAATTTAAAACCACAAGATAGAGACAGTGTGATTTTCATTTTATTAATAGAATTGAAACATGAGGTGGAATCTAACACCTCTTCATGGCGGGTTTGGGGTTGGGGGTGGGAGAGGAATCCTATTGGCTGGGAGGGTGTCAGTGGTGGATGCTGCCACCCTTCCAGTTCCACCCCAGTGAAGACTGTGCCAGGGAGGATCATGGAGGATCTGCATATTAACATAGTGGCAGGTGGGGAAATCGCCATGTAGGAAGCTAGACAGGCAAACCTGTGTGTACTGTGATAGGAAATAATAACTGATGATCTTCAAACATCGGGATGTGATACTTCACTTAACCCCCATGATATACAAATAAGACGCAGGTCAGGTACACTGAAGAATTCAATGAACTTTTATCACAGCTCATGGTACCTTCAAATGTACATTAGAGTCACAGACTCTGGGCTCAAGCTAAGCATTTGGATGTACTGTAGCACACATCCCTCAGCATGTCATGCTCCAAGAGGACTCAGTAAGATGGACATTGAGAACTTTATAACATTGTGGCACATGCCATGATACAGTGTTGGCATCATGAGCATGTCTCTTAAAGATGTATCACACACCTGCTACAAGACATAACACTGCAGTGTAGGGTGAATGCAGGAATCCTGATCAGGCACTTGGACCTTGCAAAACTATCATGTAAATTCCCATGATAACAGGGTGTAGAGTTGGATGAACACAGCAGGCCAAGCAGCATCATAGGAGCAGGAAGGCTTCCTGCTCCTATGATGCTGCTTGGCCTACTGTGTTCATCCAGCTCTACACCTTGTTATCTCAGATTCTCCAGCATCTGCAGTTCCTACTATCTCATGTAAATTCCCATAGCAGGATTTGACCCTCCCACCCCATCTGAATAGCAGGAAGCAAAGAACTGATGTCATGTCAACTGGTGTCTCATCCACACACTAGTCTCAACCCTCAGACGCCTATTCTAAAAATGAGTATTGATGCAATTGTTTAGAAGAGGATATTTGACATGCTTCTTATTATGAGTCAAACAAACATGAAACTTAGAAGGGAAAGGCCAAGTATTCAAACAAAACCAAGATCAATATTAATATGTTTTCTTTACCTTAAGCATCAATATTATTTTTTTTCATGACTTTTCACTTAAATGGAATGTGTTTTTAATTTGGGCATTAGATTTTTTTTAACAAGTAATAATGCTATGGTATTTTCAACAAGCATTGAAATATTTTCTTGTGAATTATTGTAATTTGCATAATCAGTGTTCTGCTTGGCCCAGCATGTTTAATATTCACCAGCTGAAGCCTTGTTGGTGATCCAATTCCAATAAATCTCTCTAATAGTTGGACTAGAACACAGACTGCAATACCCCAAGGGTAGATTTTTGAAAGTGTTTTATCATAAATTATGTAGGAGCTGTTAATCCCAGAAATCATTCCCACATCTGTCACTTCAAGTAAATGGCCCTAAATAATGTCCAGAGAGGAAAACGAGCCATTTCTTAACTGACATGGAATACAAATTACTGTTGGTAGGGCTACAATCTACAGATATATTGCAAGACAAAGAGTTATTGAAAGCTCATAAGCAACAGAAAACATTTGCCATAGATTCATTTCCATAATTTTCTATACTGTATGTATCAAATTAAAAAACATTTGTTGGGGAAAATAAATACTGCTGACGAATACTCAGCAGCCCCTTCTGCTCTTTTATTCCCCGTTATTTACCTGGCAGTGGAGATGCCCATCAACAGCAGGGAAACCTGCAAAAAGCCAGACCATGGAGATCTTGCAGCAGTTAACAGGAGCGCCTCATGGGATTTTATATTTTCTTTCTCCCGGCTGGCAGTCAGCCAGATTGTGAAACTGACTAGCTGCCAAGTGGGAAAGCCTACGGTAAGCAATAGCATAGAATTGCAGGCTCATCCCTTGTACAGAGCAAGAATCTTGGAAGGCTGAACTGTGGGGGAAGGTTCAGAGATGTTGTAAATGGCGACAGGGAGATTGCGGAGGAAAGAATGGTCACTGGAGAGGAATAAAGACATTGAAGGGTAATTGGGAGATTACAGAGATACGGTAGATTGCTGGCTCTGCAATCAATGTAATTAACAGGTTAGAAAACGTTATATGGGAGATTATAAGGTCACAAGGGATATTGGACAGATCATTAGGGATCAGAATCTCACATAGGAGACTGCGACAGGAGAAGCATCAAAGAAATCACCAGCAGACCAGGAGATTCATGGGGGCTTTCAGGCAGTTCTCAGGGGCAAGAAGTATATGTGGAATAGGATTCTTGTAGAGTCTCGAGGGGAGTTCAAAGGAGGTGTAAGGGTGATTGCAAGGATTCTATCTGAGATTATAAAAGATCTCCAGGGGAGAAAGCAGGAACTAGGTCGTTAGACTGGGTCTGTTGACCAAGTCAACAAGAGAAAAAGAACTCACTTGACCTTGTCCTCACAAACCTACCTAAAGCCGATGCATCTGTCCATAACTAAACT
This sequence comes from Rhincodon typus, assembly GCF_021869965.1. Lineage (NCBI taxonomy): Eukaryota > Metazoa > Chordata > Chondrichthyes > Orectolobiformes > Rhincodontidae > Rhincodon > Rhincodon typus. The sequence continues at coordinate 24,267,235 of NC_063357.1, read as the reverse complement.
GAGAGGAGTAGCCACTGCACAGTTCTTGTGGAAATGAATTCCTAACTCCACATTGAGTGTACTCTCCATTGTGCTTTGTCACACTAGCACTGTGCTAAATAGGATAGATTTTGAAGTGCTATTGCCAGGATGCCATCAGGGCCCATTGCCTTTACGGTATTCAAAGGCTTCAGCCCTTTCTTGGTACTTTGTGGAGTGAATCAAATTGGCTGATGAGTGGCATGTGATGTTCAGGAGCTCTGGATCATCCACTTGACACTTCAGGCTGAAGATTGCTGCAAATGCTTCAGCCTTGTCTTTTGCATTGGGCCCATTGTTGAAAATGGGGATAAGCATCTCCAGTGAGTGGCTTAATTGTCCACCATTGCAATAACTCCTACAAGATCCATGGGAATCACTAATTAATCTACCTGTTGAATATGAGCTCCCTTGGTAGCAGGCAAAAGCCTGTCTAGCTGGAATTCATAACCTGTGTCCTTTATTAAGCTCTCCCCAAAAAATGAGGTAATGATGGCATAATGGTTGTCAGTGGGCTAGTAATCCAAACCGCTAGGTTAATGTTCTGTGGAACTTGGGTTCAAATCCCACGATGGTGAGATTTCATTTTGGGACCTTCTTGTAGCACAGTGGTAGTGTCCCTACCCCTGAACCCAGGTTCAAATGCCACCTGCTTGAGATGTGTACAATAAGATTTCTGAACAAGAATGATTAGAAAAATCAGTTAAAATTGAACAGTAAGAAATAAAAGAAAATAAAGCAGACCCAGATGGCTTGCGTTGCCCATAACAGACTTCGTTTGTAAATACTTGATTGGCTAAATGTGTGATTAGAGTCATAGAGCTGTACGGCATGGAAACAGACCCTTCGGTCCAACTTGTCCATGCTGACCAGATATCCCAAATAAATCCAGTCCCATTTTCCAGCATTTGGCCCATATCCCTCTAAACCCTTCCAATTCGTATGCCCATCCAGATGTCTTTTAAATGTTGTAATTGGACCAGCCTCCACCACTTCCTCTGGCAGCTCACTCCATACATGCACCACGCTCTGCATGAAAAAGTTGCCCCTTCGGTCCCTTTTAAATCTCTCCCCTCTCACCTTAAACCTCAGTCCTCTAGCTTTGGACTCTCCATCCCAGGAAAAAGACCTTAGCTATGCACCATGCCCCTCAAGATTTTATAAACTTCTATAAGGTCACCCCTCAGCGTCTGACACTCCGGGGAAAATAGCCCCAGCCTATTCAGCCTCTCCCTATAGCTCAAACCCTCTAACCCTGGCAACATCCTTGTAAATCTTTTCTGAACCCTTTCAAGTTTCATAACATCCTTCCTATAGCAGGGAGAACAGCATTGAACACAGTATTCCAAAAGTAGCCGAACCAATGTCCTGTGTAGCCATCAAAATTCCTATACTCAATGCACTGACCAATAAAGGCAAGCATACCAAATGCCTTATAAAAACAGAAGTTGCTGGAAAAGCTCACCAGGTCTGCCAACATCTGTGAAGAAAAAATCAGAGTTAATGTTTTGGGTCCGGTGGACCCTTCCTCAGAACTTAGATTTTTCTCAGATTTACAGCATCCGCAATTCTTTCGGTTTTTATACCAACCACCTTCTTCACTATCCTGTCTACCTGGGACTCCATTTTCAAGGAACTGTGAATCTGCACTGCAAGGTCTCTTTGTTCAGCAACACTCCCTGGGACCCTTATCATTAGGTGTATAAGACCTGCCTTGATTTGTTTTTCCAAAAAGCAGCACCTGACATTTGTCTAAATTAAACTCCACCTGCCTCGCCTTGGCCCGTCGGCCCATCTGATCAAGGTGGATCAAGATAGTTTAAAAAAAAGGGAAAAAAAGGTGACTGTGTTTTAGTGGGGGGGAAGGTTGTTAAGTTATGCACTTCAGAGCACAAAAAAAATGCAGTTCTGCAGAACTGCTTGCCCCTGGCTGGGACTAGCCTATGTACACCACGAGTACTAGTCCCATTTTGGTGCTCCACAATAAACAATGTTCCTTTCCGAGCAGGTTTCCTGAGTTATTACAACTAGATTCATGATTGGATGTGGCAGGACTGCAGAGTTTGGATCTGATATAAACAGAAGTTGCTTGAGAAACTCAGCAGAGAGAAACAGAGTTAACATCTCGAGTCTGGTATGACTCTTTATGTCAATGAGGAACACCAGACACCCGCTCTGAAGAGGTCATTCTGGACTTGAGATGTAAATTCTGTTTCTCTGTCCACAGACGCTGCCAGACCTGCTGGGTTTCTCCAGCACTCCCTACGTTTGTTTCAATGCATTACCTTAAATGGCTGCCCACTTCTGCTCAGTGACTGCTGCTTCTCCTGCCTTTAGGAACACCACACCCCAGTGGGAATGTGTCAGCTTTCCCTTCAGCACCTTCCATCGTTGGTTAACCACCTCTGCTATTTCCCAGCCCATTGCCAAATCCAGCTGACTGCCTCACACATTGGACAGGTCAAGAGAGGTGGTGGGGAAGTCAGTGTATATATGGAGCTGAAACAAAGTTGCTGGAAAAGCTCAGCAGGTCTGGCAGCATCTGTGGAGGAGAAAACAGAGTTAACGTTTCGGGTCCGGTGACTCTTCCTCAGAACCCTCCCCTTCTGAGGAAGGGTCACCAGACCAGAAACGTTAACTCTGTTTTCTCCGCCACAGATGCTGCCAGACCTGCTGAGCTTTTCCAGCAACTTTGTTTTTGTTCCTGATTTACAGCATCCGCAGTTCTTTTGGTTTTTATATATGGAGCTGTTTGGATGGTGTTGCTGAGGGGCAGCACGTCAATGTGAAATATGCCAAGTATGGAGTCTTTGTGGGGTTTGCGAGAGGAGGGAACAGTGCAGGAACTGGAGAACAAGCAATCACAGGTGATTCTCTGGCAATGACTAGATGGAAAAAAATGGAACACGATTAGTGAAACCCCACCCAATTGGACAGTGGGGAAGAAATGCAGGAAGGGTGCTATAGTCAACTGTATCAAAGCTGCAGACAGGTTGAGAGTGGTGAGAAGGGATAGTTACCATGGCTACATACAGTGGATGTCACTTATGACTTATTGATTTGTATCAGGCCTCATTTCTCCAGTATATTGTTTCAGAGAAATGAAAGAATGATCCATATGAAAAGAAATATTGTCTGCAACACAACTGGATGCTATTTATTATTTCCTGGAGTCACTTTATTATGGAAGTTAATCCAGGACAATGTAAATCCAAAATAAAATGAAGAAAGTATTCATGGGATGAACCTATGAAGATATCTGTGGCAGATGGGAATGTAATTCGCTTGTATTTAGGTTTCCAGTGACTGAAATGTATTTATGCATAAAATGTTTCTAGAAAATTCTACATAACCATTTGCAGAGACATGGCTTCAGAATGATGCAAGGAATGGCTACAGGTAATGTTCCCTCTCAGCTGTTTAGTCATGTGTGGAACTGCTCACAGGTTCTGTACACTCTGATCAATATGAAAACGCATTGGCTTCTGGTTCTGGAAGCCACTTCCACGTATGGGTCTTGAAGATCTGCAAAGAAAAATTAATGAGAGAGAATGTAGCCTGCTTGGTGTTGATTTGCCCTTGACATGTAAAGGATACAGGGCATTGGGAAGGGCAGGCAGTTCAGAAAAGGGGGTGGGATGGCTCTGTTAACTCATGATGCCATTAGCACAACAGTGAGGGATGACCTAAGTTGAGGAAACCATTTGGGTCAGATGAGAAATTATAGAGACACAAGGTCATGCGAGAGAGCTTGCCAGAAAGGCATGGTGATAATTCCAGAAGTTTGTAACCTACATACAGATGGAAAATCAGATGGGTGAAAGTAACCTAGATGAACAGGTCATATAATGTTTTCAGAATGGTTTTGCTAAAACAGAGTGTTCTAGAGCCAGACTGCAGGCAATACTAAACTTGGTACTGCACAATGAGATAGGATTAATTAATGATCTTGTAGTGAAGCTACTCCTGGGTAGTAGCAACCATAATATGATTAAATTTTACATTCCAGTTGAGGAAGAGAGGAATGAGTCTGACATTACTTTTCTCAAATTTAAACAGGGTCAATTGATAACGGCACAAAAGCAGAGTTGGCTGAAGTTAATTATTAGATTAGGTTAAAGATTAGGTCAATATAGAAGCAATGGCAGATGTTCAGGTGGATATTTCAGACTACACAGAATAGATGATTTACAAAGAGTAATGAACATTCCAAGGGATGGATTAAAGATTGTATCAAACTTAAAAAGAGCCATCATTATGGAAAGACAGGTAGCATGTCAGAACCTTAGATAGAATATAAAAAAAAGCAAAGAATGATGAAAGAGTTAAGGAGGGAGTGCGAGACAATGTTAAGCGTAAATATAAAAACAGATAAGATTTTCTATAACCATTTTAAAGAGAAAAGAATGAACAAAGTGAATGTTATATCTATAGAAAGTGAGAATCAATAATGGAAAATAAGGAGACAGTAGATGAATTGAACAGCTATTTTGTCTTGGTCTCCACTATAGTAAAAACAAGTAACATCTCAACAAATAGCTATAAATCAAGAAATGGAGTCAGGGAGGAACTCAGAAAAATTAGAATTACTAGACAAGCTGTACTGAGTAAATTGCTGGAACTGTGGGCTATAAAGTGCCCAGGTCTCATTGGGCTTCATCCTATGGTCTTAAAAAAGTGGCTCGTAAGATAGTTGATGCATTGATTTTAATTTTCCAAAACTCCCAAGATTCAAGGAAGGTCCCATTAGATTGGAAGAGATGTAACTCCTTTCTTCAAAAAGGAGGCAGTGAGAAAACAGGGAAAGGCCAGCTGGCTTAACATCTGTCAAAGGGAAAATGTTGAAAGTTATTACTAAAGAAGGTAGAGCAGGGCATTAAAATAATTGCAAGCTAATCAGACAGACAGTTTTGTGAATGGGAAATCATGCTTAATCAATCTATTGGAATTATTTGAAGAAGTAACATGTTGTGGAGGACAACTAGTGGATGCAGTGAAGTTAGAATTCCAAAAGGCAATTGGTAAAGTTCTATATCAATGGTTATTGTGGAAAATAAACATTCACAGTTTAGGGCTAACACGTTGGCATGATTAGAATGTTGGCTAATTGCAGGAAACAGAGAGTAGGCATAAATTGGTCTTTTCCAGGTTGACATGATATAATGAATGGTGTGCCACAGGGATCAGTGCTAGAATATTAACCGTTTACAATTTACATAAATGATTTGGAGGAAGGTACGGAAGAAATGACTGGTAAAATTGGCAGATGACACCAAGATAGGCCACAAAGAGATATAGAAAGATTAAGTGAGTAGACAAACATGTATCAAATGGAGTGTAATATGAGACAACGTAGAATTGTTCATTGACAAAATTAAACATATTATCTAAATAGTGAGAGGTTGCAAAACTTTGATATATAGAGGGATCTGGGTATCCTAGTATGTGAATCACAAACAGTTTGTATTTCAGGTACAGTAGGTACTGGGTAAAGCTAATAGAATGTGATCATTTATCATGAAGGGGAATTAAGTAGAAAAGTTAATGTCTTTCTTCAGCTATACTGGGCACTAATGAGATCACACCTGGAGTACCACCTACATTATTGGTCACTTACATTTAAGGGAGCATTGGAAGCAGCTCAGAGAAAGTTTACTGAACTAATACCTGAAATAGGCTTGTTTGAGGAAAGGTTAGATGGCCTAGGCATGTATCCACTGGAGTCTAGACGAGAGTAACAGATGACTTGATTGAAAGATGTAAAATTCTGACAGGTCTTGACAGCAGAGATGTGGAGAGGATGTTTCCTCATGTCAGAGAATCTAGAAGTAGGAGTCTCTATTTAAGAATCAGAGCCTTTCATTTAAAACAGTGATGATGCAATTTTTTTTCAAAGGGACATGAGGTTTTGGAACTTGCACGCTGAAAAGATGATGGAAGCAGCCTGCATATTTTTAAAGCAGAGGTTGATAGATTCTTGTTAAGTAGTGGGTCAAAACATCATTGGGGTAGGCAGGAATATGGATTTGACTTTACAATCAGATCAGCAAGGATTTTACAAAATTGTGGAACAGTCTCGAAAGGCTGAATGGCTTAATTCTGGTCTTTGTTCATTAATTTGTGTTTACAAGAAACTGATTGAGTCTGTCAGTATCAACAATGTGTAACATTTTAACTTCTTGTTATTCATGTAAAAGTACTTCCATAGCTTAGCTGTACTTTAGCAATATGTAAATTATGTTTTAGTTGGGCCATAATCAGCATCAGAAACTATGATAATAGAGAATTCTTGCTTGTTAATGACCTTATTAACTACAGATGTCATCTCATTAATGTGCAGCGTCCTATTCTACTAGCCGCCACAGGCAAACTGGATGCTGAGAACTCTCGACATGCAAGTTACTGCAGGTACTGGGTGACTTCAGCTCATTGCTGGCTGTGAAGAGTTCTGGGTTAGTCACAACACAACAGCATCTCGGGAGACTCTCCACCAGCACTGGCCACATGAACCCCACATCCATGGAAATTGGCATCCGACATGTGCCAGCCTCTATGAATCCTCACAGGACATCTCTGATCCACTTATAAGGCAATTCTGCACTTCAATGCTGCACTTCAGGTTGCATTGACAGCTATCAATATAATACTGCAGCAAGGACACTGAGTACTCAGGGACATGCACTCAACTCATGTTGCGTCTCTGGGATGTTTGCTTGCTGTCTTAGTGCTGTCTCATTTTGAGCTTACCTGAATGCTCACAGCACCCCTGCCTTGCCTTTTAGTACCCGGCCCCTCAGCCAGGGATACCAAGCTCACAGTATTTCTGTCTATCCTTGTTGTTTAGCACAGACACAAAGCCAGGAAGCTTGTCATTGCTGTCAGCAGCCCTCAGTCAAGTCAAGGGGAAAGGCCTTCAGTCAGAGGGTCCTGGGACAGTAAGTCAAGGGCAGTCACTGATACCAGTCCAGGACCTTGGACATAGTCAGTCCTTTCATCAAGGAGTGAGGAACTGAATGGTGGGCAGCCCACCACATGTCTGAACTCTTTCAGCCCCATCGAGGGCTGCTTTCCTGCTGGCATGACAAGTGGATACTAAGGAGGATGAAACTGATTGGCACAGCATGTACTTTTGTTGCACTGGGTAGGTGACCCAGACAAGTGAGTAAGCAGCACAGAGGGCATGCAGGTCAAGTGGTATCAGGGTTTTGGGTAAGGGGTGATGTGGCAGGCTATTGTGGAAGTGGTAGAATGTGAGTCTTTGTGAGTGAAGGGTATAGTAGCAGAGAAAGGAGTAAGTGTAGGTATTGGGGAGAAGATGATATTACTTACACTGACAGAGTGGAGAAGGTCATTGACTTTCTTCCTACAGTATGGGCCATTCTTCCTGGCAGCTGAGACTGCACTGAACTGGGTAACAACCTTGGGCCTGGCTGGCATGGTCTGGTGTCATGGCTTCTTCTGCTGGCCCTTGGGAAGGGGACGCCCTGCCTTTTCGCCATCCTGTCCATCAGGACGTCCGGGTCCCTGCCTGCAAAGTGAGACACCAATGTTCCCTTCTCTGTCATGTCTGGGACAAGTCAGCCACTGTGTAGGGCAGGTACAGGAAACACCGCTTTTCCAGGTTCAGAAAGGCCCTTTGAAACTGGCATTGGCACCATTGATTCTGGTCCCTTTCTGATATCCTGGCAGTGGCGAGTTGCTCGGAGTATGCGGAATGGTAGAAATGGGGCTGGAATTGGATGAAAGGGACACTGTAGGTGTAGGGTAGTCAGTTAATGAGGCGAGTTTGGTAAGATACAGCGAGAGATCTCACCAGACCTCGCAACAAGAACCCTTCCATGAAACTCGATGAAACCTATTCATAGCCAAAAAAATGCAAGTTTCAGACCATCTCCTTTTAACTTCTGAAAGAAAGCATTCATCATACCTCACACAACAATTTTATTTTTGGCAAAGTTTAGAAGTTCCAAAAAGTTCTTTCCTTGTTTCATTTTTATTAAAAACCATCGATCTCATAATTGTTCTTTCAACTCTTCCCTCTCAGAATGATATTTGAAATTACTATGCTGTTAGGTCAAATTACATATAAGAAATGTTCCCATTCACTGCACAAATAGGTATTTTATCTTAAAATCACCAGAAAATAAGCTTATCACCAGCCATCTTATCACAGTTTTAGAATTTCATACAATTCTTGTCATACAAATTCAGACTGGCATTAAGCAGCTACAAAGTCATTAACTGACTGTGGCTCTAATCAACAAGGATTTCACAGATAAAATAGTGTGGTGAATATTTCTGTACAATTTGGTTTTGAAGTAAAGTTTCTTTCACTTCGTTTAGAGAAACCAATTGATTAAAAAGTTTGCTACTTGGAATCCCTTTTGGTTTCTTATCTTCTTCTTCTGCTCAATATTGTTGAATAATTTGTAAGATTGCCACAGATGACAATGAATAAAACAGCTTCACATATTGCTAAATGCCAAACAAATTAATCTTGTACTGAATACGTGTCTCATTGCTTTTACCACAAGAGCCACGGCTGGTTAAAAACTGATTGATTCAGTTTTGTGATTCTCTCCATTAGTAAAATATCAGAACTGTATAAGGCACTGGTTAGGCTATGTCTGTTGTTCCGCCTGCAGTTCTGGTCACCACATTACAGGAAAGATGTAATTGCACTCAAGAGAGTGCAGAGGAAGCTCTGGGCTATGAGGAGACATTGGATAAGCTGGGGTTGTTTTCTTTGGAGCAACAAAAACAGTTGAGAGGGAACCTGACAGATATATATAAGATCCTGAGGGTATAGATAAACTGGACAGGAAGGCACATTTTCTATTAGTAGGAGGATCAACAATGAGGGTCATGGATTTAAGATAAGAGGTAGAAGGTTAAAGGGAAAGTTGAGGAAAAATGTTTTCAATCAGTGGGTCGTGGGAGTTTGGAACTCATTGCCTAAAAGGGAGGTTGAGTGAGAAACTCTTGAAAAATTTAGCTAAGTATTTAGATATTCACTTGCATAGCCATTACCTGTAGGACTATAGGTCAAGATCTGGGAAATTGAATCAGTGTATTAAGAACTTTGACATGATGGGCTGAATGGACTCTTTCTGTGCTGGCAATATCTATGAGTCTGTCTTAATAATTGCACCCAAGCAGTAAAAGTAGTGCTGATCTAAATAGTGCAATCTACTTCCAACACTTGTAAGGACAGTAATTATGCCTGAGAGGACATAGCCCTGACAACTGTGCCAACATGACAAATCAGTCCTCAAAGTTCTGAAAGATGTTTAGCATTTTATCACTGTGTAACATTTAACAAATATTGGCAAATTGGAGAGCTGTTGCCTCTTCCTTATAATATAAATCATCTTAATTCTTGATGTATTCTATTGATCAATGTTTCCTTTCACAACTTTCCAAAGGTGATTTGGAGATGTGCTCATTACTCTGAGTCAACTCAAACTGTCTATCTTGAAAGTATAAGTCATGAGGGATGATTTTCCTTGGTTTATGTGCAGCTAAGTATAAAATATTGGAATTTCAACTAGATTGGAATGTAGACCTTTAAATGGAGCCACCCAGACAATCCAACGCACTGTACACACTTTATTAAGTCAACCTGTCAGATAATGTGTAGCTCCCTGGGCTGATCTTTTCATTAATCCTTCAATTGTGATAAGGAAATTAAAAACAACTATTGAAGCAATAAAACCATGTAAAAAATCAAGAATTTGTGTTCTTCCTCTAATATTAACTTTAATTACAAATGCAAACCATTATAAAATCATAGAATCGCCAACATTGGGGAAGCCCAGCACGTTAGTTCAAAAGACAAGGCTGCAGCATTCACATTCAATCTTCAGCCAGAAGTGAGAGGAGTGGAGAATTGCAAGCTGAATATCAATGAGGCAGTTCGGGGTATTTATGGGATGAAAATACGTGGAAATAAGGTGGTTGTTGTTTATCAGTAAGATTCAGATCTCGCCATTGTAACTTTGAGGGGAAAACTGGAAATTGTTTTCTTTATGTAAAAGCTTCATTATGTAAAAGTATACCATATTTCCCCACATTTCTAGCTATTGCCTGCATTGCTTAAGGCATGGGAAAATCCTTCTTAAAGTGTCCACCCATTGACCGATGCACATCTATTGGTATCATTGATTGCTGTTAGTTTTAATGACTTTTAGGGGTGGGTTATCTTCTGCTAGTCCATGTGAAATAAGCTGAAAAGCTTGGTCATCATCAAACCCCGATTGCAATTTGCCTCTGTCACACACTCCCATTCCCAACTATATAAAAAAAACTTAATTTTTCAGTATTAACTCATTACAATAAAGAAGAAAAGCTGCAACAGCATCAGTATTCTGACACCCAATTAAAGGCATGTTTATATTGCACTCTAAGGTCTTCTATAAATTAAGAAGTAAATGAACAAAGCAAGAGCTGGCACATTTCATTCGGTTAACAGGTGGGCTCAGCAACATTCTGGCTTAGAGATTATAATATTAATTTCTAATGGTGAAAAACAAATTATCCATTAGGAACTGCATATTATATTTCCTGAAGGTAATTAAAAATCGCAGGCTGTCTTCTTTAACAGTGCTAAACAGAGATTTGAATCTTCCTGGGCAGGCCACCAAATGGGCTCTTTAATTCTCCAGCATGTTTCTCCCCAGCCAACACTGCAGACCATCAACAGGAGCAGAAATGCAAAGCATGCACATACAACAGAAATACAAAGCTTGACTTTTGTCACCAAATGTTACAGTATTGTAAAAACTGGCACCTATTTCTGGTTGGACTAATCTCTTGTCTTTTTGTCTTTTGTTGCTGTTCCAAGAGAATGACAATTACTTTTGTTTACATCTGCTCCTCACAAGGGAGTGCCTCCTAGCAACACGCTCACACTGCGCATCTAGAGTCACACACTTGTGCACAGCGCTCAGGGTGATCGTAGAAACCTCAAAAGAGTTGGAACGGACAATAAATAAACAAATGAACCCATTTCCATCGCTTGAATGTTTTCCAGTAAAAGCGAACTTAAGTAAAATTAATAAGCAGATAATCTGATAACTGTTTTATCTGGGTGTATTCTGTCAACTCATTAAAACAAAATGCATTTTACTCGGTGTTGACATTTACAAACAACCTGTAGATAAGAAATTGATCTTGCAGCAAGGGATTTGAATTGCACTCACGCAAGTTTTCATTTATACAAATGAACTGATAATGTGTACCAAATATAACATGACATTATTGCCTAAAATGAACAGAAGCATTCATCCCCATTCCTGTTATTAATGGCATTGCAATCGTCAGATTAGAAATTGTAGGGAGCATCAGGTGGATGTCTGTCTGTGATTGGGCTGTAATTAGAGTCACAGAGTCATATGGTAACAGGATATTCAGTCCAACCCATCCTTGCCGACCAGGCATCCAACCTGACCTAGTCCCGTTTGCCAGCATTTGGCCCATGAAATAACCCCGCAGAGGTCGGAATCCCGTCACCAAGTCACCCTTTATTTACAAGTGGAAAGTCCTTGACGCTGATCCAACTCCCTCAGAGCTAGCTGTCACACTGTCAGAATGTCTAACACTCCTGTTTATTCAGCCAGGGCTCCCTGATTAGACCAGCTTAACAGCCTCAATATTCTGTGACGACCAACTGGCTGACCTCGTTACAATCACTACATTCCTCCTCCTCAGAGTTCGAAGACATAGGTTGGTCCTTTGTCTTGAAGAACCTCCTGGGGCGATTTAGCACTGGATCAGATTCCTCTGACTGTGTCAGTTGCGGGCTGCACGGGAGCTCGCCTCCCCAGAGCGTCTGGGGACAAAGTCATTCTCTTCTTCTGGCAGTAGAGGCATTCAGCGGCAAAATCTGCTGTGTCCATCCCAGGTCCAGGAAGATCAGATTTAACTTGGCGCGGAGCTACCCCTGTAGTTGCATGAGGTGTAGTCCTATAATCAAATAGGAACTGAAACAGTTTGGTAATGAGTGAAGTTGTAGGTTGCTTCCTTAAGCCTGCCTTCAAAACTTGGACTTCTGTTTCTGCCAGACCATCGGATGTTGGATGGTATGGAGCTGTCCTTACATGCTGCATGCCATTTAACTTTAGAAAATACTCGAATTTCCCGCAGGTAAATGGTGGATATTTGAATGGGTGTTCACAATGACTAAGAACATTGTGCCCAAGAAACAACCTGCATAGTCGACATGTAACTGAGTCCAGGGTTTACCTGGCCATTCCCAAGAATGTGGGGGAGCTGCTGGCACACTGGGCATTATGCCACCAACACAGCTATGTCTGGATCCAAGCCTGGTCACCAGACATACTTCTCACCAACATCTTCATTTTGGAAACCCCTGGATGACCCTGGCGGAGTTCAGCCAGTATCGAGTGGTGACCTCTGCTCAGGACAATCATTCTGACTCTCCATAATCTACTGTGATCCGGTCTCTCCGGTTCCAAAGAAGTTTCAATTCTGGTTTTGATGGCCCTTTGGTTTCCCCCATCACCACCAGCTGTTTCACTTTTGCCAGGACTGGATCATTCTGCATCCAAAGTCTGATCCAGCTGTGACTGGAAGTGTACCCAGAAAATTTAAAACCAGTACGGACTCTTCCAGTGGCAGTTCCACCAGTGGTTCTCTGCCTGCAGGAGGTGACTCAATGCATCCGCCCAACTTGTAATATACGCACTTAGTATGAGAGCCCACCGCTGAATTAGGCCTGAAACCATGGGTAGCACTGCCCTGTATTCCTTAAGTAGACCTAATAAGGGTTTGTGGTCCGTTATTATTACAAATTTACATCCATAAAGTGGAATTTCCTGACTCGTTTGATTGCCAGGGCACGTTTGATTGCCGTCACTTTATCTTCCAATGGGTGTGACCCGGTCTTCTTGACTCTGTCAAGTAGGTCATTTGACGTGCCTGGAACACACATTTTTCCATTCTTAAACAATATGCTTATCTGGGAGAAATTATGTCCAAGTCTTCTAAGTGTTCTTTATTGGTCTTCCCTGTTATTAGCATGTCATCTAGATAAATGGCGATCTGGGGTGGACCTTGCAAATTGTTCTCCACTGTCCGCTGAAAAATTGAATAGGCTGATGATAACCCAAATGGCAGTTTAGTACTTTGGTACAAACTCGTATTGGTATTAATTGTAGCTTACTTCCAGGAATCCTCATCTAATCGCAATTGCAGGTATGCATGGCTCATGCCCAGCTTTGCCAACCTGTCAGTTTTGCATACAAGTCCTCTTTGCAAGGGATTAGGTATTTATCCAGCTCGAAAAAAAGTTGCTGTTTATTTAAAATCCCCACAAAGATGAACCAACAAGCCGGGCTTCAAAATCAGTACAACTAGTGCTGCCCATTTCGTAAACTAGGCTAGTTTGATGATTCTTCGCTTTCCAGTCTTCTGATTTCTGCCTCTACAGCAAGTGGCACTGGGGGGGCCTTACAGAATCATGGAATTGCTTCCTGATCAACATTCAAGGTTCCTTTGATAGTCCCTAGACATTCCTGAAAAACATCCAGGTGTTTAATTAGGAATTCACTCAGGCAGCCACTTTTTAATCGTAAAATATCGAGCCAATCAAGGAAATCTTTCTCAGCCAATTTCACCCCATCAGGCTTGGGCTCAAGCCTGTTACTACAATCAGTGGTAACCAAACCAGATGCTTCTCATAAGAGACTGGAACCAAAGTTACACCCTTAATCTGTAAGGAGCTCACTCTTGCCAAGGTCTTGCACAAATTTAAGGGATGGATTCCAGAGCGAATTTTATTAAAGACAGATTCTACGATCACTGAAACGGCCATGCCAATATCAACCTCCATTAGAATCAGGTGACTATTTAACCAGACGTTTATTTTGATTGGTTCTGATTTAGATGTTGCTGAGCAACTTAACTGTTCCATCCACAGGGTGTGCATTCTCCTGGATAACAGCCTATGAGTTCTCTTATTCAATTTAGGTCTAGTAGGACTCCTCTGCTGTCTCGAGTCTGGATACTGGCAGCAACTACAGTGGCTTGCCAGCCCAGATCCTGAAAAAAAATGTTAACCGTTTGGTCAAGGCTTGACTTTGCTTTGGGGTTTTGCTGCAGGCTGACCTGCAGACACTCTGTTCAGGATGTATCCGAAGTGAGGCTACATTCCCTAAGCTCAGTCAGCCTGGCAAGGGTATCCACTTCCATCAGAATTCTCTGCAACTCATATTCTGCACTTGCCACATTTTTAATGGTAAAGCTAGTTGTAGTGCCTGTTTGAAGTCCAGTTGTGCTTCAGCTAGTAGGTGCTTTTGCGTGGTTACATCATTAATCACACATACCAAAACAAACAGTCTCTCAGCATCTCATTAAGGGTTAGACCAAAGTCATATGGCTCTGCCAGTCATCTTAACCTCGTCAAAAATCTTGATACGAATTCTCCTCATTCTCGAATTGCTGAGTAAAAATGATAGCTGCTCAGAATTAGAGGAAGCTTGGGATCACAGTATTCCTTACCTAAATCCACCAACTCTTGAAAGGTTTTAGTGTCTGGTGTCTCAGGAAACATTAAGCTCCTAATAAGAGAAAAATACTGTGGGTCCACAAGCTGTAAGGAGAATTACTATTTGCTTTTCATCTGCCCCAATGTCTGTAAAAAAAAGTGCATTCTTTCCATATTCTGGGCTCAGTTTTCGATGGCAGAGTCAAATGAGTCAAGCTTCCCAAATAACAGCACAATGCCAGAAAGGCTTACCTCAACTCAAAGACAACTGTTGTGAGCGTGTTTCTTCAGTGTCTCGTCGCCACTGAAATAACTCCACAGGGGCTGTTATCCCAATACCAAGTCACTCTTTATTTACACATGGAAAGTCATTGACACTGGTCCAGCTCCCTCAGAGCCAGCTCTCCGAGTGAAAGGACATCTGATACTCCTCTTTTTAATCTGTCAGCCAGGGCTCCCTGACTGAACCAGCCCCATTCAGGGAACTCATATTCTATGATATCCACCTGGCTAACCTCATTACAATCACTACAGCCCATATCCTTCTAAACCCTTTTGATTGGATTTCGATTTTGATTTTGTCACGTGTACCGAACTACAGCGAAAAGTTTTGTTTACAAGCTGTACAAGCAGATCACAGCAAGCAAAGGATGTCGAGATCAAAAAGACTTAGAGGCATACAGATTACATTGCGGGGTTACATTATTTGAAGCTAGAGTCCATTCAATAGTCTGAAAACGGCCAGAAATAAGCTGCTCCTGAACCTGCTTTTCAAAAGTGTTCAGACGTCTGTATCTTCCACCTGACCAAAGAGATTGTAGACGAGCATTACCAGGGTGTGATGGGTCTTTGATCTTTGATGATGTTGGCTGCCTTTCCACGGCAGCAAGCCGTGTAAGTAGAGTCCATGGATAGAAGGTTGGCTTCCGTGATGGTCTGGGCTGTGCACACCACCTTCTGTAGTTTCTTACTGCCCTGGGCAGAGCAGTTGCCATGCCAGGCTGGTATGCACCTGGACAGTATGCTTTCAATGGGGCATCTGTAACAGTTCCTATTCATATACCCTTCCAGATGCCTTTTAAATGTTGTAATTGCACCCACCTCCACCACTCCCTCTGGCAGCTTGTTCCGTAGACACACCACTCTCTGAATGAAAATGTTACCACTCAGGTCCTTTTTAAAATCTTTCTCCTCTCATCTTAAACCTATGCCCTTTAGTTTTAGACACCCTGCACTAGGAAAAAGCCCTTGGCTATTTACCTTATCCATGCTGCTTATGATTTTATAAACCTGTATTAATGTCACCCTCAGCCTCCAATGCTCCATGGAAGAAGACCCCAGTCTCTTTAGCCTCTCACTATAGCTCAAACACTCCAGTTCCTGCCAACTGTGTCTATACAGAATGGATGAGGCTTTTGGAGATTCCCATATCCCACTGAGATATTGCTGAAAGGCGTTCATGCTATTCATAGCTGGAAACAGGGAATTATATGTATATTTGTAGTGTCTTCGCTGTAACCGCTGCGATCAATGAGACAGCTAATGTATATAGGTTATTGTCTGTCATCTGACTAGCAGCCAATGTGGCTCAGAGGCAGCTACAGATGGTAGGTACACTGGCATCTCCTCTGTTGCCAGCCTCTGTTGGTACGTGTGCCCCGTCACAGTCCAAAGTATTAGAAGCATTTTTTAAGGTCCTCCCATGTCTCTATTGGGCCAATTTCACAAGAATCAATATGTAATACTGGACTGAATTTTTCTGCTCCATCAACATTGTGGAAAATGACAAGTCAGTTAGGAAAATATGGCAACAGTTAAACTATCAGATTTTCGACATTAAGAATAAAAGTCCAATTTTCCACTCAAGATATTAACAGTGAGATGAGATTCTTGCTAGTGAGTGGTGAGGGGCCTATTGGCATGCATTAACATCTAATAATTACCTAATCTCACCTCATTTATATACAGTAACACAGTGTGGAGCTGGAGGAACACAGCAGGCCAGGCAGCATCAGAAGACCCTTTCTGAAGAAGGCTCCCAACCTGAAACATCAGCTTTCCTGCTCCCCTGATGCTGCCTGGCCTTTTGTGTTCCTCCAGCTCCACACTTATCTCAGTCTCCAGCATCTGCAGTTCTTGCTATTTCATTTATACGTAAGTTGCTACTTTTTCAGGCAGTGGAAAGAAACTAAACTATGCCAGTTCCCAACATGAAAGTCCGAATGGATACCTGATGGCTGCAGCTTGCTGGCATCTTCTCTGGACCTCGTTCTTGGCAGCAATCCCCAATCTCAGAGTGTACTCCATGGGCAAAGTCTGCTCCCACCACCCAGTCCACAGAGGCTGGCATCAGACAAGCACCAACCTCATCACATCATCATGGCACATCTCGGACACAGTTAAAATAAGGTTCCCCCCTTCAATGCTGCAATTTGGAGCTCCAGGACACCTTACACCGCAATGCTGCTGCCAGGGCACTTTGAGCGCATGGATTAATAGTCATTACATGTATTAGACCAGAGCACATCTCAGGGCTCTTCACTTGCTTTCTGAGCGCTCACTCACTGTGCACTTATTTGAAGGCTCAAAGCATCTCTGCCTTGGTTTGCCCTTTTGTGCATTGCCACCTCATTCAGGAGTTAAAGCCTACAATAGTTCTGTCTTACCTCTTAAGGCAAACACAAAGCCAAGCAGCCTGTCACATCTGCCAGCAATGATCCATTAAGGGTGCAGATGTATGCCACCATGTTACAACAAGGTCACACTCACTGCAGCTTTTGCAGCAAACACACTGCATGTGCTTACACCAAATGTCTCAAAGTCTGTGGGGAGAAGGGAAGAAGTCCTTAGTCAAGTTCAAGGGGCAATGCCACAGTCAACGAATGGCATCATGCAATCTCAGTCCGGTAGCTTACACATTTCAGTTGGCTGCTTAGAGAGTTTAGGGTCAGGGAACCCACTTCATTATAGTCCGGGGAGTGGGCCACAGTTAGTCCTGCAGGTTCACTGAAACTAGTCTGGGGATTAGCAGCAAGTCAGTCACGGAAGTGTACAAAGATCAGGCAAGGTTCTGATCGCTCATCAGCTTGGGATGTCCTTCTAGTTCAGTCAGAGGGGTGGGCCATGGTCACTCCTAGCGATCTGCTTACTGAAGGTCAAGGGTGATCATCATGGGGTCATTGCTGTGTTGGGCAAGTTGGGGGAAGGTAATTGTGGGGATTAGAGGCTGGAAGGTAGAGGAGACAATAATTGTGACGGGGGACAACTACATACATGGAGCAGAATACAATACATCGGGAGCACAGGTTTCTGAATGGGGGTGGTCATTAAAACTGGAGTACTGGTGCCTGTCAATGGAAGGGGATGCTGGGGGAAATGATATAATCATAATGATGTTTGGCATAACTAAGATGTATGCGTGGGGCTCGGGAGTAAAGTGGAAGGATGAAGCCTTAAGAGTTGTTGGGAACATGTGGAAGCTCATAGGTTTTAGGGTTAACAGGGGATACAAGCCTGGAAGGAACATGAAAGTTTTGGGAGAGGTGTGCCTAAAATGAACAGGTTGTATCAGCTCACTAATGTCCTAGTAAATTATGTCTGACCTAAATGTAGTTGTATTCACTGCTGTTGTGAAATTAACCTTCTTGTTATCCAAGGCCAGTGCCTCTTCCACAGATACTGTCTGTGGCGTATCCTCTACCACTAACCACTAGATGGGCTCAAGACAAAGGACAATCAGTGGCAGCAAACCACTGGAAACAACCCTTACCACATGTGGTAGATGTGTCAAATACTACAAGGTGCCAGCAGTGGCCATCTAGAAAAATACCACAGTAAGAATGGCAGATTTTCTTTCCCAAAGGAAGCTAGTGAACCAGATGAGCTATCATGCCAATTCATAATAATTTCATGATCACCATTAAGGAGACTAGCTTTCACATTCAAATTTGATTAAATTCATTGAGCTGCTGTTGAGTGATTTGAACCCACGTCATCAGAAGGACTGGTCCTCAAGATGACATTATGTCTAGACAACAACCTTCCCACATTATGCAGTAAATCTGGAATTGTTCTATCAGCAAATGTGAATGAACACTAACAGAAGGAAGTTTTCAAGTAGAAAATTGTTTACTTGTCAGCAAGTTGCTAATGTAAACCAACTGTGCTGTATAAAATATTAACGGCGTATTTCAATACTGCAGCCAGGAAGATAGCATAATGTTCTAACGTACAAATTTCTATTCCTGTAAAAACAGGTGCTGAAATCTTTATTTTATTCTTACTTATAAGCCTTTTAAGTGTAGGTGAGTTACAGTATCACCTTTATGGTGTTTAGGAAAATAACATACATGAGTAAGACTTAAAACATCAGATCATAGTCTAAAAACTAAGGCACATGCTTAGTGGGGATAGTCATTAAACCAAGCAATGATCAAAGATTAGCCTGTCTAAAATAAATTGGTTTTCCTTCTGATAATCATTCACTTGCTGACGCAAAATGGAAAGGGCAACAAATCACAATAATTCTCCTGGTGGTTCAAGACGAAAAACCATGGGCAGAATTTCAAAAGGAGAACACAGCCCGCTACTGCAGAGCTGAAAGTGAGCACCAACCCCACTTGTGTCAGGATTTACCACATGCCCAATCGCAACTTCAATTGTCAATTGTCAGTGTGTGCAGCGGGCACACATCCAACATGCAATCACTTGGCAGGGGTGGGCAGGAAATGCCAGCCTTTGACATCAAGTGAATTAATTCAAGTCTAGGGACAGGTGATATAAAGTCTGCTTCTGCAAACACCCAATCTGTTTGAGACCCGGTGCTGACTGGGAGAAGTGCTCATCTGCCTGCAGCGCATCATCAAAATGTTATTTGATTATTTATTATTGAATTATTTATTATTTGTTTTGACTTGCCGCCTTCATCGGTCCCTCTTTCATCTATGTTATCCTTAACCTTTCTGGATACCCATCGCTGCTTTTTAACTGCCTAATATTTCCAGAGCAGCTATTAACTGAAGGGAAACAGAAACATAGAAACATGGAAAAATAGGTGCAGGAGTAGGCCATTTGCCCTTCGAGCCGGCATCACCAGTCAATACGATCATGGCCGATCATGCAATCTCAGTATCCCATTCCCATCCTCTTTCCATACCCCTTGATCCCTTTAGCCACAAGGGCAACATCCAGGGTCCTCTTGAATATATCTAATGAACTGGCCTCAACAGCTTCCTGTGGAAGAGAATTCCATAGCTTCACAACTCAGTGAAGAAATTCTTCCTCATCTCAGTCTTGAATTACCTACCCTTTATTCTTTGACTGTTGACCCCTCATTCTGGACTTCACAACATTGGGATCATTCTTCCCACATCTAACCTGTCCAGCCTCATCAGGATTTTATATGTTTCTATGAGATCCCCCCTTATTCTTCTAAAATCCAGTGAGTACAAGCCCAGTCAATCCAGTCTGTCCTCATATGTCAGTCCTGCCATCATGGGAATCAGTCTGGTGAACCTTTGCTGGACTTCCTCAATAGCAAGAATGTCCTCCCTCAGACTAGGAAACCAAAACTGCACACAATACTCAAGGTGTGGCTTTACTAAGGCCCTGTATAACTGCAGCAAGACATCCTTACTCTGATACTCAAATCCTCTTGCTATGAAGCTCAGCATGCTATTAGCTTTCCTCACCGCCTGCTGTACCCGCATGCCAACTTTCAGCGACTGTTCCACCATGACACCCGGGTCTCGTTGCACCTCATCTTTTCCTAAACCACCACCATTCAGACAATAATCTGCCTTCCTGTTTTTGCCACCAAAATGGATAATCTCACATTTATCCACATTATATTGCATTTACCTAGTACTTGCCCACTCCGCCAGTCTGTCCAAGTCACTCTGCAGCCTCTTACTATCCTCCTCACAGCACACACTGCCACCCAGCCTAATGTCATCTGCAAATTTGGAGATATTACATTCAATTCCTTTGTCCAAATTGTTAGTGTATATTGTGAACAGGTGTGGTCCCAGGACTGATCCCTGCAGTACCCGACTCATCACTACCTGTCACTCTGAAAAGGAGAGATTCTCTGCTTCCTGTCTGCCAACCAGTTCTCTATCCACATCAATACATTACCTCTGATACAATGAGCATTAATTTTCCTTAGTAATCTCTTGTGTGGAACCTTGCCAAAAGCCTTTTGACAGCCCAGTTACACAACATCTACGGATTCACCATTGTCTACTCTACTGGCCACATCCTCAAAAAATTCCAGATTTGTCAAGCATGATTGCCCTACTGCGAATCCATGCTGACTAGGACTGATTCTGCACTGCTTTCCAAATGCTCAGTTATTATATCCTTAATGATTGACTCCTGCATTTTCCCCACCACCGTTGTCAGGTTGACCAGAAACCAGAAATGACAGTACTCACCACAACGGACCGGACAGTATAAATTTCATGAGGAATAGAATAATATCGCTTCATCGGAGGCTCCACTGATGATGTCACATAGAATGGTGACGAAACATCTGAACAAAATCAAGCCAGCTTGGCGAGCAAGTCAA
Organism: Rhincodon typus; assembly: GCF_021869965.1. NCBI lineage: Eukaryota > Metazoa > Chordata > Chondrichthyes > Orectolobiformes > Rhincodontidae > Rhincodon > Rhincodon typus. Next base: position 24,246,143 of record NC_063357.1, on the reverse strand, counting down.
CAACCTCATTGGGTTGACCAGCCTATAATTCCCTATTTTCTCTCTCCCTCCATTTTTACAGTGAGGAGATACATTGGCTACCCTCCAGTCCATCTGAACTCTTCCAGAGTCTACAGAATGCTGGAAAACGACCAGCAATGCATTCTGTGGCCACTTCTTTAAGCACTCTGGGATGCAAAGCATCAGACACTGGGGACTTATTGTCTTTTAATCCTATCAATTTCCCCAAAATCATTTCCTGACTAATAAAGATTTCCTTCAGTTCTTCTTTCATGCTGGACTCTGTGCCCCAGCATTTCTGGAAGGTTATTTGGGTCTCCTTAGTGAAGACAGATCCAAAGTATTTGTTCAACTGGTCTGCTATCTCTGTTTTCCATTATGAATTCACCTGATTTTAACAGTAAGGGACCTACATTTGTCTTCAGTCTTTCTCGCTTCACATATTTATAGAAGCTTTAGAAGTCAGTTGTTGTGTTTTCTGCAAGCTTACTTTCATATTCTATCTTCCCTTTATGAATTAAAACCTTTGTCCTCCACTGCTGAATTTTAAATTTCTCCAAGTCCTCAAGGCTGTCTTTCTGGCCAATTTATATGCCTCCTATTTGGCTTTAACACCCTCCCCCGATTTCCCTTGTTAGCCACGGTTGAGCCACCTTCCCTGTTTTACTCTTATGCCAGTTAGAGATGTACAATTGTTGAAATGCATCCATGTGTTCTTTAAATGTCTGCCATTACCTATCTATCTACCATCAACCCCTTAAGTATCCTTGGCCAGCTTATCCTAGCCGATGCATGCCTCATACCATCGAAGAACTCTCCAGTTCTCCAAATTTAAAGCATTTTTGCCAAGGGTTCCAAGCACAGGGGAATTGCTTATCAGAATTTCAATGGTTCAGGCAATTCACATGCTGCCAACTGAGTCTGGAATTTGACAGTGTCTGAATGTGTAACTCCAGTCTGTGCTGCAGAAAGGATACTCTGGTCAATAAAATGTCCAATGCATAGGTTCTGAGTTTAAAATGTTTGTATATTTTTAGCAACACTATTTTACAGAGATGGTCATTAAAGAAGGAAAGATGAAAATACATTCAATTTCTATCTAATTTTTAGAAGCTTCTGGTGATTGGTTATAAAAAGTCAAACCATAGTTGCCAATGCAAATAAAGAGTTGTACCCCCATTTTATAACATACAATGAAACATAGCAGAAATGAATTTAAGTGTGGCATCTGGCCGAAACAAATGCACCTGACCACTTGTTACCTTCTCAGAGGTTAATCAAAAGCACTTCATTATCTTTGGGAATTCCCTTGCACTTCCTTTTGAATTCTAACCCTAACCCTAATCCCACAAACGCTGCAACAGCAAAATCCTGACTCACTTTGAACAGTGTCATGGGAAACCTACTGGCATTCATAACATACACTGCAGGTTACCAAGCTGTTTCAGTCCATTGAAAATGAGATTTTGTAGAAGACGCTTCAGACCAAAAGGAATAATGCTGATCACATTATGAGTACTTCAGCTTCTCCAATCCATAAACCTTTACAAAAAATTCTGATTTTCATTGAAATGTTTTCATTTTTTATCTTTATACAACTGAATTATTTGATGTTGCCAAAAGGCTGACCTTGTTTAATGATTCCAGCTTCCCTACACATGCTTTTGGATAGTCAACACATGGTATGTTTGAGCTTGTGCTGGGAGATTCGCCAAACTCTTAATTTGTCACTGGATTTGAAATATTGAGAGCTTGAAAATATTGGTAGCAAAAATTGGCCAGATGACATTATAGGAGACAGGAGTTTCCTGTGAGTTTCAGAACCTTGCTGTCAAGATCAAATGGTGTTTAGAAGCTTTCATTAGGGAGGATTGAATGGCCATTTCTGGGAGTCTCAATGCAACTGCATAATCATTAGGCAGTCAGCTGCCCACTGTCAGGGGCTTCTGTCCAATTACAGGCAGAAGCTCTGTCTCCAAGACCTGTAGGCCAATTGAACCAGTGTTAAATTGCCTGCATATGGAATGATGTCAATTGGGTTCACTGTTCTTGGGTTGAGTGTAGGAAAATGTTTTACTTCTCCTAATTCCAATTTTATTACCTTTCTGAAACTGCTGACGAGGGTAACAAAGAAAAGACAACATAAAAATATGAAATAATAAAAGACAATTTGGAGTCAGCACTGCTACGGAGAAAAATTCAACATTAAAGAACTTTTTACAAGACAACTGTAGTTTTAAGGAAATATTTCACCCTTTGAAATTGATGGCAGCACCTTGAGGTTCAAAGCTATCAGCATTTGTTATATATTAAAGTCAATAGAAATCAATAAGATATTGTGAAGACTACTCATCCTGTTAGACTTTAAAAAGAATTGCATGTGTGTGTGCACTTTTCTGCCTCAATTGTCTTGCTGTTTATGACCAGTAAATGGAAAGTAAAAAGAAAATCTATAAATTCAGAACACCTGGAATATTTACAGACAGCTAATAAATCAGTTGCTTATAATCATGGTCCAATTCCAACATTGCCGGTTTCTATTATGCACACAATTTGGCTCTGAGAAGGTTCTGAAAATGGAAACGTGATCTGCAGACATGCAGAAATGTGGGAGCCACTAAACAGCTTTATGTATAGTGAGTTAAGCCTATGGTGGGAATTTAAAATCCAACCTGGAAGTGATGGCTGAGGTGCAGGGGGCATTTGATAGGGCAGGAATGCACGGGTGGGCACCTTCTAATTGCAGTGTGGGAAGGCTTGTTGCTGGCTTTCCTGCCTGGATACCAATTGACCCCCTTAAGGCAGCAGTTAAGACTCACTGAAGGACCTCATTCCACCTTACTGGTATGTAAATAGCAGTGGCAGGGGAAAGGGGTGGGAACTGATGAGCGCATACCAATGGGTTTGCTCGTGAGTGGGGAGGCACTCGGTCTGAGTGAGGGACCCAGCATCATAAAGAGAATCCCACCCTCCTCTCCTTTCCTCTAACATCCCTCCCTGATCCCCACTTTGCAACTCCATCCTGCTGTTACATTTCTGCAGGGAGCCCTGGTGGAGGCTGAAGTGAATTACCAATGGCAATGATAATTGCTAATGGAAAGCTGCCAGCCTCTGATTGTCCGGTGAGAGAGAGGGTGGGTTACCACCCTCATGGGGATGGGAAGTGCAGCAATTAATTATTCCCATGGAGATGGATTCCCTAAGCAGCACTATTCAAGTCGCTGACTGGGGACTTGAATCCCCCTCGGGCTCCCTGAAAGTGGATTAATTGGTGTCGCACTAGATTTGATGGTGAATATTGAAACTTCTCTCATTAAATTTCATCCCATGTGTGGTTTTCAGGGTTAAAAGATGGGTCATAATTATAGCAGGATCTGTAGACATAATTCAGTCCCATTTTCAATTCACCTTCAACGTTCCATTAGAAATATCTCTCTACACTTACAAATGACAATTGCCAAAGTTAATTTGATCTTCTACATGTGGTGGCATTGCAGCATCAAAAAACTGTAAAATTCAACTATAGTATGGCAGGTTTACACAGGTAGTTCCCATTATAAATATAGGACTTTATAATCGAATAAAAAAACCAATGCTTATAAATATTTTTGATCAAAACATTTTGATCAGTGTTTGAAATAACTCCATGGAGGCTGTTATCCCATCACCAAATCACCCTTTACTTACATGTGCATAGCATTTGACACTGATCCAGTCCTGTCAGAGCCGGCTCTCAAAGTGAGCAGAACCTCTGACACTCCTGTTATATCTGTCAGCCAGGGCTCCCTGATTGGGGCTGTTAATTGGGTCCAAATAACTCAGATTCTATGAGGGCCACCTGCTGACCACATTACAATCACTGCACCCTTCCTCTCCACGCCTGGGGACGTTGACATGTTCTTTCTCTTGGAGCCTCTCCTGGGGTGTTTTTGCACTGGGTGAAGTTCCTCCAACTCAACCTCAGATCCAGGCAGCAAGTACCGGACCATGGTCCACCTCTTGCACTTAGAGCATCTCAGAAGAAATTCATCCTCTTCTTCAGGTGGTAAGGGCAGAGGCGGTGACATCTGCCATGTCCATCTCTGACACAGATGTTTCTTTGGCACTAGGCAGAAGGGGAGAACCCACGAGTTCCCTCAACCTTTCCAGCTGTTCTGAGGAGCCAGGTATGTTTCACCGTTGCCCCGTTTATGGGTTTGCAGCTTTCAGGTGGTCCACATGCTTGTTCAGGTCCACCTCACCTCCGGAACATGATATGTCACGGGACCTGACCTCGCATCATCCGTGCTTCTGACCCATACAGGTCTAGTTCTGTGGTTTTGGCACCAAACTTCATCCACTGAGGTAAACTGTCTCTCTCACTTAGAGGAGTTGTGTGTCTGGCATTGTTCCTGATGCCATTTCATCCTCCTACCACGTCTGGCAAGATCAGATTTAACCTGGTGCAGAGTCTTCTCCCCATCAGTAACTCTGCTGGAAGTATCCCTGTAGTTGCATGAGAATTGGTCCCCTAAATCAGATAGGAACCGGAACAGTTTGGTATCTAGTGAAGCTGTTGGCTGTTTCTTTAAGCCTGCCTTCAAAGTTTTGACTGCTCTTTCCGCCAGACCATAGGACGATGGGTGGTATGGAGCTGTCCTTATATTCAAATGCCATTCGACTTTAGGAAATACTCAAATTCCCTGCTGGTAAATGGTGGCCTGTTGTCTGTGACCAACACTTCCGGGAGCCAGTGTATTGCAAAAGATCCTCACAGCTTTTCTACTGTCATCCCAGTGTTTGACAAATTAACTCTATGCACATCCAACCACTTTGACGGGTGTCTACAATGACTAAAAACAGTGAGCCCATGAAAGGACCTACATAGTCAATGTGTAACCGAGTCCAGGGTTTACTCAGCCATTCCCATGAATATGAGGCAGCTGCTAGAAGTAATTTTTGTCCTTGTTGGCACTCTGGGCATTGCTTCACCAACACAGCTATGTCTGCATCCAATCCTGGCCACCATAATTTCTCACCAATGTCTTCATTTTGGACACCCCTCAATGACCTTTGTGGAGTTCAGCCAGTATCTGATGGTGCCCCTTGCGTGGGACAATCACTCTTGCTCTCCATAGTAAAATGCCGCCTTCTACAGTGATATGGTCTTGCTGGGCTCAGAAAGGTTTCAATTATAATTGTGATGGCCCTTTGGTTTCCCTCGTCACCACCAGCTGTTCCAGTTTTTCCAGGAACACATCTTTTTGTGTCTAAAGTCTGAGATTGTCAGTACTGACCAGAGAGGTTCCAGAAATTTAAAACCAGAACAGACTCTTCCAGTGGCAGCACCTCCGGTGGTGTATCTGCTACGTGGCCTCCCAGATGGTGTTCCAACTTGTAACTGTATGCCACTTAGAATGGCAGCCCACCGCTGAATTAGACCTGAAGCTACGGGCAGTGCACCCTTGTCCTCAGAGTAGCCTTATCAAAGGTTTGTGGTTTCTTATTATTACAAATTTGTCCGTAAAGATATTGGTGGAACATTTACACACCAAAGATGACTGCTAGGCCTTCCTTCTCTGTCTGGGTATGTTTGCGCTCTGCATCCACCAATACCTGGGAAGCGTACACTATTGGGCATTATACTCCATTGGGCCATCTGTGAGCCAACACTACTCTGATACCGTATGGGAGTGGTGGTGGCTGGGGGGGGGGGGGGGGGGGGCGGGGAGCGGTGGTGGTGGGGAGTGGGTGGTGTCAGCACCACCTCTCACTTTGGATCACAGCGTGCCAACACCTTAAACAGTGATAGTTGCTTCTTCACTTCCCTGAAGGCTACGTCTTGGCTACAAGAACATTTCTAAGGCTGCCCCTTTTTCATTAGCGGATGGAAGGGTGCCAGGGTTGAGGCCAGGTTACTTATGAATTTTCTATGATAATTCACCAACCCGAGGAAAGACCTAAGCTCCCATATGGATGTGGGAGCTGGGGAACATTTGGTCGCCCTCACTTTATCTTCCAACGGGTATAACTCAGTCTTGTCAATTTTGTAGCCCAAGAAGGTCACTTGGGGGGCCTGGAACACATTTTTCTCCTCGAAGATATATGGCCACCTGCGAAGAACAGCTAAGCACTGTGTCCAAATTCTCTAAATGCTCCTTATTGGTCTTCCCTGTTATTAGCAGGTCATGCAGATAAATAGAGTCCTGGGGTAGACCTTGTAAAATGCTCTCCATCGTCCACTAAAAGAAAACTGCGCAGCCTTACAATACCCAAAATGGCAGTCTAGTATATTGGCACAAATCCTTGCGAGTATTAATTGTAGCATACTTCTAGGAATCCTCATCTAACCTCAATTGCAGGTATGCAAGGCTCATGTCCAGCTTTGTGAAGGATAGTCGCCCTGCCAGTTTTGCTGATATGTCTTCTATACAGGGTGTTGGGTAGTTATCCAGCTGCGAGAAGCAGTTTTCTGTTCATTTAAAATCCCCATGAAGGAGAACCGACCCATCAGGCTTCACAATCGGTACGACCGGTGCTGTCCATTCCACAAATTGTATTGGTTTGATGATTCCTTCGCTTTCCAGCCGCCTGATTTCCACCCCTACTTTTGGCCGTACGGCAAACGGCACTGGGCAGGCCTTGCAGAAACGTGGAACTGCTTCCTGCTCAACATGCAAGACGGTTTTAGCCCGTTTGATAGTCCCTAGACCTTCCTGAAAAACTTCAGAGTGTTTAATTAGGACTTCACTCAGACAGCCATTTTCTAATCAAAAGATGTTGAGCCAATTAAGGTGAATCTTTCTCAACCAATTTTGCCCTATCAAGCTTGGGCCCTGAGCCTTTTACTGCAATCAGTGGTAAGCTGCTTCTCATAGAAGACTAGAACCAAATTTGCACCCTTAATCTGTAAAGGATCCCCAGTATAAGTTCTCAGTCTAACGGAGGTCTGGTGCAAACTATTAAGGGTCGAAGCCCAAGACTAGTTCTGTGATCCCTGATACCGCCGCAGCTGTATCAATTTCCATTAGAAATGGGAGATCATTTAGCCAAACGTTTATTTTGATTCGTTCTGATTTGGATGTTGCTAAGCAATTTAACTGTTCCAAACCGGAGGAAGGTGGGCTTTCCAAGGTATTCACTCTCCTGGATACTGGTCTGAGTTCTCTTACTGAATTCAGGCCTAGTGGGACTCTTTTGCCGCCTCTAGTCCACATACCAGCAGCAACTACAATGGCTTGGCAGCCGGGATCCTGAAGAAAATGTGAATATAGGATGTATGTTTATTAAGTTTGCAGATCTCACCAAAATTGGTGGTGTACTGGACAGCAAAGGAGGTTATCTCAGACTACAACTGGACCTTGATCAGATGAGCTAATGGGTTGAGGAATGGCAGATGGAGTTTAATTGAGATAAATGTGAGGTGTTGCATTTTGGAAAGGCAAATCTGGGCAGGATTTAGACACTTTATGGTAAGGTCCTGGGGAGTGTTGCCAAATAGAGACTTTGGGGTGCAGGTTCATAGTTCCTTGAAAATGGAGTCACAGGTAGACAGGGCAGTGAAGAAGGTGTTTATTGGTCAACGCATTGAGTATAGTAGTTGAGAAGTCATGTTGCAGCTGTACAGGACATCGGTTAGGTCTCCCTGCTATTGGAAAGATATTGTTAAACACAAGGGTTCAGAAAGGATTGAAGGATGTTGCTGGGATGGAGGGGTTGAGCTATAAGGAGAGACTGAAAACCTGCAGTTATTTCCCAGCTGGGACATGGATAGGGTGAATAAACAAAGTATTTTTCCCAGGGTAAGGGAGTCCAAAACTAGACAGCATAGCTTTAAGGTGAGGGGAAAAGATTTAAAACGGACCCAAGGGGCAATCTTTTCCTGCAGAGGGTGGTGCGTGTATGAAATGAGCATTCTTGGGGTTGGGTTGTTGGTGGTGGAGACTGGTATAATTACAACATTCAAAAGGCATCTGGATGGGTATAAGAATAGAAAGGGGTTACAGAGATATGGGCCAAGTGGAACTAGATTAATTTAGAATATCTGGTCAGCATGGACAAGTTGGATCATAGGGTCTGTTTCTGTGCTGTACATCTTTATGACTTTAAAATGTTAACTGTTTGACAGAGGCTTGGCTTTGTTTTGTGGTTTTGCTGTGGGCTGACCTAGGGTACCTCTGTTCAGGATATGTCCTAAGTGATGCTATGCAATTACCTTCACTCAAGGGACAGCTCCCAAGCTCAGTCAGACTGGTGAGGGTGTCCACTTCTATTAGCATTCTCTAACTCATGCTCCACTTGCTGCATTTCTTAATGACAAAGCAGGTCGTACGTCAGCTAGTAGGTGCATTTGCATGGTTACGGCATTAATCCCACATTCCAAACGGTCTCTCAGGATCTCATTAAGGATTAAACAGAAGTCACATGCCTCTGCCAGACATCCTTACATCATCAAAAATCCCAACACAGATTCCTCTAGTTCTCAAACTGACGAGTAAAACTGATAGCATGTCAGAATCAAAGGAGGCCTGGGGTCAGAATATTCATTAATTAAATCCATCAATTCTTGAAAGGTTTTAGTGTCTGGTGCCTCTGGAAATGTTAGGCTCCTAATAATCAAAAAAACTGCAGGTCCACAGCTAGCAGGAAAATTACCCGTTGCTTTTCATCTGCCCCAACGTCAGATGACCAAAACAAAAAAATGCATTCTTTCCACAGACTGGGCCCAGCCTTCGACAGCAGGATCAAATGAGTCAAACTTCCCAAATTACAGCATGATGCCAGAAATACTTACACCAACTCAAAGACAACTGCTGCCAGCAAATTTCTTCAGAAGCATATTTTTTCTCTCGTCACCACTGAAATAACTCCACAGAGAACAGTATCCTGTCACCAAGTCACCCTTTATTTACACATGGGAAGTCCTTGACACTGATCCAACTCTCAGAGTGAGCAGAGCCTCTGATACTCCTGTTTATATCTGTCAGCCAGGGCTCCCTGTTTGGACCAGGTTAACAGCCCCAGTCAGGGAGATAACATTCTATGAGGTCCATCTGGTCGACCTCATTACAATCATTACAATGTTAATGAAATAATCAATTAATGAATCTGCCTGTTCATTTATTTGAGCATCAGTGACAGATTCATTCTTCTCTTGCATCAGGGCAATGAACTCCAATTAACAAGAAGCCCAGGGGCTTGATTATGTCACACATTTTTAGTTCAAATGAAATAACTCTGCATTTGTTTAGAACAGATAAAGTGAACGTGAAGCAGTTGCAAAAGAACATATTGAAAGTGGCTCATTTATTTTGAAAATAAACATAGTGTCTCAAGAATCTTAATTTCAACAAAACCTTGGCTTGATCAAAGAAACAAAATGTAGCAATGGTAAGTTTAAGAGTCAATCGGGAATGTTGGGGGATGGGAGCTGTTGCTCAGAGGTGGGGGAAATTTTTTCAGGGGCACGGTTGGTTGGGGGGTAGAAGGGTGTCAGTTGGAGAGGTGGGGGAAGTCAGTCACGGGGATTCAGGGGTATCGGTCTTGGGGGGAGGAATGAGGAGTCAGCCAGGGGGGAGGCAGGAGTAGGTAGGAGGAAGGGGGGAGTCAGTCAAGGGGGAAGCGGGGGTTTGGTCAGGGGGTAAGGGAAAAGTCAGTCAGGGGAGAAGACAGGAGTCAGTCGGGGAGATGGGGTAGTTAGTCAAGGGGGAAGCGGGAGTCAGTCGGGGGTGGAATGGGGGGAGTCACCGGGGGAAGCGGGGGGAGTCGGTTGCGGGGGGAAGAGGGGAGGGAGTCAGTCGGGGGTTGGGGGGTGCCGGTCAGAGGGCAGGGGAGGAGTCAGTCGGGGGAGGGGGGGAAGTCGGTCAGGGTAGGAGGGGTGTCGGTCGGGACGGGAGGGAGAAAGGGTGGAAGTTGGTTAGGAGGAAGGGGCTGTCAGCTAAGGGCCGGGGTGGGGAATCACTGAGGGGGAAGGGAGGAGCCAGGTAGTAATTTTACTGACTGAGAAGTATTTTGGGGTATTATGCAAGAGGCTAATGTATAAATGCACATGTTCTCTTTCCCTCACCATGACTCTCAAATCTGTTTGTTAGTCAGAAGGTCATAACAGTGCATTGAATCTCTTAATATCGTCGTTTTTCAAATTTCTCCCTCCAGCAAGGTTAAACTAATATTCATGAAGAGAACACATACTTCCACAAATCATTAAGCAAATGGAATAAATCAAATCTTTTACATTTCCAGTCAATATGCCCCATTTAATTCATGAGTTTCTCTCCAATCACAACAAATTCCTACATTTCTTTTCTTCCTGTACTTTTAAGTGACCTCTCTATTTTTTCCCTTATCATAAACTTTGCATTCTTCTTTCCACCTACGTAAAGTGATTGACCAATATGCTATGAATGAAGGGGACTTTGGTTTATACGAGTAGGACCTTGGCCAATTTTCTGGTATGCACACTTCCTGGGGAAGTTCTGACCTTTTCTTGACTCTAACCTACTTGCACGTTGTGGTAGTAAAACCTGGAAACCCATTGTGTAAAAAAATATTAATACAAATCCATCTCCTGATCAGGATGTCCAGTTATGCTTATTTAATGGGACCATCGATCATTTTGACTCTCTGTGCCCTTAAGACAAACACTTAGTCCTTTATTTCTAGACCAGTCTGTGAGAGACAGAGGCTGGGAGTCTCCTCTTGCTTCTTTGCTTTCTTTGGCAGCAAGTGAACTGTGGCCATTGGCCTCGAGGAGACATTATGGGCGCACTACCTCTACCCTTGCTTTTATGGTCACCAGGACCCACCCACCACTGCCAAACATCACTTCCCAACACCCCCCACCTGAGTCCCAGGTCAAAGTATCATTGTTTTATTTCACAAAAGTTGGCAAAACATGTATAAACACAAAAGTGTCATTTTCAAGCAATTTAAACTTGATGGCTAGGTAATATTTGCTTGTCCCTTTTCAAAAGAAAATTCAGCGGTAGTTACAACTAGACAAGTGTCGCAGAAGTTAGAAAGGAATAATTCCGAAATGTTCAATACATCACAGCATGATGTATATTAAGGGTTGAATATTACATGCCCCTTGCTGGGAGTGTTTTGGGCAGGGATCATTTAATAAAGGGTTGACAGCCCACCATATTTTCACCTACCCCCACGTTCACCCTCTTAAAAGGTGAGCAGACCTCAAAACAGGCAACCCAGCGGCCATACATAAGTAAACAATTAAGGATCAGTGGGAGCTTGTTAGAAGCTCAATTAGTTACCTGGCTCTCTGCTCCATATGGCCTCCTGCATGGGCATGCCTGTATTGTAGAATGCCTACTGTGTGGAAACAAGCCATTTGGCTCATCATCACTACACCAACACTCCAAAGAGCATCCCACTTAAAACCCACTCCCTACCCTATCCCTGTAAGCCTGCATTTCCCATGGCTAATCCACCTAACCTGCACATCTTTGGAATGTGGGAGGAAGACTGGAACATCTGGAGGAAACCAACACAGACACATGGAGAACCTGCAAATTCCAGACAGACAGTCACCTGAGGCTGGAATCAAACCCAGGTTTCTGGTGCTGTGAGGAAGCAGTGTTAACCACTGAGCCACTGTGCTGCCCATATGCTGTAGATGTGGTAGTGCCCAATCTGCAACTCTGCCACTAGAGGGGCTGTTGGAGAGGGTAAGGTAGCATCCCAGTGAGGAGTGGGTGAGCTAGGTTAGCATCACTGTTCCCACCTAGCACTTTCTGGCTGAGGTGGAGTCATGCTTCTAGCTGTCCCAGTGGCTGGCTGATAACCTTTCCTCCATGGGTATTAGTTGGAACCATCCACACCATCTCAGCCTCCCTTTCTAATTTCCACCCCCACATTCTCTTTATCTTTAAATTACACAGGAGCATATAGTATTGTTGGAATATTGGCTGAAATTCCTATTGGACACAGCCTGCCACATATTGAGTGTTTACATCACAATGTCAAAAGCACACGAAGCACGGATAGATTTCTGCTCTTATTGTAACACGAAAGATCATCTATTTTTCAGGAAAAATGCATTAGCATTGTTTACATTATAATAATATTTAATAATTCTCCATTAATTTAAATATACCTATGAGTGGCCTGCCGGAAGAATCATCGGTATGAGCATGCCTGCTCTCCTTTCATTTATTTACATTAAGCTGGTATTTAGAATCCAAGGAAAAACCTTGAATGAGTCTAGCACTTGAATTTAGAGACAAAAATAAATAGTAACATTGAAGCTTCAAAGTAAAATATTGAGCTGCGGGGCCCTCAATTTGAATTAGCACTGCATTCCACATCTGCATTTGAAATGCTACAGGTCTAATCAACTGGAATAGTTTTGGATGAGATTTCACTGTTTATAACCTCATCTGCATCCTCTGGTCAATTACTGTGGTACCCAGCATTCACTGAGAGGCTGTTTGTACACTCTACAGCATAGAAATTATGCGACTGAACTACCAATTTAGAACTTTGCTCAATGTAGGCATGGGGCACAGAATCATGTCGTAGTCTTATCTCCAAACCTTACTGAAATCGCGCAAGGTTCCATATGAGCAACAGCACCTTGTGTTTTCTGTTTTTATTTCATTGCAGGAATTTTATTGTTGGGGTCAGTTATAAATAATGTTTTTTAGACAGATTATTTCTAAGGCTTTACAATGTGTCAACCATCTCTGCTGGCTACAAGCTGCGAAGCGAATATTTTATTCAAATGAATGATCTTGCTCAATGGAATTATTGCAGTTCTCTTTTGTCGATTCAACTGCCACAGTTAATGAATTTGCTCTGTGACTGATAATTAGCTCTGACAGTGGAGTTGGCACAGTGCAATCATAACTTCAACATTAGATCAATTTTACATTCAAACTGTAAAACCAAAGGTCAAATGCGAGGTAATGATACTCATTTCCAAGCTGGGGTGGCTGCAGTTTTCTTGATGGTCAAGTCTAGAATTGTATTGTCAAAACATTTGTACTAATGTACTACCACCATGAGAATTTATTGTTTTAGGCAAGGATGCCAAACTCAAATTTTTGACAAGTAAATTATTCTAAGGTGCAATCCCTACCATGATGGGTGATGCTGCATATTGAAGAAGAGATAAAGAGACTGCAAAAGTAGGTTGCTATTAGACAAGACAAAGTGAAGGGATTGGGAATATTAGGGCCAAAGAGACAGATGTATGGAGGGAAGGGGACATTGGTGAAAACACCAGTTAAAGTACTGAACAAGTGACAATAAATACTGAGACTCAGGCTAGAGACTGCAGGGCTCAATGTATTTGCCCAGATTTTCTGCTAACAGCAATGGTAAGTCTGTCGACGCTATGTTATGGGATAAATCTGGAAGAAATTTTTAGAATCTGCATGAATGTACACAGGTATATGTGGACACTCAAAGACTCTCAGCAGTACCCCACTCTTCCACAGAATGTGATTCTGACGGCTCTCACTGATAGACCAGGTACTGGAGTGATTATGACACATGGACTTTCATGCTCGTCCACTAGCTCCTCTGAAAAAAGTCAGTGCTGGTGCTTTCAGAAGTGAATATTTAACCGTGCTAAGTGACTACTGCTGAGTGGTCTTTGCGGCCTTGAAAAAAATGTTTTCACCCTAGTGGAGAGTCATTCACTTAGAAGAAATTTTGCATTGCTAATTTTAAATAATAATTTTATTTTTATTTTGCTCTGTTGCCCTTTATATCTATTGCCCTTAATCACATCTATTTTTCCTATCTTTCAGTTTACTATCCAAACATTATTTAAATGTAATTTTTATTGACTGCTTTGAAGCTTCTGGTTTAGACTCTACACATCTCAATAAGAAATCTTCAATCTGACAGATTTAAAAACTTTACTATTTCTTGCTGGACTCATAGACACCACAAATTTCTCACAAAGGGCTGCATGTTGCAACGGTGTTTATGTTCTAAAGGCATTTAAAGCTTTGTGGACAGCTATCAGCAAGATGAATAGTGAGATACTACATGCAGAATTATTTCTTACACTTTAATACTCGTCCACTTTGTGTCCAGAGTAATTCACCTTCCTACAACTCAAAATCAGCTATTACTGAAACCTGATTGCTCACCTCCATCAAATCAAGGAACTACAAACAATATGTACAAAGATATACATCACATGTATAGAAAAGGAGTAATATACTTTGTTGTGAACAAACTAAACATGCAGGAAAATTGAGTTTTATAGTCTCAGTTATGACTTTTTAGAAGTCCTTCAATATATTTGGAGCTCAATATTTACGAAGGCTTAACTAAACTAGCTGTCCAGTTGATAAACAATTGTTGGGACAAAAAGAGAAGGGATCTGAAGACCTGAAGGCTGAACACTACGATAAACATGCTGAAAAACTACTGAACTAATTTAAACCATGTTACTTTATTTTATTTCAAAACCCCCACCTCTGCATGTAAACATTACATCGGCCAGACTAGAAGGAAACTAGCCATCAGGATACACGAAAACCATCTAACAGCAAAATGACACAACGAACTTTCCCTCATCTCAGTGCACCCAAACAATGAAGGCCATCAATTTAACTAGGACAATGTGACCATCCTAGCTTAAGCCAACCACAGACATGCACAGGAATTCCTAGAGGCCTAGTTTTCAACCCATAATGCAATCAATAAACATGTGGAGTTAGACCCCATATACAATCCCATGCAGAACCGGAAATGACACAACCCAACTTAACAGACCAGATCATATAAATTCCAAATGGAGTAGAACAACATTCCTTCTTCGGAGCTCGCACTGACGACATTACCTAGCATGGTGATGAAACATCTGTACGATAACCAGCCAGCTCGGCGAGCAAACCAACAACCTCATCCCATCAGACTGTTCCACAGTGCATGATTGAAGTTACTCCTCAAGTATGTTAGTTGTAAGTGGTTACAATGGCTCTTCATGCATCTGGAGAAATGTCAGTAATATACTGTTGATTATGCACTATTCTGAGTGTTTCATTCTTCAGATTTAAACATGTTCTGAAACTGCACAGCAGCAACTTTTCTGAAGAAGCAAGCATGATTCTAAGCTGGTCTAATAATACCAGAGTATTATCAACAAACTTGTACAGTCTTTTACAACAAGCTGTGACCAGTACAACAGTACGTACACACAAGCTTTTTTGTCGATTGAGCTACAATTTCTTGAATGAACTTTTCCAACGTCAGAAATTCCCAACATGTCGTCTCGTCTGTTACTCACATTTTTACGTAAGGATCTGAGTAGCCGTTTGCATCCATCGCTGCTAAATGTGCACATCTTGCAATTCCAACGACAAGCCCAGTTTTCTGTGAGCTGTACTTTAAAGAGATGAGAATCCGACCACGCTCTTCCAGTGATTTGTCCTCTGTTTTGTCTATCTGAAAGAAGTTACAGTATTAAATTTATTATACACTGAAAATCAGAGAAATACCAAGCGTTCAGATTTGCAGAAGAACAGGATACAGATGCTCAATAATCTGAGTTATTGTTCAAATAATCAACACACTCCCTGTAACCATAGCTTGTCACAAAATTGCTTTGTATCAGACCGAGGCACAACCTTTTTATACTGAAATGGTAACTATAGTCCAATGCTTCCCTCTCCTTACTTCCTGGATTTGAGCCCACTTTGTAGTTTTCATGCTATTAACACAGACATTGGAAAGTTAATAGCCATCTTCAGGGGTCAGAGGGAATGAAGGCAAACAGTTTGTCCACCCAGTGTTTGCAGACTTATTCTTGCGAATGCACACAAGCAGGACCAGCTTAAAATAACTTTTGATCTTTGCACAATCACTAACATTTTGTTTAGGAGACATACAATTAGAAAAAACCAGAATCAAAATAGCCGGCACTGTAGGGGCCCCAGCAGGTAAGACTTTTCTTTATATAGAGAGTGTTCAACAGAGAGATGGTTTGAATACTGACCACATCAACATCAATTTTACTTATTTTCTCATTCAGCAGAAAATGACTGTTCAAGCGACTTGAGATCATTAAGCTTTTTGACTTGAACAGAAGAAACCTCTGAGATGGAGTGGAGGCACAATCAGTCAAGTACCCTGAAAATAGTAATGTCGGAGCATTTCACAATCCTGTCACAATCCAAGGGGGATTCACGGAAAGAATGAATGGAGTAAATGACACTTAATGATGTGCAACTGATTGATGCGCAAAGGTTAGGAATCCTAATGTGGCATACAGTGGGAAATTGAGATGAAGGAGCCATTTTGATTGCACTGCAAAGAGCATAACCAGCTCTGTTGGTTCAAGCTTCTGAGGGAGAAGCAGGAGAGCACAATAAAGGAAGAGCACTTGCTGCATTGCTACAAATTTCCCTTGATTATTTTGAAATGGAAACAAGGATTAACATCACACAGGACGTATGAACATGTCCACAGTCTAGTACATATTTCATGCCTAACCCAGGCAGACGTGTATGGATAGTTGTAGTTTCTTGCCTTGCAAACGAAAAAGTGATCACCATATAAAACTGACCTGAATGAGAAATAAAATTAACATAGTCATGAAAGTATAAGTTATTATATGTATTTGACCATCTTGTTACAAACTTCATCTTCATATTCAAAATTCACCACCAGGTTCATTCAACAGGGGTATGTAGTTAAAACTGGTCTCTCTCAAAAATGCAAAATGGGCCCTGACAAATTGGCACTCTTTGTTACACTGCACCTAGTTTTCTTTTCCATTGAAATCCAGGTTGGAAGAGCAAGTTGCCAGTTTGTTATTATGTGTTTTTACGAAATACCAATTCCACCCCAAGTCATTAAACATTAGTCCTGAAATTCTTCAGATTTGAGGATGAATAAATCCTACTTGGAGATGAAACTGGAATGGGACTCACTTACGTAAAATTCTAACCATTTTTGCTCCTGTCAGAATTTACTTCAAAACTAGAACTGCTGGCTAAAGTTGTCTCGCCATAGCTACATCTGCGGCTTTGTACTTGTGCTGGTTTGGATCTCTTGAACACCCAAATTATTTCACAGACCTCTTGCTTTATAGATAAAAGGTGCATCTTCACAGAATGCCTTATTTCTTTTGACATTTCGTGACCTTAAGCTGAATGTTAACTATCAGAGAGATGATTGGCAAGTGCACTGCTAGCAGACTACCCAGTTGTTTTTGCTTGGTCCATTTTGAAGAGCAGGCTTCAGTGCTGTGCAGTGTCAGGCAACAGGCACCAAGTGACCTGCTTCTGCTGCTGCCTGCTGGATCTGGGCCAGTGTCTATCAAGTAGCCCAAAAGTGGTCCTTCATCAACCACAGGGTTGACGTGGGGAAGTCTCCCACTCCTTTTAGCCCTACAGAAGTAATTCCTAACTAAACAATTTTGCCAAGTAAAAATTCCATATTACAAGAGCCTGTTGCCTGCAAGAGGCAGGCATTCTGGCCTTTTTGTAGTCACCTTTCAGGGCACAGTCAGATAGGGATAGTAGGAACTGCTGATGACGGAGAATCTGAGATAACAAGGTGTAGAGCTGGATGAACACAGCAGGCCAAGCAGCATCAGAGGAGCAGGAAAGCTGACGTTTCGGGTCTGGACCCTTC
>NC_063357.1:24141692-24228148 GCF_021869965.1 Rhincodon typus | reverse complement strand
ACCCGAAACGTCAGCTTTCCTGCTCCTCTGATGCTGCTTGGCCTGCAGTGTTCATCCAGCTCTACACCTTGTTATCACAGTCAGATAGGGAGCTGGTAAGCCTTCCTCTGCAATTTTCCCAGCATCACTGCCCATTTTTAGCTGGCAGAAACTGGGCGGTGCATTGACACAAATGTTCTTGAAACTAACTGCTATTGAAAAGTGAAACACTCAATGCAACATACAGCAATCTCTCAGATTAGCTCCTTTAACACATGGAAGAATTCTTGTCCAATAGTTCCATTTCACTTAGTATAAACCATTCTTCGCTGCATTACAGACAGAAATGATCGATTGTCTCAGTGTGTGAAGTATTTGTTGTGGGCTGTATTGACAGACTTGAAGGAGGTAAACCACAAAACCAGCAGTGACATCTGAGAATGTACTTGTCACATGCAATTAGTTCATTAAGTGTCAAACAGTTTTCAGCTCACTGATGTTGGATGCGTACAGGCAGATAAATGCTAGGAACATTAGAGTGGGGTTGGAATTAATTGTGCACAAAGCTTTTGAATGAAGCAAATGAAACAACAAATACGAAGAACAACACCACTGTAAAAAATAGCAACCTACTCTTAATGAATTTGAAAGCAAAAACTCAAACAAATCCTTTACATTAGTATTGTTGAAAAGCCCTTGCAGATTGATTACTTAAATTGAAAGTTTTGCAATCTTGCATCCTATTTTCTGATACATGTTTGCAAGTGAGTCCACAGAATATAGTAATCTGATTACTTTTCTTATTTTAGATTGCATTTAAACTACAAATGTAGCATTGGCAAAATCAAAAATTGACATTGGTGTAAATGTAGTCTAATTCCAGTCAGGTTTAGGCCAGTCACTGGAGTGAAGAGGGCTCTGAACCCATGTCATTTGAGAACCTGTTCACAGATTGACATCTAATTTACACAACACAAGCAACAGCAAAAATGAAATTGCTTCATACCAATGTTATGATTATAACGGGCTTTCATTGCTAAATGCTCGATTGGCAGGGTTGCAAATTGATTTAATAATGGTCATGCCTCATTTGCTAGATTGAAATCATCTGCCAACAATGTTTACTATTCCAGGATAAACCTAGAATGCAAAACTGACCCTCAGCTTCTCTTCTTCATGACAAATCCTCTTCTTTAGTCCATCTTCTCTGCTTGTCCCATCCTGACCTCAAACTAAGTGGAAACAGTTTACATAAATATTTGACAGATTGAGGCTATTCAACATCCTTCAACCCTCAACCAAAGCAGACTTAGGACCATAGAATCCCAACAGTGCAGAAAGAGGCCACCTGGCACATTGAGTCTGTACCAACCATCCAAAAAGCATCTCACCTAGACCCACTCCTCCTCCTCCTATTCTATGCCTATAACCTGACATTTCTCATGGCCATTCCACCTAGACTGCACATCTTTGGACTGTGGAAGGAAACTGCAGCACCCAGCGGAAACCCATGCAGAGAATGGGAAGAATGTGCAAACTCCACCCAGACAGTCCACCCGAGGTTAAGATTGAACCCGGATCCCTGGTGTCGGGAGGCAGCAATGCTAACCACTGGGCCACTGTGTAAAGGTTTCCCTTTACCCTTGCTCTATGTTTGTATCTTTCCCCAGCTTCTCTTGTACCTCTCCTTATACTCTCTCTGAAACTCACCTCATCTGTTTTTCCACTAAACTAATCATCACCCAACATTCCTTCCAGTTAATTGACATCGTTAACAGGCATTGTCCTCAAATTGTCATCACGCTCCTTAAAAAAAAAACACCCTTTCACCCCTTTCTCATTGAAAGTGACAGGCTCCACTTTCAGTCTCCCTTATATTTCCAAAATATTTGAAGGTGTTGCCTCCTTCAAAGTCTGTGCTCGACAATCTTGCAATTCAACATTTGAATTACCCCATCACATTTCCAGCCTGAACCAACATCACCAATGTCTTTATCAAAGTTACAAGTTATATCATTTGTGATTGTGCCAGTGATAAGCTATCGCTCCTCGTCCTTCTGAAACAGTTTGCAGCCTCTGGCACAGTTTACCATACCATTTTTAACAATGACTCCCCTCCATTGTTGAGTTGTGTGAGTCTGCCTCCACCTGACTCCATTATTGTCTCTCCATTCATAGCCAAGGAAACACCTGGATCACCTTCTCTTCCCATTACTTCATTATTAACTCTGGGTTCTCCCCAGGATCCATAATTTCTCCCCCAGCACCCCAGTATTCATCTACATGGTCGTCTACAGCGACATCATCCAAAAACATGTCAAGCTCCACATGTACACTGATTACAACAAACTCCATCTCACCTACTTCTCTCTCACACCTTCGGCTTTATCAGACAACTTGTCCGAGCTAGCTGCAAGTTCCTTCCACCAAATACCGGGAAAACCATAACTGTATGTCTAGTGCCCATTACAAACTTCATTCACCAGCCACAGACCCCACCTCTTTCTCAGGCCACTGTCTGTGCTTGAACCAGATTGTTCACAACCTCTTTCACCCTGAGTTGAGCTTTTGACCCACTTACTTTTTCCATTGTCAAACATTGTCTTTGCAACATTGCCTGATTCTGAACCTCCCTCAGCACATCTACTGTTGATACCTCCTCTGTACCCTTGCTTCCTCTGGACTTGATTCTTCCAATGATCTCCTGGCCAGGATCACCTTTCCACCACACTCAAATTGTAGCTGATCAAAACAGCCGAACCCATGATAAGTCATACTCATCTATTATACTTATGTTTACTCACCTATATTTTTTATGGCCAGCATTTATTGCCCATCCGTAGTTGCCCTTCAGAAGGTGGTAGTGAGCTGTCTTCTTGAATTGCTACATCCACCCGCTGTGGGTTGACCCACAATGCCATCAGGGAGGGAAGTCCAGGATTTTGACCCAGCGGCAGTGAAGGAATGGTGATATGTTTCTAAGTCAGGATGGTGAGTGGCTTGGAGGGGAAATTGAAGATGATGGAGTTCCCATACTTTTACTGCCCTTGTCCTTCTCGATAGGAGTGGTATCAGGTTTGGAAGGTGCTGCCTGAGGATCTGTGGTGAATTTCTGCAGAGCATCTTGTAGATAGTACACACCGCTGCTACTGAGCATCAGTGGTGGAGGGAGTGGATGCTTGAGTATGTCCTGCCAAACAGGTACGCTGCTTTGTTCTGGATGGTGCCAGGCTTCTTGAACTTTGCTGGAACTGCACATCCAGGCAAGTTGGGAGTATTCCATGAAGTAGATGATGGACAGGCTTTGGGGAGTCAGGAGGTGAGATATTCTCCGCAGTATTCCTATCCTCTGACCTGCTCTTGTAGCCACTATGCTTATGTGGGGAGACCTGTTGAGTTTCCTGTCGATGATAACCCCCAAGATGTTGATAGTGACGGATTCAGTGATGGTAACACCATTGAATGTCAAGAGGCGGTGGTTAGATTGTCTCTATCAGCAATCGTCATAGCTTGGCATTTATGCAGTGCCAGACATTTATGCAGTGCCAATGTTACTTGCCACATGTCATCCCAAGCCTGGATATTGTCCAGATCTTGTTGTATTTGAACAAGGACTACCTCAGAATCAGAATGGTGCTGAATATTGTGCAATTATCGGCGAACGTCCCCACTTCTGACTTTATGATGAAGGGAAGGCCATTGATAAAGCAGCTGAAAATGGTTGAGTCTTGGAGATTACCCTGAGGAACTCACGTAGACATGTCCTGGAGCTGAGATGACTGAGGTCCAACAACCACAACCATCTTCCTGTGTGCCAGATGTGGTGTCTCCAACCATCGGAGAGGTATTCTCAAAGTGAAGGCGGGACTTTCTCTCCAGAAGGACTGTGTGGTGGTCACTCTTACTGATACTGTCATGTACAGGTGTATCTGCAGCTGGTGGATTGGTGAGGACGAGGTTTTTAGTCTTGTTGGTTCCCTCACCACCTGCTGCAGATGCAGTCTAGCAGCTATGTCCTTTAGGACCTGACCAGCTCGATCAGTATTGCTGCTGCTGAGCCACTCTTGGTGGTGGACATTGAAATCCCCTACCCAGAGTACATTTTGTGCCCTTGCAACCTCTGTGCTTCCTCCTAGTGTTGTTCAACATTGAGGAGTATAGATTCATCAGCCAAGGGAGGATTGTATGTGGTAATCTGCAGGCGGGTTTCCTTGCCCATGTTTAACCTGAAGCCACGAGACTTCTTGAGGTCCAGAGTCAATGTTGAGGACTGCCATACAACACCCTCATGACTGTATACCACTGTGGTGCCACCTCTGCTGGGTCTGTCCTTTAATCATTTTCTGCCTCGATCTAATTCCCACTATAAACCCCTCTGCCTCACTCTGTCATTATAACAAACTTCTTTATTCAAGGTTACGTGTCCTAATATCCCTATGTCATTAGCTGTTAAAATGTTGTTTGATTATAGTCTGTGAAGCACCTTGTAATCCTTTCCTATTTTAAAACAGCAGTAAAAGTGTGAATTATGGTTGTTCTCTCGGGTAATTAGAGACAATTTAATAATTCATTGAACCCTCTCATCCCAACAAAATGATGCAGTCAAATATATTTGTCTGTGACGTCCATGTGCTGTTAAATTGCTCTAAGTTGCCCTCTCCATGTTTAGAACCATTTTTCTTCTTTACTCTTTAAAATGTCATCATCTTTATTGGGCTGCTAACACAGAACTTGACGTCTGTTGAGATGCCCAGGATGGACCTCCTCCAGTGTCACAACGATGCCACCCGGAAATTGGAGGAGCAGCACCTCATATTTCGCCTTGGAAGCCTATAAGCCAATGGTCTCAACGTGGATTTTACCAGCTTCAAAATCTCCCCACCCTCAGCCTCATCCCAAGACCAACCCTCCTTCTCATCCCTGCCTCCTTGACCTGTCCGTCTTATCTCCCACCTATCTGCTCCTCCCACTTCACTAATCCCCACCACTACCTACCTACTATCACCATCCCACCTACCTTTCCCAGCCCAATGTCCCCGCCTCTCTATTTATTTCAGAGCCCCCTTCCCCTCCCCCATTTCTGAAGAAGGGTCCTGACCCAAAACGTCAGCTTTCCTGCTCCACTGATGCTGCCTGGCCTGCTGTGTTCCTCCAGCTCCACACTGTGTTATCTCAGACTCCAGCACAGCAGTTCTTATTATCTCTGACATCATCTTCTTTACTCTGCTATCAAAATACTTTTCCTTTATTCACTGTTGTTGCTTTGAACTAGAGAATTTCTTGAGTTTCTCTCTGATTATACCCCATGCCCTCACCAGGTTTGTCTGTATCTACTAGGCTCCTTTGACCCCAAATCTACTAAGCAATGGACTATCAAACCTTCTTCCTGGCCTTTGTTTTATGGAGTAAATGGCACCCTTTGATCTGGTATTCTCTCTTTTACTTTAAAAACTGACATCATCAGCCTCTCTCATCAAAAGGCCTATCCTTCAACTGCTCTTGTCATTGCAAACTAACAGCCAACTTCAACCCTCTCTTTCCTCTCCAAAGTCCTTAAACCCACTAGTACATCCCACATTTGGACCAACCTTTTCCAGAATGTCGTGTCTGAATCTGGACAAATCAATTTGCACCCTGCCAGAGCAACTGACTCTAAACCAGTCACAAATCACATTTTCTGTGATGGTGACTGTCATGCACTATTCCGTCTCATCCTTCTCAATCTCTCAGCATCATTTCGACATTACCACCTCACTCCCCCCAAATGCCCCTCCTCCATTATCTAGTTCAATAGATCCATTCTGTCTTGGCTTCACTCCTATGTATCTGAATGGAAGCATCTCTACCCATTCTATGTTGTGAACTTTGGGATTCTCCTAAAATCTGCTGTTGGCCCCTTCCTCCTCCTCATACTTATCTGCACTTTGCAACGGAATCAATTTACATAGAGTCAGCTTCAGCTAATGACATCTAATTTTTATTCCCCACCAGCTTTCTGGACTCGTTGTTAAATTGCTGGTCCATCACCTCGTCCTGTATGAGGCATTTCTTCCTTCAGTTAAATATTGGGAAACCAAAGTCCTCATCTTCATCTCATCATTACAAAATCCATTTCCTTCATTCCCACAATTAAATTGTTTTGTGTGCTATGACTAAACTGAGAAAAATTATATCAACAGAATTAACCATTGCAGCTTGATATTTAAGGATTTTGAGATAAGTACCAATACAAAACAAACATCTGTACACAACCACTAAGGAAAGGATCAGCCTTTTTCCATTATAACCTGAATGAAAAACTGCTGCAGAGAAAATAGGACACCTGTTGCACCATTGTTGAAATATCCAAAATCTAGTGCTCCTATAATTCCATTGGTTTCTCCATGCATTTCCTCACCAAACACTCCTGCAGTATAAATTGTTGCGATAGCTTGAAATTGGGGATTTTTGATTGGGTCTGATTTATTACTGTCACATGTACTTACATGTCACAGGTACAATAAAAAGTTTTGTTTTGTGTGCAGTGCAGTACAGGCAGATCATACCATACAAAGTGCATGGGGTAATAGAACAGAGCAAAGAATACAATGTTAAAGCTGCAGAACTGGTGTATAGTGAGCGAGAGTCACACTAAATTTAAAATTTGACAGGTCCATTCAGAAGCCTGATAACAGCAGGGAAGAAGCTGTCCTGAATCTAGTAGTATGTGTATATACAAATCTCTATATCTTCTGCCCAGAGAAAGAGGGTGGAAAAGAGTATAACCAGGGTGGGAGAGATCTTTGATTATGTTGGTTGCTTTCCTGAGGCAGCGGGAAATATAGATGGAGTCAATGGATTGTGTGATGGACTGGGCTGTGTTCACAACTCTCTGTAGTTTCTTGCAGTGTTGGGAAGAGCAGTTGCCAAACCACGCTGTGATGCATCCAGATAAGATGCTTTCTATGGTGCGCCTATAAAAATTGGTAAGAGTCCTTGAGGACATGTCAAATTTCCTTAGCCTCCTGAGGAAGTAGAGTAGTTCTTGCATTTGACTTGATGATTGCAAGATGAAAAGCGCCGGCAATGTCATTTTTTCTTAAACAATACCTTTTGATGGTAATGCATCCATAATTTCCCACAGCACAGATCACAACATTGCACCTCCCTGGGAATCAAATCCTGTACTACTACATTCTGGGAGGATTAAGGACACCCAAGTATATGAGTAATCTGAAGGGAAAGTGAATATCCAGCTGGTTAATGACCACGAAGATCTAACACTTTTGGCTGTCAAGTGAAAAATCAATGCAAACGGGATTAACACTTACTGGCAGCTGTTTCTCCAGGCAAATGTTGAAGGTCTTCGTTTGATTTGGCTTTAATCTTTTCAGTGGAATTCTTGTTTCGCCAATGAACTCATTATGACGGAATTTATCTTCATCGCATACCGAAATTCTGCAACAATACAATGGCAGACATTACCAGCAATTATTTTGGTACCAGTGACATGAATATACATGTACTGGTAAGAAAACTGCCTGACACGTACCTTGAAAATTTAAAACATGTTTGTAATCAACAAGCAACTGAAAGAGTTATTAATGAAACAACTAATTCCTTTAATCAATGCATAAACAACAATAAATTCCAGGGAGAAGATAAGATGGTTATGGTTTGCATGATGTTTAGAAGCCAATAAAGAAATACTTATTTAGTTTATGCTGGGCTTTCATGCAAAGAACACGAATGCAATCTCGCTAATCTTAATTATATAGAAGAAGAAATGCACTGAAAGCAGCAAGAAAGAGTGTACAAGACTGCAGAAAAGCAGATAGTTATCAGATTTAGGAAAATAAATGGCAGACACAACCTAATGTTCATTAATGTGAGCTAGGTTTTATAACAAAGGAAGAAAATCTAGGTCTGAGGATACACCATTAATGGGAACAGGCTGAAGGGTGAAACTGAAAAGAGAGATGTAAAAGTTACTCGCTGAAAGGATGACTTCAGTTGTTAGTTGCATAAACAGCAATATATTTTTGGGTTTTATATGTGACAGGCGTTAAGTGCAAACTTATCAGAGAATTTAATATCGGGACACTATGGGATGTATTTTGGCTCCTGAGGTGAGTTGCTTGTGTCAGGAAATTTTCCGACACGTCAGGCTTGCCTTTTGAATAAGTGCGTAATCAAGCAGTTAATAGTTTAGTTGTCAAAATGAAATCCCCTGTTGAATAAATGCTTTTATTAATCAGGGCTCACAGGAAAGATTGATTAATATCCTTTAGTGGTTAAGCTATATTGTTCTTTCTGTGATCACTTTTGACAATGTCTCAATGTTTATTTGGATGAGATTAAAGACGTAAAGCTTTTGAAACCTCTGTTACTAATACTTTCGTGGTCTGTCACTGTCACATTTATAGGATTGTAGCTTTACTTCAAAGAGGATTTGTGAATAAGATTGTTTTCTTTCCAGCAACTTTTCACTTTGTATTGTTATTTAATGACTCATTGATTATATGCATAGTAGATACTAGGTGAATGAGTATAGAAGGTGCATGAGTTAGCATCAACAATGTGGGTGGCCTTGTAGGATGGGGGGCGGGGGGGGGAGCGGGGTGGTGGTCGGGGCATGGGGCTATCAATAAGACCTTGAGTTGATTGCCCAAATCGATTTTGAATCTCTTTCAGATGATGAAAGCTACTATTGCGGTATGTTCCTAGTGTCCTTACTGGCCATACTTTTAACATTCAGCTCCCCCGCTGGAATTTTATTGCATTTGGTGACACCGTGTGGGCCACATCTCACACAGCCTTGTATCTTTGATGATGTTGATTCCCAACTTTCTGCAGGCTTTTTGAAGCCTAGCTATCTGTTCTGTACTGGAACTATCCCCAATGCTCTGGACTATTTGGGTCCCCGATTTATGTTTGCACAATAAATTGTTCCTATGTTAAATCCTCCTTGGATTGAAGAAAGTCTGATAACCCTTCCCTCACATTGACTACCAGTATCTTATTAATTGATTCTTTAAAGTTCTCAACATCTTTCTAAATTATACTGATCACTTAAAAAGGTTTCTAATGATTCGTCAAATGTTGAGCTCACTGATTGGATCTCACTTACCCAATCAAAAAATTTCACCTGCAGCTAAAATACATGTCAAATGCTTTAATCAATGTATCATAGCCCACAGTACTTTCTTCCGTGCTATGTCTTACCAGAACATTTTTTTTATTATTCACTTGTGGGATGTGCGTGTCGCTGGCTGGGCCAGCATTTACTGCCTGTCCCTAGTTGCCCTTGAGAAGGTGGTACTGAGCTGCCTTCTTGAACCGCTGCAGTCTACCCACTGTGGGTTGACCCACAAGTATGACTCCAACCACCGGAGGGTTTGCCCCCGATACCCATTGATTCCAGTTTTGCTCGGGCTCCCTAATGCCATACTCGCTTGAATGCAACCCTGATATCAAGGACTGTAAACTCTCATCTCACCTCTGGAATTCAACTCTTTTATCCATGTCTGAACCAAGGCTGTAATGAAATCAGGAGCTGAGTCCCCTGGCGGAACATAACTGGGCATCACTGAGCAGGCTATTGCTGAGTAGGTGCTGCTTGATAGCACTGTTGATGACAGCTTCCATCACTTTACTGATGATCGAGAGTAGACTGGTGGGGCGGTAATTGGCTGGGTTGGATTTGTCCTGCTTTTTGTGTACAGGACATACTTGGGCAATTTTCTACATTGATGAGTAGATACCAGTGTTATAACTGTTCTGGAACAGCTTGGCTAGGGGAGCGGCAAGTTCTGAAGCACAAGTCTTCAGTACTATTGCTGGAATGTTGTCAGGGCCCATATCCTTTGCAGTATCCAGTGTCTCCAACCGTTTCTTGATATCACATGGAGTGAATCGAATTGGCTGAAGACTGGTATCTGTAATGCTGGGGACCACTGGAGGTGGCTGAGATGGATCATCCACTCGGCACTTCTGGCTGAAGATTGCTGCAAATTCTTTAGCCTCATCTTTTGCACTGATGTGCTGGGCCGTTCGATCATTGAGGATGGGGATATTTGTGGAGCCTTCTCCTCCAGTGAGTTGTTTAATTGTCCACCACCATTCACGACTGGAAGTGATGGGACTGTAGAGCTTAGATCTGATCCATTGGTTGTGGGTCGCTTAGCTCTGTCTATCACTTGCTGCTTTTGCTGTTTGGCATGCAAGTAGTCCTATTTGGTGCCTTCACCAGGTTGACACTTCACCTTCAGGTATGCCTGGTGCTGCTCCTGGCATAACCTCCTGCACTCTCCATTACACCAGGATTGATCTCCTGGCTTGATGGTAATGGTTGAGTTGGGGGGTATGCCAGGCCATGAGATTACAGATTGTGCAGGAGTACAGTTCTGCTGTTGATGGCCCACAGAGCCTCATGGATATGCAGTCTTGAGTTGCTAGATCTGTGTGAAGTCTGTCCCAGTTAGCATGGTGATAGTGCCACACAACACGATGGAAGTTATTCTCAATGTGAAGGTGGGACTTTGTGGCCACAAGGCTGGTCAATCTTACCGATACAGTCATGCACAGATGCAACTGCAGCTGGGTGATTGGTGGCGGATATTGAAATCCCCCACCCAGAATACATTTTTTTTGCCCTTGCCATCCTCAGTGCTTCCTCTAAGTATTGTTCAACATGGAGGAGTACCGAGTCATCAGCTGAGAGAGGACGGTATGTGGTAATCAGCAGGAGGTTTCCTTACCCATGTTTAACCTGAAGCCATGACACTTCATGGGGTCCGGAGTCAATGTCGAGGACTCCCAGAGCAACTCCTTCCCGACTGTATAGCACTGTGCTGTCACAGTGGTGTCTGTGACATTGTTTATAAGGTATAATTTTGAGAGTATGACTACGTCAGGCTGTTGCTTACCTAGTCTGTGAGGCAGCTCTCCCAATTTTGGCACTATCCTCCAGATTTAGTGAGGAGGACTTTGCATGGTCGACAGGGCTGTTTCTGCCATTGTGTTTTCTGGTGCCTAGGTCGAAGCCAGGTGATCCATCCAGTTTCATTTCTTTGAGTCTTTGTAGCAATTGGTACAATTGAATGGCTTGCTAGGCCATTTCAGAGGGCAAACGAGAGTCAACCACATCAACAGCTATTAGACCTGCAGCATATATGAATGTGCAGCTCCCATTTTTGGCTTGTTCAGGGCCTTCTAATTATCAAAAGATTGCTGTAATGGCAAATCTCTATCAGAGCTGCTATCTCTATAAAACAAGCAGCATGGCTATCCTGGGTGAGAACTCTGTTCCTTCTTCCTGTTGAAACTTTCTAATCCAGAGCATTGCTGGTTCATGACTTGGCTTTTGAAGTCTTGCAAGGCTCTTTTTCCTACCCTTTGGGGCTCTGTAGTTCAGTAATCAAAGTCTTCTGAGGTCCTTTCCTCGCCTTCAGAATCTTCTTTACTAACTCCTTTCTTAAAGTCTTCTATGGTCCTGCCTTTCTTTTGGAATCTTCCCTTTTCAGTGTATCCCTTGGTCCATGTTTAAATCTCAGAGTGTGGCTATGCAGCTTTGTTACCATAGCTGACACCATGCTGCATTTTATGCTGTAAGCCAATACTGCTCCTAGAGAAACAGGTCAGGAGTATCTCAGGGTGTGCGTACCTGTATGTACACCATCCGTGAGGCTGCTTGCTCCTCATCCCTAAGCAATGCTCTTCAACACTTCATCCAATGAAGCACTCCTTATTCACATCTGTACAGAGGTTCTCAGATATAACTCTCCAGTGTAGGCTCTAACACCACTCTCTTCACATGGTCATTCTAACTGGTGTCTTTTCTTATGGATGTCAGTATCAGGTGAACAGTTGCTTCTTCGTGATTAATATGAATCTCATTAGCTCAGTCAGCTGGACAGCTGGTGAGTGATGCCAAGAGGGTAGGTTCAATTCCCACACTGACTGGGATTACCCTGAAGAACTCTCCTTCATAACGTTGCCCTTGCCTGAGGTGCAGTGACCCTCAGGTTAAACCACCACCAGTCATCTCCCTCTGATAAGAGCAGCTCTATGGTCTCGTAAGACTGTGGTGATTTTACCTTACTTTCCATTTTTGTGAATCTCATCATAACACATTTTGTTAGGTTAAATAAAGAGAGGCCATTTCTTCTACTGGGGTGTGAGTGACAAGGGTCATCGATTTTAAACCATCAAGAAGTGTTCAAAGCATTGTTGTTTTAGTCTGAGTTATTAACAGCAGTAAACACTTTATCAGGGGAATTACTTGAAGGTGTTGACATTGTTTTTATGAAGGAACAGTGCAAATATTTAAAATGAATAATGTGGAAAAATGGGTACAGCCAAACAACTAGATTAGTTTTCAATTGTTTTCACAAAGACCAAAGATAATTTGATCAGAAATATTGCTTTCTTTTGTACGGTACTTCCATGTTTTCCCCTTTCAATGTAGAAGGTTGCATCAGCTTCTGCAAAAGTGTAATATTGAAAACAGAAGTGCATTTATTTTTGTTGATGTGATCATTTTAAAATGATAGTTGAAGCACATTATAAGTGGAGCCTTCAATGTGACAAGAATGAACACCCCCAATTTGAAAGCAGCAAAAATATTCCAGTTCAAGCTCTTGGACTTGCCCATACAGGAAGCAATAGCTTTCTGTTGCCTCCATGCTGGTGCAGACTATATCAGTAACACTTTCCTTGCTTCACTTTCCATCCATTATATGTTTTCTCTTAAAATCAAAGAAGTTCAATTGTTTCTGTATTAAAAATGTTTCTTGTCCACAAACTTGTTCAGGATGTGATTGAGATGATTTTGTAGTCATTATCTGTTATTGCCATCATCACTGCTTACCATACGGAGGTTACAACATGCATTATCTTCAGTTGACCCATCCTTCCATCACTGCAGGTGACCTCCTAGTAATCCAGCCTATTTGCAGGATAACTCCCCTTTTCCTGCAGGATTGGACCGGAGCTGGGATCATTTGCGGCTTGAGCAGCCTTGAACCACATTACCGGAGCTTCTTTGACATGGGGAAAGGCAGCCAGTCTCATCCTCTTCCTTGCTGGAGAAAATGTCTGCTTGTCAAACTGTTCCAAGATGATTGTCTTATGTTTCAGAATAGATGACAAACTCACTAGTGGAATCTGTCTCTCTTTTTGCTTCACATCATAGTTTCCTACTTGTTTTATCAACTTCACTTCATGTCTGATCTACTACACATCTAACTTTCTCACAAGCTTAGCAATGCTTGGAAGGTTTGAATATGCTATCACAGGGTGATCTTGATGTCAAATCAATTCTAGAGCTCCATCTTTTCTAGAGCTCCATGTTTTCATGTTCTAGTATGGCTTAACTTTGCTCCAATTAATTGTGCGTGGCCAAATGACCAGTTTGCACGAGTTTGGTTACTCCAGAGGTACCAGTCTGGATCTTTGTCTTAGCACATGCCTTGTTCTATTGGAGCGGGTATTCTGCAGGGGGATGGTTGACAACTCTGACACAACTGGAAATCCAATTTTGACTCATTACATTTTCGCTGTAATCCTATTAAATTGTTGCAATGCAGATGCAATTGAATTTGCTCTTGCTATTGCAGAAAAGGCATTTATCTCTTGCTTATTTTGTTTTCAAATCAAGAAACCTTGTCCAGTCTGCTGATGTAGTATGGGAAGTTGGATTGTTAGTTGACTCATTGTTAATTATGATCATACATTGTTAATTATTTCTTAATTCTCTTTCAAGATCCTGTTCAATTCTCGGGATTGTTTCTATGTAAAGAACTTGAGATTTGACAAGGAAAACAGAATTGATTGTATGGCAATAATCACTGGTATTGATCTGAAATCTTCAAATAAATGACTAAGGCTTTGTAGCTTGCTGTGATGGTAAAAATAAGATACTATTGTTGGTACTTTTAACCTGACTTTTACATAAATATCATGATTTGTTGCATCTTTGAGCTTACAATTGTGTACTCAAAAAATTACATTTGTGTGCAGAGGAAATAGGGCGTCTAAAGTGGTCACTTCCAACAATTTTCAAACCCTTTCTCTATACAAGGTCAGGCTAATGTAAGGTGAGAATACATTGAAAATAAAAACAATTTTCACGTATTTATTGCGTCAGTATATTTTCATTTGGCCTTTTGTTTGAGATAGTGTGTGTTGTCGGCAAATCAGGTTAGGGTATATATTAGCTTCCTCAGCCACCTCGAAACTCCACTTAACACAACTTTTCAACGAAAATTGCTGCGGTTCAACTCATTGCAATTTCACTAGAATATCCTTTATTGTCACATGTATTCAATTTAAAATACAGTGAAAAGTGTGTACCATTGCCCGTACATAGATGCCATTCACATTAACTTCAAATAAAATTTTAAAAAACTCAAAATGGAATCCAACTTTTTCTTCTCTGCTGCTACAGCATGCCAGCAATGTCCTACTCTGGCCTTCCCAGACTGCGTCACGCCACCAGTGTCCCACTCCGGCCTTCCCAGACTGCGTCACGCCACCAATGTTCCACTCCGGCCTTCCCAGACCACGTCATTGCCACCGCCAATGTTCTTCTCCGGCCTTCTCAGACCGCGCCATGCTGCCAGTGTCCCACTCCAGCCTTCCCAGACTGCGCCATGCCGCCAGTGTTCAGCTCCGGCCTTCCCAGACCGCGTCATGCCGCCGCCACTATCCTGCTCCGGCCTTCCCAGACCACGCAATGCCCACTCCACGTGGAATCCTGCTCCAGGCCTCACAGGCTGAGAGGCTGATTCTGTAGCCGCGCTGCCTCGGAAGGCGCCGCTGCCGCTCCAGACCCCGTTGGAGCCGCCTCCTGCTGAAAATGTCTCTTTATCAGGTACGTTTGAGAGAAAAGAAGGGGTAGAAGGAAAAACAAAAAGAAAAGAAAATGCAGATGAAGAGGACCAGCCCAGGCAAGGAGTCTGCACGCTGCCTACTCCACTGCCACTATCTTGATTTTCAGATGATCATAGTTTTACTTGTCCTATGACATTTGCAGGTCAGCAACAATAATACGATTAATTAATATTTTAACCAAACATCCCAGAGATTATACTGAGGCAGAAATAACCAGAACTGGGAAATGCAGGAGCTGTGTCCTCAATCAAAAAAATAGGTTCTGGCAATGATTTTGAAGGAAGCTGAAGAGGTATCAAGGTTGAGCATGAATGCTTCAGAGTCAGCAGCTGAATAGCTAGTCCCTGCAGCCAAGCACAAGGCAGTAGAAAATATAATGTAAGGGACTGAAATATAAAATAAGTGGAGGCTGCAGTCAAGTCACTGGAATCGAATAATACTGCAAAGTTTGTGAGGTGAACGGCCGTAAATATTTCAATGATTTTTAAACTCATGTATGTGTAGATAAAGCAACCAATGAACGTTGGTTAGCACAGACATAGGGGAGTAAGAGTAGAGTAATGAGACTTTGGTCCTTGAAGTTTTGATGAATAACAATTTGTGAAAGGGAGAACTCAGGATGTGGCAATAAAGGGGTTTTTGTACATGATAAAAACATGGATAAAAGTTTCAATAATATTTGAGATGTGATAGATGCAGAGGTCTTCAACGTTAGCTCAAATTAGCTTTGCTCAAATTCAAACAAGACAACAGGAATTGGTTTACAGTTCAGCATTGGTCTAAGGGAGCAATTAGCAAGGGGGTCAGTTAGGAGTATAGTGCAGAGATTGAAGCAGGAGCTTTTCGTATTGCTTTGTTCTTGCTGCTTTTGAGCTCAAGTAAATTATTGAATAATCAAGGGTGTTGGTATCGAGATAAAATGGAATGCTGTCACCATGTACCTGAAAAATGGTAATGTGACTGCATGGCATCACCAAAGGTAAACAGGCAGATGAGAAAAAGAAGAGGACCAAGGATGAAGTCTTGAAGAACACCTAACCTTTAGGGCAGGTTAGAAAACCAACACAGGAGATGTACTGGTTTTATTGTGACAAGCAGAAATGGAACCAATATTTACAATATCAGCTGTGTTGAACATCACAGAGGCTGAAAAGCAGGAGGAGGATGGAGCACCCCAGTCACTTGCACATGTCATCATCGTTAGTTGTTTTTAAAGGGAAAGGATGAAACTAGAATGAACAATTCACAAAGGGAACAAGGAGAAAGGTGGTTACAAAGCCTTATTATGAAAACATGTTTGAAGAATTTTAGAATTTATTTTTTACAGAACTTCAACAATGTTAGCGCGTTCATGGGAAAGAATATCTTCCAGCCCTGCAGAACTTGACAATGATCAACAACTATGCTAAGACTCTGAAGAAATCAATTTACAACCAAACAATATACACTTTAGTACAGCTATTTTTCAAGGAGAAGTGTTGTGTACATCAATAATATTGAATACAAGGCCACAGTCCAGCTACATCACTTCATCTTTGTCACATTCACTGCAATTAATTGTTTAAAGGAAGGATCTGATGGATTGAAAATTGAATAAGGGAAAGGATGATGCTATTAAAAGTATTGTCTGTGTGGCCTGATTATTAACTTCTTCTAATTTTGCCAAAAAAACCCTCTGCTATTTCTACATCTGCCTACTCAAACATTTGAATAAATTATTCTTCTCCCAGTTCTAGTTATTAAAGTTGCCTACGTGTTTACATGACACTTCAGTCCAGCATAAGCAAATATGCAATTGAAATTTTTGCCATAAGTAGAATTGAAAATATATTCCTGTACAATTAAGAACAGAGTCACAGCAAACACTAGAAATGATCAAATGCAACAGCAGAGAAAGGCTCAAATATTAGAAAAGTAATTGACAGAAAATGGACTTCCATATGTTTGATAAAAAAAGTAGAGTACCAGACATGTCAGTTGAATCTGATAATAAAAGTATTAAAAAGACCTGCATTTGTCTCAGTTCAGGCAGCAGATATTGAATTTGCAGCTGTCAGGTACTGACTGAGATTCATATGAAACTATATCTTTTATCCCTTCAAAATTTCAATGTGGTTTTATATTATTTGAAGTAAAGACCAAACTGGTTAGCTCAATTCATTTAGCACCATAGTCTTAATTTCAGGTAATAAAAAGCCAGATTTGCATTGGCATGTACAGTCACAGCTGCATCAGTTAAGCCTCTGAACAATTACATAAGACAGCAAACCTCCTCCAAAGACCAAACCTCTATATGTACATACAAATTAGAAACAAGAATGGGACATTCAGTCCTTTAGGTCTGCTCTGCTATTCAATAGGATCACGGCTGATCTGCTCACAGCACTCAATATTCTACCTAAACGCTCCCCACTAATCTGCATCCCCCCCACCACACCCACCAATAATCTTAGATACCCTTGTTAGTCAAGAATCTACTGCAACCTTAAAAAAATTCAATTACCCCCCCTCCATCACTCTGCAGGGAAGAGAATTCCAGATTCAAGACCCTCTCTGAAAAACAAAATGCATCTCCTTAAATATGAAACCTTGTATTTTTAAATTGTGCCCCAAGATCTAGTCTCTCCTACAAGTAGAAGAATCTTTTCAGCATCCACCCTTTCAAGCCCACCTCACACCTGGATCTGATAGGAATCAATCAGATTTTAAAGTGAAATGCAGGAGGTTTAGAGGACATTTGAGGAAAAACCTTTTTCACCCAGAGCGTGGTGAGGTTCTGGAATGCACTGCCTGGGAGGGTCACAAAAGCAGGAAACCTCACTACCTTTAAAAAGTACTTGGGTGAGCACTTGATGTGTCATAACATTCAAGACTACAGGCCTAATGTGGGAAAGTGGGACTTGTGTAGGTAGCAAGATATTTTTGGTGGTATAGATCTGATGAGCCAAAGGGCCTCTTCTGTACTGAATGTTTCTATGATTCTATATCCTAGGACATCTGGGTCCCCTGAAGCTAAGAGTTCTGAATTTCTCTCAATTTAAATAACATATGACTTAGCTATTCTTCCTGTCAAAATGGACAATTTCACACAATTTCCCACATTATTTTCCATCTAACAATTCTTTGTCCACTCACTTTATCTACGTCCATTTCCAGATTCCTTATGGCCTCTTTCCCTACGTATTTTCGGGTTATCAACAAATTTAACTACCATACATTCAATCACTTCATCTATGTAATCAAGAGATTATAAATAGTTGAGGTCCAACTGGTTCAGATCTAAAAACATACAGATAATCAAGTTCAAGGTTTAATTCCTAGCACTGGGATTCAGGTAGAATCACACTTGGATAGGATCTGTAACCTGCTCTTGTGACATGTCAAAACTTTTACAACAAGAACTCTTGCGGTGCAGTGGTAGTGTCCTTACCTGTGAGCCAGGAGGCCTAGGTTCAAGTCCAACCTGTTTCAGAGGCGTGCAATAACATATATGAGCAGGTTGATTAGAAAATACCCATATTTTACAATTTTAAAGGCATTCCTCAACAACTTTGGAAATACCAACGGCAGCAGGAGGCAGATTT
Source organism: Rhincodon typus (assembly GCF_021869965.1). NCBI lineage: Eukaryota > Metazoa > Chordata > Chondrichthyes > Orectolobiformes > Rhincodontidae > Rhincodon > Rhincodon typus. The sequence continues at coordinate 24,209,711 of NC_063357.1, read as the reverse complement.
TCCTCAGAAAATCCTTAAATCATCCAGAAAAATCCACTCATGGGCAGGGTGGAGGGTTGCTGACCAATTGGACAGAAATCGGGGAAGGACAAGGAAGGGCAAGGAGTTACAAGGGGATTAGGGTGTAGAAGGAGATAAGAGCTGCCAGAGAAAAAATAAGGCTGCAAGAGGTGTGATGGGGTAAAGGGGGCTTCAAAAAGAAGGGTATTTGGGGAGAGGGAGGTTTCAATTATAGGAGAGAGAGGCTGCAAAGGAGAGAGCAGAGCTTTAAAACTGCCAACAAAGAAATACTCTACTAACTCGGATCCAAGGAAATTACAAATCACTGAGACAATGAATTCGGAATCTCAAGTTAAAAGCTGTGTAAGTTCAGATCTACTACACTTCAAAAATCTATTGGAGCACACTGGATTGAATATAGTCAATTGTTAAATTTAAATCTGAAATTGAGATCTCAGATACAATAAATGAGATGGCAGCTGCCTGGTTAAAGTGTTCCAGTTTTGCACATGTGTGATGGAATTGCTTTAGTTGGGACTACACCAGTCTTTGGTGTTTAAAGTGATGGATTTTCATGTGTGTAAGTGTGTGTCAGTTTTTTTGAGATAAAAATTTGTTCTCTTGTGCCTGTTATCTTTTTATCAACTAAAACCTCTGGTGTCCAGGAAATTAATGCTTTCCTTGTGCGCTGTGACTTTAAATTTAGTGGAGAGTTGACAGTTATTAATTATTCTAATTCCAATTGTGCACAAGTCCAATTTTCTGATATGGCAACACAAATACAGATTTTTTACACAACAGGCATTGCCTAATAGATGAGGTAATGAGAATGAAAAAGCAGCGCTCAAAAATTAAAAAGTAGCCCTCAAGATCTCAAGAAGTGACCTTGAGAAAAAGAAATCATTTTACACTCTTCGCAGAGATCAGCAAAATGTAGTTTTGAATGTAATTATATACAGAGAATGATAACAAAAACATCTTAACTGGAGCCAGGCTACAGTACCATATTTTCCAATATTTGACTAAGAACATCACCACCACCCATTCCACACCACCCCCCAACAACCCCCGCTACCACAACAGCACCCCCACCCACCCCCACCCCCCACCACCACCCAACAAACTTACAAAGTTCTTGTGTTTGAGAGACATAAGCTCCCTTGCCATCTCCTTGGAGTCTATTTCTATCGCTCACACATTGGTGGAGTGGCAATGACAGCTCATGACCACAACTGATTTGTTGGGCTGATAAGGCTGCTGTAAAGCTGAGCTTTGCTGATAGTTTATTCCTCACAGCCTGCAACTGCCATCTATGCAGATCAACAATTTCTGGTCACTGAACATCAACACGCTTCACTTTTGAACACTTTTAAATCTTCTCTTTCCCTCTGGAATAACATCTTATAAGCTACTTGAAGTTGTTATACTTCTTTCTGGTGGGCATTTGCTAAGAATTAGTTTTGATTTAAACATGTAAAGCTGATATTGATGTTCTCTGTGCATTATTGCAAAGATCTGTTACATTAGTTGGCTTCAGTCTGTACAGGTGTGGCACTATCCATGGTCTCGAATTTGTTTTGAAGCTCTTAGTGGCTTGCACATATGCTTGAAGATCTCTTCCTAACTCCATAATTCTTGACATCTCCAATGCTGTGGTCACATTACTGGGTGGAGAAATTTTTGAAGCTTCACTTACTTTCATAAAGGATTAAATAAATACAAGTTTACTTTCTTGCTTTCCAATAGTGATCTGGCTACCTACTCTGGGAGTAACTTCTTCTTCAAACTGCAGTTGCTGTTGCTGTATCACCCAGGCAGGTTCTGTACAGTAGACAACTTTACTTCTTCTTTATCTTCTTCAAGAAAGAACTGATATTCTTCAAAAGAGATAACTGGGTCTTCAGAAACAGTGCGCCTTACAGGAATGTCCAAATTTTCCGATTCAAGTCAATCAATGACTTTTTTGCTCGTTTCCTTCTCTGTAACTAATTTCTTTAAGAAAAAACCATTGCCCAGAATGCTCTCTGTTGGCGGGCCACTATCTTCTTTGGTAAATGCTTTTCCTGCTGATTTCACTTTCTGTTTCAATAGAAATAGAGTGTCTGCACCACCCTCTGTAATGTTTCAACTTAAGTGTCCTCAGGTGTCTGTTAACCAAAGAATGTCTAGAGATAGACAAGCAACTCTGCTTAATAAAGAATCAAACTGGTTAAGAATTATATAAAATATTTCCATAACCTCTTTACCCCTGTAATAAATTTTTGAATATATATGATCTTTAACTGATTCCTGAAGTTTCTGAGCTGTAAATTTTAATGCAGAACAGTCTGAGGATTCCTGGCCTCAACCGTGGTAAACCATCTGAAAGATTTGGTACCATCTCTCTGGTATCTACTTTAGAACTAGCTCCTCTGTTATTTTATTTTAATGTCTATGTACCAAAACACAGGTGTGACACTTCAACCAAGAAGAATGCATCCAATTCACCTTTAGCCTAAAAGGCATCAACTTTGTGCACCACAGGAGGATGAAGTTGTGTATCTATAGACTTTTGAACAATAGGCAGAAATACATAATTTCTGCTTCGGCAAACCCACCTGAACATGGCCTCTCCTATGGCATGCATGGCATTCTGCATTTGTGGATGAGCAGGACGAAGATTGAAGTCAGTTTTTCCACTTATAACACGGAAAAGAACCAACGGTGGTATGTGCACATCTTCCCATTGTGCTTGCTGCCTTGCTGGCCCATTCATACTTTTATGATTAACAAACTGAACTGAGTCACTGTCAATGGTCTGAGTCCAAAACCAATCTCAGGCATCTTGAATAAAACCCTGTTTTGCTTACAATGCTTGGCCTGTATGGCACACTGCATTACTTTTTGGAATGAAAGATCTTTAGACTTTAAAAACTCTGACATGGTTTCATCCTGTACCCGCAGATGTAAGTTCCGGTTCTGTGTGATCAGTCATCACCATGACACAGCTACTGAGTATATTTAAAAGAGAGCGATGTCCAGAGTAAAGGTACAAATCCTTTTACTCCACATTACCTAACCTGTAAAGATGTATGGGTGATGTTTTGCAAAAGGATATCTTCAGCTTACTAATGGTTTCTATACACACACACACACACACACACACACACACACACACACACACACACAATCTGAAATTACAGGAGCAATATTAAAATTTGATGAAACCTATTTGGAGCTAATAGCAGCAGGAGAGGTGAGGGATGCAGTTCAATGTAAAAAATTGAAACCATAGATTTAGAAGGAAGACTAAAATATTAAAATTTTGTCAGTAAAATGTATTTAACAGATATATGTACCTTGTTATGTAGGTGTAGTCACCATTGAAAATCAAAGTTTAAGTAAATATGAAATAAAATGATTGAAATCCTTGGCTTTGATGGAACACAGAGGTAATTATTAATTTGAGTAACATCCTAAACATGGAACAAAGAAAAACAAAAGAACTGTGGATGCTGGAAATCAGAAACAAATTGCTGGAGAAACTCATCAGTTCTGGCAGCATCTGTGGAGAGAAATCAGAGTTAATGTTTTGGGTCCAGCAACCCTTGTTTAGAACAGACCCTTCTGGCAGTGTCCTTTCTCTGTAGGTGACATACAAAGTAATTCTAGTTGACTTTGTGGTATCCACAACCAGGTGTCTTGTTCTTGGTGAGCTCTGAGAGAGTTTGGAGATCTGAATCAATCAGGTTGTAAATACTTCTCTGGTTTAGTGTCATGTCTTGCTGCCTTTTGGGCATAGCACGCATTGACATATTTATAATTCTATACAATTGTCTAAAAATATTGTGCTTTTAAAGTTTGCACAGACTTTTCTAAGTGGTTCAGTTGCTTACTTTTATTTTGCACCAATATGTACCAATGGGAATGCTTTTGAAGTTCTGTGTAGGATCTCTCTGCAGTTCATGTGCTGAAAAATAATCATCATGGCCTTCACTAAAATGATCACCAGTTGTATGTTTTTAACAGCGCTTAGAATCATAGAATCAGTACAAAAGGAGGCTATTCAGTTCATTGTGATTGAAGCAGCTCCCAAAAGGGCTACCCAGCTAGTCCCATTCTCCAGCCCTATCTCCATAGCCCTCTAAATTCATCTTTCAAATATATCTTCACTCTCTTTTGAAACCTCTTATAAAATCTGCCTCACCACTCTCCCAGGCAGAAAAACATTGCACTCAGCCACAAATAAAATCTGGCTATACACCAGTTACTCAAACCACACTTCTCTGTGCTAATTATTCACTCACTAATTTACCATTAGGAATGGAAGAAAACTATTGAGTGATGTCAGCAGCCACCAGACACAGTATTACATTCAGGCTCACATCCGTTTCATCGGATATACATTCAACAAAGTTCTTTTTTAAACTCAGGTGTCAGATTCTTGAAGAAGTGTTCAGAAATGACTCATAGCATCTTCTTTGTCTGATTCCATCAAACCTTTGGAGATGAGTGTTCTCCAACGTTTTAGCTTATAATACATCTTTATACATTTCTCACACATTTCACACTTTAAATACAACTAAAGACTAGTTTTAATTAATGAGATTTTAAATTTATTCAATAACAAAATATACCAACTTAAGTTGTTTACCAGCACTTTGTACATATTATCCGTGGATAATCTTGAACAACATTACCAATCTTTTCTACTTAATCACTGAATATCACACCCATGACTAGCTTGCTACGATCGTGATTGAAACTCATTGCACATCAATGTTATAGATTTAAGATCTTGCAGAGCTTCATGTCAGAATATGCCAGATATGTGATTAAGTTTCAGTCTTTTTTTCCACTAGAGTGCACAATACAAAGCCCTCAGCATGTAGACAAAACTGACAGGTCATCCAAATTGCTCCAAGTTACTGAGGAGCATTGAAGCCAATTGCTTCAGTTGAATGAATAGTTCATCATTCTCACTATGGAAAGAATTGACTGAGATTGATGCTACATACAAAATAGTCACTGAACTGCAAAAGTACATGGCTCTGAATGCTTTAAACCTTAATAGTTATCCAAATATTAACAATGGATAGCATCTAATAATAGTATTTTATCACAATCTCCTATTCACAAATTGTTGTAATCCACTCCCTTATGATTTGAAGTCTTACAGAAGTGCTGACTTCGTCCATCGCTGTTTTTTAAAATTTATTCATTAATGGGATGACAGCATCACTGGCTAAGCAGCATTTATTGCCCCTCCCTAATTGTCCAGAGGGCAGTTCAGAGTCAACCACATTGCTGTCGGTCTGGAGTCACATGTCGGCCAGATCAGGTAAGGATGGCAGTTTCCTTCCATAAAGGATATTAGTGAAACAGACGGGTTTTTCTGACAATTGACAATGGGTCATCATTAGATTCTTAATTACAGATATTTTATTGAATTCAAATTCCACAATTGAGTTGCTTAAAGTGTTTTAGAAGTCACAATTAATACACAAGATTTTTAAAACAGAAAACTGAAGAGGGATTGCTCTTCAGAGGTTTGAGTAGGGCTGGAGAAAAGATTAATATTGTTGGAGAAAAGGAATAATGCAGAGATGCCAGTGTTGGACTAGTGTGGACAAAGTCAGAAATCACACAACACCGGGTTATAGTCCAACAGCGACGGCGATGGCCTAGTGGAATTATTGCTAGACTATTAACCAGAGACCGAGATAATGTTCTGGGAACCCAGGTTCAAATCATACCACAGTGGATGGTGGAACTTGAATTCAATAAAAAAAATCTGGAATTAGGAATCTACCAATGGCAACGAAACCATTGTCGATGGCCAGGAAATCTGCCATCCTCCCCTGGTCTAGCCTACATGTGACTTCAGACCCACAGCAATGTGGTTGACTCTCAACTGTCCTCTGAAATGGCCTAGCAAGCCATTCAGTCCTACCAATCGCTATAAAGCCTCAAAGAAATGATACCGGACAAATTACCACTAGGCACCAGAAATGACAACAGCAGAAACAGCCTTGTCAACCCTGCAAAGTCCTCCTCACTAACATCTGGGGGCTAGTGTAAAAATTGGGAGAGCTGTCTCACAGACTAGTCAAGCAACAGCCTGACACAGTCATACTCATGGAAACATACCTTACAGACAATGTCCCAGACACCACTACCACCATCCCTGGATATGTCCTGTCCCACCCGCAGGACAGACCCAGCAGAGGGGATGGCACAGTGGTATACAATTGGGAGGGAGTTGCTCTGGGAGTCTTCAACATTGACTCTGGGCCCCATGAAGTCTCATGGCTTCAGGTTAAACACGGGCAAGGAAACATCCTGCTGATTATCATGGATCCTCCCTCAGCTGATGAATCGATACTCCTCAATGTTGAACAACACTTAGAGGAAGCAGTGAGGATGGCAAGGGCACAAAATGTACTCTGGGTGGGGGGATTTCAATGTCCACCACCAAGAGTGGTTCGTCAGCAGTACTACTGATCGAGCTGGTCGGGTCCTAAAATACATAATTGCTAGACTGGGTCTGCGGCATGTGGTGAGGGAACCAACAAGAAGGAAAAAAGTACTTGACCTGATCCTTACCAAACTGCCAGTTGCAGATGCATCCGTCGATAACAGTATCGGTAAGAGCAACCACCGCGCAGTCCTTGTGGAGACAAAGTCCTGCCTTCACATTGAGAATAACCTCCATCGTGTTGTGTGGCACTATCACTGTGCTAAATGGGATAGACTTCAGACACTGAAGCAGTCCATGTCCAAATGCAACAAGATCTGGACAATATCCAGGCTTGGGCTGACAAGTGGCTAGTAACATTCGTAACACACAAATGCCAGGCAATGACCACCGCCCCTTGACATAAAATGGTGTTATCATCACTGAATTTCCTGCCTATCAACATCCTGGGAGTTATCATTGATCAGAAAATCAACTGGACTCACTACAGAAATGCAGTGGCTACAAGAGCAGGCCAGAAGCTAGGAATATTGCAGCGAATAACTCACATCCTGAATCCCCAAAGCCTGTCCACCATCTACAAGGTACAAATCAGCAGTGTGATGGAATACTCCCCACTTGCCTGGATGAGTGCAGCCCCCACAACACTCAAGAAGCTTGACACCATCCAGGACAAAGCAGCCTGTTTGATTGGCACTACGTCCACAAGCATCCACTCCCTCCACCACCGACGCTCAGTAGCAGCAGTGTGTACTATCTACAAGAGGCACTGCAGAAATTCACCAAAGATCCTCAGACAGCACCTTCCAAACCCACGACCATTTCCATCTCGTAGAACAAGGGCAGCAGATGTATGGGAACACAGCCACCTTCACGTTTCCCTCCAAGCTACTCACCGTCCTGACTTGGAAATATATCCCCATTCTTTCACTGTTGCTGGGTCAAAATCCCAGAATTCCCTCTGTAAAGGCATTGTGACTCAACCCACAGCAGGAGGACTGCAGTGGTTCAAGAAGGCAGCTCACCACCACCTTCTAAAGGGCAACTAGGGATGGACAATAAATGCTGGCCAGCCAGTGACACCCATATCCCACAAAATGAACAAATAAATAAAAATGGTTTACTTGAATTCACAAGCTTTCAGATCGCTGCTCCTTCATCAGGTGAAATGGAGCGAAGCACACAGGCACAGCATATGTATGCAGATATAATTCAGAGTGTCAAAACATAGTACAGATGGTGTGAGTGGAGTGTCAACAGGCTGAGTAGCAAGTGAAGGAATGACCTATGATTCAATTAATTAAGGCAGAGAGATAATTACAAAACAATTAATAATAAGGTGGCACTAGAGACAAACCAAATGGCCGGAATAACATGATAGGTTTAACAGTCACATGATGTGGGTCTAACTAAAATAAAAGGTATTCCGAAACTGTACAAACTAATTAAGTTAGAGAGATAATAACAAGTTATCAACATGATGGTGTCAAAACAGAACAGTAAGAAAGATTTTACACAGAACAGTGTGGTGGGGTCACATGTAGTGATCACTGTTAAGACTATCTTCAAGGCCATCAGTTTCCGCACAGCAATTCTGCATTGTCATGTACCTGGAAGGCCACCTTGGAGGAAGCTTATCCGAAGATCAGAGGCTGAATGTCCTTGACCTCTGAAAGTATTCCCTGACTGTAAGAGAGCATTCCTGCCTGGTGCTTGTTGCGCAGTGTCCATTCATCCGTTGTCATAGCATCCGCTTGGTCTCACCAATATACCATGCCTCAGGGAGGAAAGGAACTACAAAGTCCCTGAGAGGTTTATGTCACTGTGAAAAACTTATATTGAAGGATTTTAGAAATGCATCCCTCAGAGGAGAATTCTGCTGTCCCCTCCACCACAACTACTGCCAGCAATGTAGATCGAAGCAAATTACATTAGAATATATTCAATATTTCTTCTCAGTTCTTATGAGTTTTGAAACCCTTCTGCCAGCAACTTAATAAACAACTCCAAAGTGCACGATTTTGTTCAAGCTTGGAAATCAAAGCTGAGGCAGTCTTAAACAACAATGAGATCTAATATCCGTAATTCTGACGTCTTTACCTTATTATTTTGGGAAAATTATGAATCGAGAAGATGAAAAGTCATTTAAATATGGATTATTTTGTCAATGGTGTCACAGTCAAGACTTTTGTTTTATTTTGTTATAAAAACCACCACTTCCAGCCTTGTTTGCTACTTAACATTTTCCAGTCAGCAGTATTTGAAGTCTTAACGAGAAAATAAAAATGCTGATAATACACATGTAAAGAACTCAGTTATTTTACACTTACAACTGAGCAAAGCCAAGAAACGTCAACTTATTGGTGGTGATTGTAAATCATAGGCTGGTTTATCACAGCATGGTGTCATTAACCTCAGTGAGCATTGATCGGTAAAGGAGTTTCCCATGAGCAACAGGAAAATCTGCAGTTTCTATGGCAACAGAGTTGCATTTTTAGATGTGGTCAACTTTGCAATTTAGATCTAAATCGGGTTTTGTTCAAACAACATTAGATTTCTAATGTCCCCCAATTTTTAATTCATTTTTCAATAAAACAATCCCAATGAGTATGACAGACACACACATCAAGTGCAGAATTAGCATGTGCACATTACCTGGCCATACTGAATAATTAGGTGTCTCTTTCATGTCTGTATCACTGATGTTGTGACAATTAATTTCCATTCCCAAATATGATAAGATCAAATACTGATAAACTACTTCCTGAGATCAAATAGGAGGATAATTTGATGGTAGGCAGAAGAGCCAAGACTGATCTGCGATGGATTTTGCCATCAACGTCAAAGGAATAATATTAGCTATTCACCTTGAGGAATTGCCACAGATTTGTTGTGAGCTTCTCAAAGGAGATTTCTTCCAATCTGATGCCTACCCCAGCATGTTTTGATGGAATGAAACTCCACACTTGTAAATTTGTTTTTTCAGGATCATAAATACTGTTCAGCAGTAATTAGCACTTATCATTCCATTAAAAACTTACATATGCTTGAATACAGCATGTCTAATGTTCTGGGGACTTTACAGAGGACAGTTGACTGCTGTGAGAATGACAAGACACAGCAAGACTTTTCAACCCTCTTCAACCAATTGGAACGAGAAATCAAAACCAGGAACTACAAATTTAAATTATGCGCAGGAAGAAAAGAAAGGCTGAGAAACATATATGGGATGAAAGCAGACGGTTAGAGAGACAATCAGAATTTAATTTAAAAAACTTTATGTTTCCAACACTAATTTTATTTTGAGGGAATGAAACTCCACACTTCTACATTTCTTTTTCAGGATCGTAAATATTGTTCAGCAGTAATTAGCACTTATCATTCCAACAAAAACTTACATATCTTGAATGCAGCATGCCAAGTGTCCTCATCCTTTTGCAATTTGGCAAGTTTACTTTATTTTAGTTATTTCAACACATTGTCTATCAGCAAGATCCATGACGGTGTGTCCTGTGAAGTAATCGGACTCTGCTGACAGCAAACTTTGGATTTCCACATTTAAATGTGGACAAGGGTAGACACCAGAAGTTGCTGTTACATTTAAACACTGATAGCCTCAACATTAGGATCACCTCAAAATCCTTTGTCTGTACCTGAATGACCACACATATGAATATTGCAGCACAGAACTATGGTCATTCATAGGAACCATGGTTTTTTTTCTACCTTCCCTAGCCCAGGTACAGAGGCCAAAGTTCACAGGTCTGTATATAATTTGCTAATTTCAGATAAAATGGCAGTTGAGTAAAGTTAGCCTCAGTTAGTAAGGCCTAAAAAAAAATTGGTGTTTCCACTCAGTATCACCCAGTTTACACTCTTGGCAAACAACGTCGAGCATATATCTGTGAATGTGTGCATGGATGTATGTGCACATGTGGACATATCAAGGGAAGGGACAGAATCAGGCTCAGCTTGATGTCATCTCGCTGCCTAGTGACATTCACAATATTCACCATAGTACAGAAACGCTTGCCCAGGGTCAATCGTAACCTTCAGGAGAAGACAGAGAATCCATCAGAACCCAATGAACCCTGTCCCAAGAATAGCACATCAGTCTACCAGGCACACTGCCACCTTGTCAAGAAGATAAGTAGATTTCTTTATTCATACATCAAATAAGGGAGTTAATGTTTAGTATATTCGCTGTTGTTTGAGATTGACACTAAATTGCTGCACGGCACAGATTTATTTCTCATTTTACGTGGTTTAATGGTGCGTTGATTTTTAAGGTGTTTTCTCAGAACGGACAGAGTAGTAAACAATGGGTATTTTTTTAAGACAGTGATTCATTGATCCACGTTTGAAATTCCTTGTTCTAGGTAATGCAGTTGTTGACTCATTGTGACAATAAAACCCAGCACAGTCATTAGATTATCTTGAAGTAACACAAAGCCACCATTGTATTGACATTTAGTTGCATTTTGTTGTCCAATTATTCAAACAGTAATCAGTTATTGCTTAATTACAACACTTTAATGTTTAAATCAGTAAATGCTTGGAATTGGAATCATTAGAACAAAATTGAATCAAAGGGATCAATGTTTACCGAATTTTCTTACAATTTATACCTACAATGTGTCGCCCTGTTTAGAAATAGCAATAGGGCATTTATAGAAGGTTCACTGTGAGAAGTCATGTGGTGTAGTACAAAATAACTCCACAGAGGTCGGTATCTCAACACCTCCAGACAGATCTCAAAGCTGCGTGACCTGGGTCTCGGTCTGCCCTCTGAAATTGGATCCTCAGCTTTCTGACCCACAGACCACAGTGAGGATAAGTAACTGCACCTCCTCCACAATAACAGTCAACAGTGGAGTCCCCCAGGAATGCGTCCTTAGCCCCCTACCGTACTCCTTATACATCTACGACTGTGTTGCCAAATTCCGAATGAATGCCATCTACAAGTTCGCTGATGACACCACCGTAGTGAGACGGATATTGAACAATGAGTCAAAATACGGAGGGGAGATAGCGGGCTTGGTGATGTGATGAAATGAAAACAATCTGCTTCAATGTCGGCAAAACTAAAGAACTGATCATCGACTTCAGTAAAAAAGGAGAACATGCCCCCATCTACATCAATGGAACTGAGGTTGAGAGAGTGAAGAGCATCAAGTTCCTCGGAGTGATGATAAACGACAACCTGTCCTGGACTTCCCACATAGATGTTACAGTCAAGAAGGCACAACAAAAACTCTTCTTCCTCAGGTGGCCCAGGAAATTTGCTATGTCTGTAAGGACCACCACCAACTTCTAGAGATGCACCATTGAAAGCATATTGTCTGTGTGTATAATGGCCTGGTATGGCAACTGTTCTACCCAGGACCATATGAAACTACAGAAGGTGGTGTGCACAGCCTAGACCATCACGGAAGCCAACCTTCCATCCATGGACTCTAATTATACGGCTTGCTGCTGCGGAAAGGCGGCCGACATCATCAAAGATCCATCATACCCTGCTAATGATCTCCTACAACCTCTCCATCAGGCAGAAGATATAGAAGCCTGAATACATGCACGAGCAGGTTCAGGAACAGCTTCTTTCCAGCCATTATCAGACTGTTGAACGGACTCTAGCCTCAAGTAATGTAGCTTCCAATGTATTAGGTATGCCTCTAAGTCTTTTTGATTTTTGCATCCTTTGCTTGCTGTGATCTGCCTGTACAGCTCATAAATAAAGTTTTTCACTGTATTTTGATACACTTGACAATACTATCAATCAATCCATCAAAAAAAAATCACCCTTTATTTACACGTTCATAGTACTTGACACTGGTCCAGCTCCCTCAGAGCCAGCTCTCAAAGTGAACAGAACTTCTGACACACCTGTTTATATCTGTCAACCAGGGCTCCCCGATTGGACCCAAATAACAGCCACAATCAGGGAACTCAAAGATTATGAGGTCTACCTGGCTGACCTCGTCACAATCACCACATCCCTCCCCTCCTAAGTCCAGGGATATATGCCTTTTCTTTTCTTTGAGCCTCTTCTGGGGCGTTTTTGCACCAAGTTCTCTGACTCAGCCTTGGATACAGGCAGTGTGTACTAGACTGTAGCTCGCTTCTTGCACCCACAGTGCCTCAGAAGAAATTCATCCTCTTCTTCAGGAGGTAAAAGCATTGAGGCAGCAACATCCACCGTGTCCATCTCAGACAAGGAGGTTTCTTTGACTCTAGATGGAGGGGGAGAACCCATGGGTCCCCACAGCCTTTCCAGCTGTTCTGAGGGGCCAGGTATGTTTTGCTCCTGCCCCGTTTGTGAGTTTGCAATTTTCATGTGGTCCACGTGCCTGTTCAGGACTGTCTCACCCACCCGAACTTTGTATGCCACTGAACCTGACCTCGAGTCGACCACGCCACTTACCCATGCAGGGCCATTCCTGTGAGTCTTCTAACTGACATTGGCATTCCTGATGCCATTTCATCCTCCCTCTCCCAGATCTGGGAAGATCAGATTTAACCTGGGTCTTCTTAATCGTAACTCTGCTGGAACTATCCCTGCAGCTGCATGAGGGATGGTCCCATAATCAAATAGGAACCAGGATAGATTGGTATCGAGTGAAAATGCAAGCTGTTTCTTTAAGTCTGCCTTCAAAGTTTGGACTGCTGTTTCCGCCAGACCATTGGACAATGGATGGTATGGAATTGTCCTTATATGTCAAATGCCATTTGACTTTAGGAAATATTTGAATTCCCTGCTGGAAAATGATGGCTCATTGTCTGTGACCAACACTTCCGGGAGCCCATGCAAAAGATGATTGCAGCTGTTCTATCGTTGTTCCTGTGTTTCACAAATGAACTCTATGCATATTCAACTGCTTTGAATAGGCATCCAAAACGACTAAGAACATTGAGCCCAGCGGGAGGTGGCACAAGGCATCCGCATTTACTCCTTGCCCTCATGGACAGTGTTTCAACTTGTAATTGTACACACTTAACTGAGGGCCCACCACTGAATTCGATCTGAAGTTATGGCCAACGCGCCCTTGTCCCCTTTGAGTAGCTATTACAAAGTTACATCCATAAAGGTATTGGTGGAACTTCTTCACACCAAAGATGTTCGCCAAACCTTCCTTCTCCATTTGGGCATATTTGCGCTCTGCATCAGCTGAAGACTGGGAAGCATATCTTATTGCGTGCACCTCTCTGTTGGGCCATCTATGAGCCAATCCTACCCCAATACTGTATGGGGAGGCAGCACAAGTTAGCTCTACGTCTCGCTTGGGATCATAGTGTGCCGACACTTTAGATGGTGATAGCTGCTTCTCTAAAGGCTACATCTCGGCCATTTCTGAGACCATTCCCAATGCTGCCCCTTTTTCAATAGCAGATGTAAGGGTTCCAGGATGGAGGCCAGGTTACGTATGAACTTTCTGTAATGATTCAAGGAAAGACCTAAGCTCTGGTACAGACAGGGGAGCTGGGGCACCTTTGATTGCCCTCACTTTAACTTCCAATGGGTGTAACTCAGTCTCATCGACTCTGTTGCCCAAGTAGGTCATTTGGGATGCCTGGAACACACATTCTTCCCTTCAAAGGCGTATGTACACCTTGGAGAAACGTCTAAGCACTATGTCCAAGTTCTTCTTGGTCTTCCCGGTTATTCGCACACCATCCAAATAAATAGCAAACTGGGATAGTAACCCTGTAAAATGTTCCCTGACATCTGCTGAGCAACGGCACTGGCTGATGATACCCCAAATGGCCGTCTTGTATATTGGTACAAACCCTTAACAGTATTAATTGTAGCATAGTTCTGGGAATCCTCACCTAACTGCAATTGCAGGTGTTTGTGGCTCATGTCCAGCTTTGTGAAGAACAGCGGCCCCCACCAGCTTTGTGTATAAGTCTTCTACGTGAGGGACTGGGTATTTATCCAGCTGCGAGAAGCGGTTTACCATTTGTTTAAAATCCCACAAAGGCGAACCTACTCATCAGGCTTTACAATCAGCATGACCGGTGGTGCCCATTCAGCAAACTGGAATGGTCTGATGGTTCCTTCATTTTCTAGGCTCCTTATCTCTGCCTCTACTTTTGCCTGTAAGGCAAATGGCACTGGGCAGGCCTTGCAGTTTCATGGAATTGCTTCCTGCTCAACATGCAAGGTGGCTTCGGCTCCTTTGATAGTCCCTAGACCTTCCTGAAAAACTTCCGGGTATTTAATTAGGAATTCACTCGAGTAGCCACTTTCTGATCGAAAAATGTTGAGCCAAGCTAGCTGGATATTTCTCAACCAATTTTGCACCATCAAAGTTGGGCCCAAGACTTTTACTACAATCAGTGGGAACTGAACCAGCTGCTTCTTATAAGAGACTGGAACCGAAGTTATACCCTTAATCTGTAAATGTTCACTGGTATGGGTTCTCCGTCCAGCTGAGATTTTACACAAACTTAAGGGTTGGAATCCACAGCTGATTTTGTTAAAGACTGGTTCTTTAATCACTAATACAGCTGTGCAGGAATCAATTTCCATTAGAAACATTTAACCAGGTGTTTATTTTGATTATTTCTGATTTGTATGTTGCCAAGCAATTTAACTGTTCCAAACCAGATGTAGGTGGACTTACCAGGGTGTGAACTGTCCTGGATACCAGCTAATGAGTTCTCTTACTCAGTTTAGGTCTAGTAAGTCTCAAGTTTGTCTACTGGCAGCCAGTACAATGGCTTGCCAGCCCAAATCCTGAAGAAAATTTGAACCGTTTGGCCAAGGCTTAGGTTTGTTTTGGGGTTTTGCTGTGAGCTGACCTGGAGTCCCTCTGTCCAGGGTGTGTCCTGAGTGAGGCTGTGCCTTCACTCAAGTGGTGTTCCCCAAGCTCTGTCAGCCTGGCAAGGGTCTCCACATGCTGCATTTGCCAAGAATAAAGCCAGTTTATAGTGCCTGTTTGAAGTCCAGTTGGGTTTCGGCTAGTTGGCACTTCTGCTTGGTTACATCATTAACCCCACTCTCGTCGCCACTGAAATAACTCCACGGAGGCCGGTATCCCATCATCAAGTCACCCTTTACTTACATGTGCATAACACTTGACATTGACCCAACTCCTTCAGAGCTAGCCCTCAGAGTGAACAGAACATCTGACACTCCTGTTTATATCTGTCAGCCAGGGCTCCCTGATTGGACCAGGTTAACAGCCCCAATCAGGGAACTCATATTCTATGAGGTCCCCCTGTCTGAATTTGTTACAATCACTACACAGTGTTCCAGGTTTGACTACCAGCCCAGCACCAGAGAAGGTGCATGTAATACAAAACGAAGCAAATTGGTATCAACCTGTAAATCCTTCTAATACACAGCAATGACAGGGGGAGCAGCAGCAGAGATTCCTGGTTAGCCTTGTCATGGAAAGGATATTGAAGCCTCTACTGTCACTCTCCATAGCTAAGTCATGTTGCCATAACAACTTGGACTCCAATGAACTGTAACACATCACAAGGCTTTTGTGAAAATTAGTATCAATTTTGTAAACGAAGATCCTTCAGTGGTTGTTAAGTATCTGTCATAGCGATAGAGGTAAAGCCTACATTGTAAAGCATCAGTGCTATACCCTTGTCACAAGTTAAGGCAGGATGCCGTAGAGAAAGACAAAGTTCCAGTGTTAAATTTTGGCTTTTCATGCTATTGTTTTGGGGGTCAGTTACCTCAATTGGCTGGATGGCTGGTTTGCTGTGTAGTGTGATGCCAATAGCTTGGGTTCAATTCTTGTACCAACTGGGATTGCCATGAAGGACTCTCACAGAATCCATATAGTGTGGAAGGAGGCCATTCAGTCCACTGAGTCCACATCGACTCTCCAAAGAGCATCCCACCCAGACCCACTCCCTATCCATCAATGCATTTTCCACTCTAACCTGCATATCTTTGGACTGTGGAAGGAAACCGGGGCACCCAGAGCAAACCCACGCAGACACGGGGAGAACGTGCAAACTCCACACAGACAGTTGCCCCAGGCTGGAATCGAACCCGGGTTCCTGGCACTGTGAGGCTGCAGTGCTAACCATCAAGCCACCTTGCCGCCACAACCCTCTCAACCTCTCCCTTTGCTTGTGGGGTGATGACCGTCAGGTTAAACCATCACCAGTTGTTTCCCTCTGATGATAGAGCGGCTCCATGGTCTGGTAAAACTACAGTGATTTTGGAAGGATTTTACAGTCAGACATTATTGGGCTTTCTGATATCAGCGAAAATTTCTCTGTAGGAGAATAGATCAGTGTTGAGGTAAAACCAGAAACGTGTTCTGACAGCTGCCTCCTGGAACCCAAGGACAATTCAGCCCATTGTTCAAGTTATTCTAAGAATTTACCTTGGTGAGTTTTGGGCAACTTTATCTTAAACAATAGATTTTCAAACAGAAAACAGCTTATTGAATGGAAAGCTTGTAAACATTTAATAATTTGGACACAATACCATGGATTTTCTACACAAGTAGAGTGGATGGAGGGGTGGGTGAGCTTCTCTGATGTCACACAGCTGACCTGACTACAGTTTCCAGCCTCAGTCTAAATTTGATCACTTGGATAGGCCAAGAATCCAGATCGCTACTCACTGGTTCAGCTTGAGATGCACTCAAGCACCCCACTTGATCTCATTAGTCTTGTAAACCTCGCTCTACCACAAATCGGTATCTTTGTAGACGTCGTATCCAGCAGTAGGGGCTTGGAAGACTTGGGCATGAATTGCTTTGAGTGAAGATGAAGCCATAACAAGGCACTATATAAATGCAAACTCTTTCTTAAATAACACTGAGTTAAAAATCGCATCATCCACAGGAAAACGTAATTCAAATTTAGTCCAAAACTTCAGTTTAAGCAAACTACTCTGTGACATGGATGTAGATAGACTGATTCCCTCAGGATCAGGGAACATGTTTGGTTGGGGGTTCAGAAATTCGTAAGGTGGATCAAAAAGTAATGAATAATAGCTGGAAGTTCAAATGGTTAAAGCTGGAGGAGTTAACATGGCAAACATGAGAATTTTATCAATGTCAGTTCTGGGAAGTGGAAACATTTGAGAAAGGAAGGCACAGCATGGACTCTTTATAGCATTGGCATTGCCTGCACCACAATGAACGCTAATAATGACCTCTGAAAGGTCTTCAGTTCAGAAACTGATAGTAATTGGAATTCTGCTGAGTACGCCGTGAATTCCTCGTATATCTATGTCAATGTTGATTATCGTCCAAACTTGACAACAAGTTGTACTTCATTGTTACGAAGCTAAACAGAGTGACTCTGATCCAGAGTTGGCAGCGTAGAGCGCAGTTGGCAGAGTAGGCTCCAACATTATAGTAAAAAACACAGACATGTAATCATTGCAGGTCTTCGTTTTATTCAATGTAAAATTAGAACAGCTTGTAAGCAGAGAACAGAATTGGTAAGGTAGACATACAAAGGGCAATTTTATATACTCCCAGAGCAGAACATAACCCACAACAACAAATATTAAAAACACAGCCATACAGTGTTAACAGTTCTCACAGAACTGCTTTAGAAATTTGGAAGCACATACCCAATACAAGTCCACATTTCTGGGATGTGCTTCCCACCAATGGGTGGGCTTCCTCATGAGTGTAAAAATTAAATAAAACCTCAACAGAGCTTGGAGGAAGAGGAATATATTAAGCATAAAAGGGAGAGATTGATACAAATGAGAAAACTCTACTCAACCTGTTCAAAGATGTTATTACAGACCACCAGAGATGGTGGGATGTGAACCCAGACATTCTGGCTCTCAGGCAGGGACTCTACTACTGTACTCCAACAGCAAGGCAGTCAAATTACAACTAACATCTATCTAATAATCAAAAAATATTACTTAGTGCTGTTTTGATATCCTAGTTAAAACTTTCATGTCACAGTACAACTAAAACACAGGGAGAGATGACAACAAGAACCATCTTAAAAGGTCAAATGATTGAACTCAAGAATAACCAGTGAGTAAGCATCTAGTATTAGTGTGACCAAAAATGGCAACTGTAGTTAACTGTAATTTCTCAACAGTGAACTGTATTACTTTGACTAAGTTCCCTATGCTACAAATAGTCAGTTTCTGTAGCTTTAAGGAGACTATTTTTCACTGGAATGTTTTTCTGAGCTATTGTTGAAATAACATCTGCAGGGAATTCTGCAAAGTTTGTCAATCTTCAGAATAACAATTCTTTACCTTAAACTGGACCAGCACTGGAATATAAATTAGAACTGTTGCTTGCCTTAGACGCCTGCGAATGTTCTTGTCGGCCAATGACTGGTTGATATTGTGATATTAAATGTTAAGGTTGCCTCATACATGCATGCAGCCTGCATCTCTTACCTTTGGGCATGCTAAGAAATATTTATCTTCTGAAGTCAGACATGTAGATGATTCTAACAGGCTTGTCAGATTGCTCTTCTCATCGGCTAAGAGTAGACGTCAGCTTTTCCTCCCCCATTGTGTCAGGCTTCAGTTGCAGTTTACGTTCCTTGAGTCATCTGTTAATTGCTTGCCTCCTTGCAAACATTAACTTTAATTCATCAAGGTGTTAAAAAGCAACAGTATTGTAAGTCTTTAAAACCTGGTAAAATTTAAGCTGAAATTTATTTTAATTTGTTCACCATTTTTATTGCAAAGTGCAGGGCGAAGTGATCTTGCAAGGGGAGATATCACAGGGGTGAGTGGACAGGGATGAGGACAGAGACAGGATGGGAGGGCCTGGATGGTAGTGTTTAGATCGTGACTTGCTTATATAAAGTGTCCATTGTCTATTTCAGGCGTGGACCTTAGGCATCTCCGTTCTCTGTTTCTGCCTGTACTTTGCACATGATACATTTCCAATGACAGTAAGCACATATATCCTGATAAGTTCAGCATGTCAGAGATGAAAGACATCACCTACAATTACCAAGCTTGAAAGAATGGAACTCCGACACTGGAATACATGAACAAGCTATATTTCAAGGAACTGCTTTTAGCGGGTGGATATAGATTTGAAATTGAGACCAACTTGAGGAAGTGCTCTCTTAGCCTCTCAAGAAGGAAAAGTGACACAGCTGATTAAAAGAAAACATCAGAACTTAAAGGACAACTGAAATATTCACGACGGTCGAGGATCAAGACAATTAAACACTAACGGTTTCAGGTTAAAACCACCACACCTCAAGGAAAAACCAAGTGTCTGAAGTGTATGTTCCTTTCATTTCCCTTTCAAATTAGATACCTTCCCTTTTCAATTTTGTCCTGTGTCATATTGGGCGTATTTTTTATTATTTTTCCCAGAGTTGGCAGATCATAAAACTTTTATTTATCTTTTTTATATTTATTTCACTCAAGAAAATGTTAAAATTGACTCCTTGTTCTTTCTGTGTGTTTCTGTCAAACATCATTGCCACTAATATAAGATGTGTGGGTCGCGTGTGAAATGATGTGGGTACAATTACAACCTTTAAAAGACATTTGGATAAGTGCATGAATAGGAAAGCTTTGGAAGGATATGGGCCGGGAGCAGGCAGGTGGGGCCAGTTTAGTTTGGGATTATGTTCAGCATGGAATGGTTGGAATGAAGGGTCTGTTTCCGTGCTGTATAACTCTATGTAATGATGTGAAATATTTACATGTGCACCATTGTTATTTGTTGAGGAGCTAGCTTAGCCAGAGATCTAAAAGTACTGGTAGGCATTGATGACGACGACAGGTGGGACTTTTTATTTCCAAGAAACAACGTTATGTTTTTCACAGTCACTCTTTACAGCCAGTGCCCACCTATTAAAAGGAATGCTTTATTCATAATACAATAGCTCAGTTTCTCGCTTTCTGTGACTCCATCATACTTCAGCACAATTCTGAAAGTCACGTTATCACTCACACAAAGAGGTTAATGAAGTAGAAAAGTCTACAACAGAAGAAAAGTCTAAGGTGCTTCCCAGGAGCAATAAGTGATCCAGACCTGGCCTTCTGCAGAAGAAATTTATGTCAATGGGCATCTCACTAATTTCAATCTTGACCCAGGGGCCAGTGTCACTATATTATCAGATAGTGAACCATGGTTGAAAACACAGTCTACACCAGAAAACAGTGCAACTACATGGTTCAGGAGGTATCATCACTATAGTCCCAGAGAACCAGAGGGTTGCTCTCTCATTAGAGAGAGACGACTGAAGGCAAGATTAACCTAAGGCAAAGGGAAAGATTGAGAAGGCAGGGCCTTCATATTAACCTCTGATGGTACAGAAATTGAATGCATGCTTTTGATATCACCATGCATCTCAAATCAGTTGTCCAGCCAATTGAGCTACCTTGAACTCATTGTCAAGTGGTGATGGGATAATGGCAGATCCACAGAAAACCAAAACCATTAAGGACTTTCCCACTCCAAAGTCAGTTCATAACTTGCAAACATTTTTTGGCTTGTGGACCAGTTGGCATAATTTTTGCGTATCACTTGGTCACAATGCCAAAATCTTTTTCAAAACCTCCAGAAGAGGATGCAAAGATGGTGTTGGAAAAGGCATGAGATGTTTTCAGTGGATCAAAGACATGCTGATGTCCACAGATGTGCTGTAAAATCGGTCATTTCCTTTATTCATTCTTTATTCATTCACAGGATTAGGGCATCACTGACTGGACCAACATTTATTGCCCATCCCTAATTGCCCAGAGGGCAGTTAAGAGTCAACCACATTGTTGTGGGTCTGGAGTCACATGTAGGCCAGACCAGGTAAGGACGGCATTTTCCTTCCCTAAAGGACATGAGTGAACCAGATGGGTTTTTCCTGACAATTGGCAATGGATTCATGCTCATTATTAGATTCTTAATTCCAGATATTTATTGAATTCAAATTCCACCATCTGCCGTGGCAGGATTCAAACCCAGGTCCCCAGAACATTATCTGGGTCTCTGGATTAACAGCCCAGCGATAATACCACCAGGCCATCGCCTCTCCGAACACACTTGAGCTACAGGCTTAGGATTAGTGCACTTCCAGAAGCAATCAGAGCAGTGTCATTAACTGTCTACTGTGTACCATGTGGAATGTAGAACACGGAAATGTGATGTGGTGTAATTGAGAAGGAGACTGTGTTGGTTACATGGACTTGAGAGATTTTCAAAATACAACAGTCTGAAAGTACTGATTGAGCTATACTATAAACCCCTGGTCTCACTACTACAGGAGAAAGAATTAGCAAGGATTCTTCTACAAATTCAAAGATTTTGATTCCACCTTATGAGGTTCACCTATGAAACAGTACACGACACGGAAAATTCCAGAGTGACAGTAAGCAGGGTTACAAGGGATGATATTGAGTCTGTTGATGAAATCGAGTGATATACTGGAACCCACATTAGCACAGCGGCTAGCAACTCATAACTAGCTCAGCCAGAAACAATACAAGCAGGAGATAGATTATTTGTCAGTGTTTCACCAAAGGTTTGCCAGACCAAATGGCTTAAAGGTTTGCCATGTAAACAGCTTTTTAAGCACTGACAACATTTTATGATTGTGGATAACTCACTCAGCTGGTTGTTCCAGCTTCACTTCAGGAATATGTCCTAAAGAAGTTCCTCCAGAGACATTTGGGAATCAGCAGACATCACTGCAGTGGCCTGGGATTCTCAAAGAGATTGAAGATCTGATGGCTGGTTATGATACCTGTGCCATTCCCAGACCAGAGCAATGGGAGCCGCTGATACCTGCCATTTTCCCTACCTGAATATGGAAATGTGACAGCACAGACCTTAATTTTGATAGGAAGTCTTACCTTATGTCTTTGACTAGTTTTCACAATGGATAGAGGTGAAGAAGTTACATACTGCCATTAGAAATGAGGTTACCAGGTCTTACAGGAAGTATTTGCAATGCATAATATCCTTGATGTGATCATTTTGGACAAGGTCACATTTTGCTAAGTCAGTGACTTAGCCACTTTGCAGCCAGTTCTGGATTTTAACATCTTGCAAGCCCACTGAGATATGCTCAAATGGGGAAACTGAGAGTGGGCTCCAGACAGTGAAGTCATTTTTGAAGAAAAATGCTGACTTTGATATAGCATTTCTAAATGACAGAGCCACCTTACTCTAATATGGTCTGTTACTGTTAGAGTTGCTGAGGAGTAGAAAGAGGTTCACTCCACAGTTCCATGCATGGAGCTATCAGAATACATACAAGAAGGAGTAGTCCTACCGTATGCAGCAGGTCACACAATAGAATAGGCATCACCCTGTGAAGTGGTGGAAACATTTGGGCAAATGAACTGAATATGAACCTGGGGCCATGATAGCAAAGGTATGGACATTCAAGGAGCTGCAGACGAGCAGTGACCCTACATTGGTCTTACGGCAGAAGGAATGGAACAAAGGAACCACTAAAGCCTCATTCTTTTGCAGGTTAATGGTCCACATCACTAGACTGGGACAAATTCAATGAGGACCTTCATAACAAAGGGAACTTCCCTTGTCAGGAATAGAATCCAAGTCTTCAACCCACAGACCATTTAATCTTCCATGTCAAAAGAGAACACCCTCTGAGACAATAGGGAAACCTCCATACTATCTGAATTTGTGAAATGAGACTTTGATGGGATCGTGACAAATATAGTTATGTACTTAAATGTATAATATTAAAAATGAAAAATAGTTTGGGGTAGATGTTGTGTAAGAGTTTTATAAGGGTTAATACTGAGGTGTGCCATAAGAATCATCCACTTATAGAGGAACAACTTGGGACATTGAAGGAGGAAAACCTACCATCTAGCTCCTTCTCACAGTCTCTGTCACAGTGTATTTCATATCAGTGTAACTTGTACTTCGTTGCATTAAACTACATCTTGTTAAGTCAAGAGCCTCTTGTCAGCAAGTGGTTTTCCTCCACCACATTAGACCAAGTGAGCCCTGTAGGTTCTTACTATAAAAGGCAATGGTTACAACAAATCTACCCACAGCAATAGTACGGACAACCCCATATATCATGATGGTCAGCAGTGACAATTGCTCTTACAACCACCATAATGTCCATGTTAATATATCATCCCCACCTTTTATGTTACAGCTGATCAAATACATTTTTGAAATTAAAATGCACCACATCCACTGGTACCCCTTTATCCACACACTACTTGTGACATCCTCAAAGAACAAATAAATTTAGCAACATAGGATCAGGAACAGACCATTCAGCCCATCAAACCTGGTCTGCAATTTAATCAGAACATTCTTGATCATCTACCTCATTGCCACTTTCCCATGCAATCCCTAAACCACTTGTTGTTGTTGGTATCCGGGAATCATTAGTGTCAAGAAACTTCTATCTTGACCATGCTTCCACAGCTCCCTGGGGTAGAAAATTCAAAAGATTCACCACCCTCTGAGTGAAGCAATTCCTCTTCTCAGTCTTAAATGGTCTGCTCCATCTGTATTGTCACAGCTTGAAAGGATTTTGTAAGTTCAAATGAGATCAGGCAGGGCTCATTCTTTCAAACTCTAGAGAATACAGGCCCAGTTTCCTCAATATCTCCTCATAAAATAATCCCACTATTCTAGGAATTTGTCTAGTGAACCACTGTTGCGCTGTCTCTCTGGCAATACATCCTTCTTTAGATAAGGTAACCAAAACTGGACACAATACACCAGATCAGGCCCACAAATGCTCTGTACAATTGCAGCAAGATATCTTTATTCCTGTTCTCAAATCCCTTGCAATAAGATTAACATGCCATGTGCCTTCCCAATTGCTTGTTGCACCTTCATGAATTTAGTGACTTGTGAACAAGGACACACAGGTCATATTGGACATCAACAGTTCCCAACCTCTCACCATTTCAGAAATACTCTGTTTACCAAAGTGGATACTTCACATACACTCACTTATATTCCTCTGCTATGTTCTTGTCAATTCACTTAGTCAGTTCAAGTCCCCTTGAAGCCTCCTTGCATCATCCTCACAATTTACATTCTTATCTAGTTTAGCATTAGCAAATTTGGAAGTAGTGCATTTGGCCCCATCTCCAAATCACTTACACAGATCATGAATGACTGTGGTCTCAGCAATGGCCCTTGTGCTTCTCCACTAGGAACAGTCTGCCATCCAGTCAATGACCTGTTTATTCCTACTGTCTGTTTATCAATTCTCAATCCATACCAGTAGCTCAGCTCCAATCCTATGCATTCTAATTTTATTTACTAACTGCTGTGCAGGACCTTATGAGAAGTCTTTTGAAAATTTATCGTTCACCATCTTTCTTTTACAAAGACACGTTATCTCTGCCCAATTGCACTAGTTTCTACACATCCTGTTCTTACCTTCTTAGTGATTCTATCATTGTTAGGATTCTAGCATTTCCCAGTGACATACATTAGGTTGACTAGCCTATAGCTTCCTGCTTTTTGTCTCCTTCCTTTATTGAGTAAAGGTGCTACATTTGTAGGTTTCCAGTCCACTCGGATCTTTCCAGAATGAATCAGTGATTGAGAGTTCAGCTGACTCGAATTGCACGTATAGAATGTTCCATTGCATGGTCATCTCCTTCCTCTCCTTTAAAAGCCTCCTCATGATGTCCTGTTTGATGGTGAACATTATAGTCTACCCTAACACTGCTTGGTGTCCATATTTGTTTTTGCCAAGTTTTGGGATGTTTCACTACGTTAAGTTCATCAGGTCAGCATGGCCAAACTTTCGAAGCTAATGAACTATTGAAAAAACAGTTCACTTGACAAGTAGCTGCACAAATTCATACCTCTTTAACTTTACAGCTCTGGGCCAGGAAGAAAAACATTGAGAGAATTTGTCAGCTTTTCAGAGGTCTAGAAATGTATATTCACAGACTGTGGATGACAGAAAGAAAGCAACTCACTATCAGCTTACAACACTCTACTACTAGTAAAATATCTTAATTAACATTTACTGTTAGTCTCATGTGACCCAGAACATATTCTTATTGTGTGCAGTTATGGTAACAAGAAGCCCAGAAATTATTTTCTGACATTAAAGTTATTAGCTCCCAGAAATAATCCAGCACCAACACAATGTTGTAAGAATCAAAGTTCATTCACCTTTGGAAATACTATCAGCAGAAAGTAGTAGGCCCAAGATGACTGAACTCCATCATTGATAAAAAGAGCGGCAGACAAATGGAATGTACCAAGAGGCCATGTCAGAGAACTGGCATACAGAATGCAAGGCTGTAGAGCTAAGACAGAGCAAATTTATGGAGCGATTTGTAGTCAAAGTAACAAATTTGAAATTTAATCCCCTGGGGATGGGAGCTGTTGTAGGTGACCATGTTCAGAGAGAGAGGTAAACATGTGAACTTAGTGCCAGATAGGCAGACGTTTGGGAAATTCAGAACCTATATGAGATGGAATTTGGGAATGCTCCTGCAGAGTAGCAATGTCAACTGGGAATAGAATGGAAGTTTCAGTCAGGTTTTTGCCTCCTTGTCACTCTGACAAGAACTACTGCTGGGTAGGGATAGGCAATTGTTTTTATTTACTAGTGGGATGTGGATGTTACTGGCTGGGCCAGCATTTATTGCCCATCCCTCATTGCCCTTATGAAGGTGGTAGTGAGCTTCCTTCCTGAATATCTGCAGTCTATCCAATCATCCTGGTGTGGAGGTGTCTGGTTGATCCTCAGCTTGTCCAATACCCTCGTTATTTATATCTAATACATGATATAACCTTTGATAAACAACTGCTGTTCAAATTTGGGACACCCCATTGAAGGTGAAGATGGAAATGAAAGAAATATATCACTAGCCGTTCTCTATCCATGATCCAACTGCTATGAAATACCAACAGAAGCATGAGCAGGCACACCAGTAGGAGTGGTAGGGCCAAATCAAAATATTTGCATCACCCCATTCCTAAACTTTGAGTGGTTTTGTTGCTACAAACCAGGCTAGTCCAATCATTTTGCAAAGGGGAGGGCTGGGATGTGAGTGGGGAACATTTCAATTGTTCTCTCACTTGGGATGGGGTCTAAGCAAGTTTCAGATTAATATGGTTTGCCACAACAGTTATTATGAATTTCAGAAAAAACATTCCAAAGCTGTGAAGTTATAATTTAAATAAATAATTCATAAAAACGACCATTAATAAGTATGAAGCAGAGCAGCTAACAAATGAAACCTTTGTCTTTTTAATTAAAAAGCTGAACTAGGGAGAGAAAATGATAGGTCCGTATTCCTGATCACCAGAGCAGATGGTGTGGACTGTGGCCTAGCTAAGGAGTTTGAGTCTAATTAGCAACAACCTGGGTCCTCCTCAGTTGGAGCACATTCTGAGCTGGCCCTGGCAGAACACACTGAAAGTGGGGCTTGGATACAGGTTGCCTTTCACCCCATGTTTTCCTCCTTTCCTGGCCTGATATGCCAATCACTTTTACTGGGGGAAGAGGATTACCAGAGGAGGGTGTTGTGCATCTCAGTGCCAGTCACTCACTCATTTGCTCACCGATACCCCCAATCACTTACCCACTCGCTCTGACTTTTAAAATCACTCTCACCCACTAAACACAGACACTTGCCCACTCAGCCTTTCAGCAGCCCCACACCCTTCCAGCTACACACTGCCTGACTACGTCTACTCTCTTAACAGCCCACTATACTCCCACACATCCATGCCCCTCCCCACACCACCTCGGAGGACATGGCTCTCCACCCCCATTTCACAAATGGGACAGATCCGGCCTCTGATTGGAGTCTTCCAGTTTCAGACAGGACCCCCAACCCCTCGACAGACAGCACACAACCCCTTGAATTGAATTAGCTTTATTGTCACGTACTTAAATGAGTAGAGTGAAAACTTTACAAGTTGCTACTTACAGCGCCATCTTAGGTTAAAGGTATCTGGGTACAGATTCTTTAGTACAGGCTCTTAGGAAAATAAATTAGAAAAATAAATACAGTCCAGCATTACAGATTGTAGGAACAAATTGGAAAATAGTGAAATATAAAGTTTAGAATAAGCCACACAAGGCCCCTGGTCGGGCCAGACAGGACCCTCCCCACACCTCCTCAATGGACAGGTCAGGACCCCTGGGCAGGCAACACAGGACCCCTCAGCAGGGATGGACAGGACCCCACTGCAGGGAGGACAGGGCTGGACAGATCCCCTGGGCAGGCCTCCTTTTGGACAAGCCTTCTCTAAACTTCCCACTAGATTTGGTGAAGGGAGAGGGTGGTGGGGAGGGGGTAGCCCTTCTATTTGGGGTATTCTTAAATCCACACAGAGGTCTTCTGATAGCAAAGGCCACCCTGAAGCAAAAACAACGGCTGGTATCACGACAGCATTTCCCACACTCCCGCCGAGTGTTTGCCAAAGCCTGCCGGGCTGGCATCACCACCCTGAACCCCGCCTACAGACATCCTTCCTGGCAACTTCTTGTTGCAGT
Source organism: Rhincodon typus (assembly GCF_021869965.1). Lineage (NCBI taxonomy): Eukaryota > Metazoa > Chordata > Chondrichthyes > Orectolobiformes > Rhincodontidae > Rhincodon > Rhincodon typus. The sequence continues at coordinate 24,181,840 of NC_063357.1, read as the reverse complement.
TGCAGTCCCAACATTGGTCACTAGTTGCTGTGGCACTGCTGAGACTGCTGACTGGTGGCTGTTCAATTAGCCAGCAACTCCTGGATGTGGGGGAGGAGGGGCATGGGGAGCCGGAAGCAGTCCTTAATAGGGATGGAAGCTCTGCTATCAATCAATTAGTAGCCCAAACCCAATAAAATGCTGCTTTTTGTTCTGCAGAGGGTCAAGACAGAAACATTCCCCAGCTTTTGGGCTCTTCATTAGTACTCCCACTGCAAGAATAAAATTCTAGCTTTTGTGTGTAATCTCGTTCGGCCTGAGTAAACAGTCTGGGATGGAGTTGACAGCTAAGAGTTAGAATTCTTGGCAGAGGTTGAAATTGATGGCTGAAGTTTTCCTAAACTTATTCCTTGAGAGTGTTATCTTTAGCAGCTTTTACCTTAATCCCTAGTGCAATAATATTACTTAAATAGAACTTAGCATCTCAGAACATCTCAACATTTTAGTGTTATTACATCTAAACTTCACAATCTGAAATTATCAACAAATTACACCTCTGAAGGTCAAATCATCTTGACCTTGAATCATATCATCACCAGAATCCACTAACCACTACATGCTACTTCTCTCTCTCAATAACAAGCCCTCCTTGGAGTTTTTACCTATCAAGATATTGACGACCTTGCTCCAGTTGCGAACATTGACCCTGCTCCTCTAAGCTCTGACCTCACTTCTCGAAATACAGTATCACAGTTTGCCAAATGCTGTGTGGAGTCCCTTAAAAATCCAATCCCTAAACCCATTCCAGTTTTGTAAACGTTGGCCCAAATCCTTTATTAATGCCAGTCCTGCTCTATTGAAAACTCATCTTCTAATGTAAATGGCACTTCTGTCTCCAATGTGACTGAAGTTGCTCCTCAACCAAACAACTGTGTTACTATCAATCACATTGTAAGGTTAAAAAGCTGCACTTGATTTGTAAGTTGGAAATGATGTATTGTATAAGTGTAAATTGTTGCTGCTGTTATTCCCAAGAACGTTCAAAACAGTGTCCAAAATGTTATCCAACATCTCTGACTTCAATCACTGTCGTTTTGGCTTATTTATTTGCAATGTTTTCTAGTCAAAAAGCTATGGTTTCAATATCCACTCCAATAATTAATCTAGGCTGACTCTTCATGACAACACTCACTGAGTGCCACATTGCTGCCAATGCTATCTTTTGGTTGGGCTCGGTTCATCAAGGATCCCATGGAACTACTTGAAGAACAGCAGAAAGTTTCTCTGGTTGTCCTGGGCAAAATTCTGTCCTCAACTAACACTCCCAGAAAATATTAACTGGAAATCTATACTGTCTGGTTATGTGTATGGGGTCCAACTCCATTCAGTCTCCCAAAGGACTATTTCTCAAGTCCATGGAACTTCCCACAGGAACCATACATTTACAGTCACAACACAATTTCGGTTTAGAGCAGAGAGATCTAATGCATCTCTCTACATAAGACATTTGTTGGACCTCAGCTGGAGTACTGTGTACACTTGTAGGCTCCACATTATTGTAAAGTTATGAATGCATTGGAGAGACTGCAGGACAATGCACAAGAATGATTCAGGAATGAGAAACTTCAGTTATGAGGATAGACTGAAGAAGTTGCAGCCATTCTCCTTGGAGAGAGGAAGGCTGAGATGAGATTTGATAAAGGATTTTATTTATTTATTTGTCACATGTACTAACTATAGGAATACATAAGTGCAGCAAAAAGTGCACAAAGTTGCCCTTCACTGGTGCCCACTTGGTTACTAAAACCAGAATTAAAAGATTTTAACAGAGGCAAAAGATCCCAAGTCCCATTTACACAATGGTGCAGGTGCCGCGCCAAACACTAGGACGTCCAGGAGGCCACCGCTGCCACATGTGAAGGCCCACTCTTGCTGCCGTCATCGCCTCACCAGCCCGTTCTCACCGCCTCACCGGCCCGTTCTCACCGCCTCACCGCCCCGTTCTCACCGCCTCATTCTCACCACCGTCACTCCAGCCCACACTCAATCCACTGTCGCTGCAGGACATCGTCCACGCATTCAGCTCCCACCATGCAGTTCCCAGTCGCGATCCAACTCCTTAGGTAAGTGGTTAAAAGGGCAGCAGATGGGTGGGATAGAATTACTGCAGAGGAGAGAGAAAAAGAAAGGAAAAGGAAAGGGAACTGGTAGGCAGAGTGAAGCTCCAAATGGAGCAACTTACCCTGCTGCCATCTTGCTTTCTCTAAGTTACAAGCAGGTGGACAGAGTAGATAGGGTGAGGCCAGTCCTACTTGTAAAAGAAACAAGAATGAGAGCACATATGTTTTACGTGATGAACAAACAAAGTGAGAGTGATGTAACAAAATAACTTCCTCACTTAGTGAGTATTTAGGGATGGAAATGTGGTGGTGGCAGATTCAATTGAGGCAATCAAAAGGGCACTGGAAGGTTATTTTGATGGAAATAGTATGTAGAAATCTGGGGAAAAGCCAGGAGACTGACACTAGGTAATACAACTGGTGCAAAAAGAATGGGTGGAAATGGACTCCTTCATGTGCCCTAACAATTTGGTGATTCTGTAATGGTTCATTAACATTATCATTTTATTCATTCTGCTGATGTTATTCCCAGTTCTTTCCTGATGTAATTGCTGTGGATGGGGCCTTGCTGTGTGCAAATTGGCACACAGTATTTGTTTACACAAGAATATAAGAAATAGGAGTAAGTGCGTTATGGTCCCTTAAGCCTGCTTTGCTATTTGAGTAGCATTAACTGATCCACATCAACTAAACTTTCCTGCTTGATTCCAAATGAATTCTCTTAGTGCCTAAGATCTATCAACCTCAGCACATGATGTACGCAATGACTGAGCTTCCACAGGCCTATAGCAGAGAAAGAATCCTGAAAATTCACAATCTTTTGAAAGAAAAGAAACAGTGACTACAATCAAAAACTACTTAGTTAGCAGTGAAGGACTTTGGAATGATACCTTGAGGACATGGGAAGACACTATCAAGTGAGTTGTTTCTCAGTTATCCCTTATGACAAACATCAACAGGAAACTAATGTGATGCAGTACATTGTGCGGCACAACATTTTCAGACAATCCTTAACCAAGAATGAGTACCTTTATTTTATCAGTGAACATCACTTGGAAAGAATCAAATTGTACATCTTTGATAGGCATCTGATAAGCAAGGAAACACTTGACAATTTTTGTTTAAACATTTGACAGTTCAATAACACTGCAGCTATTTAGAATTGCCCAAGGCCTCTGCCTTGTGCACTGCTTAATGTCTGAAGTAGAAATAGATTTCTACGCACAAAACGGATTTGCATGGAGGAAGTCTTAATAATGGGAACTTATCTTCAAAGTATGCATGCCCAGTCTGAATAAAAACCGACCAATTATTAACATGATGTGTTTCTCATGAGAAGATTTGTTTACCAGTATTAACCAGGAAAAGATTTACATCCAATTAAGACAAACAATAACAATTGCATTGATTCTACGGTAATTGTTTCATGTAATAAAAACACGGCCAATACATGTCGAGAAATCTCAGCATTATTTGCTATGATCACTGACATGAGATTAAAAATTGAATTGAATCTATTGCAAGACTCTTGGAAAACTCAGCCATATGGGAGATTGCTGCCTCTTAACAGAAATAGACAATCTCAGGAATTGTTAGTATAACCACAGCAGGTATTGATTTCACTCCATTAATTGAGGTGATCAGAAAATCAGAGATGTAACCTCACAATTCATTTCTAATATAACTTTGATCACCCAATCAGGACATCAGCCTTCTTAGTCACATTTTACTTTTCCTAAATCTGCTTTAGTCTAAGGTCAATGTCAATCATACCAATAGCAGTTGCCTCCAAAATCGCCTGAGAATCTTTCTAGCATACAGCATACCATAATATCAAAACTGGCATCAAACCACTAGAACCCTACATATTCTGACCATGTGCCATTGCCTTAGTAGCTAATTTTCATAGAATCCACCAAACTTCCAGTGATGCACATTAGGAGCAGCTGCTTGAAATGCATGTATTTGTGTCCAAAGACAAATACAAGCAAAGCACAAAGAAAATGTGCAGATTTTATAAAAACATGATTCACACGAGCAAGTCTAATAGGCCCAGGTCTCCCAGATGCTGGCCATGGATAGCTGGAATTGCTGGAAAGAGTCAAACTGCTACAGCTGGGCACTGAAAGGTGAAAACAGTGTCCTGGACTGATTCTCCCAACACTTTTCTCCCATAATGTGTTTATTCTCAAGAAGGTACCAAACCCAAGACAATAAGTATTCAGTCTTCATTAAATCATTTTAGATTTTGAAGCTGGATCTATCAATTAAAGTGTAAGCTTCTCAGTTAAAATTGAAGATTGTAAATATCCAGAGACTGCGCATCTATCAGACTCATGGATAAAAGATTCTTAGCTTAGCTGCCTACAAGCATCTTCTGTAAGTGAGCCAGGGACCCTTTCAATGAGAGTTTTGCGCATCACTGCACTGAATTGGTCTGAATAAGTGTCATGAATTTACCAGTCTTGACCATGCCTTATTATTGGGATAGACTCCTGGGGTTACAGCTGAGATATGATATTGGACAAAAAATAAAGAAAGTTTTATATGCAGCTGGTTTTTCTATTCCTCAACTCGAAGTTCTCGATGTTGACGTTGGCTGCACAAAGTCTTCCAGTCGTCAGTTCGAGCACCCATCATTTTAATCAGCACAAGCGCATGAATCAGAAACATAATACAATAATACTTCCAGCAAATTACAGTTAAAGTCATGCAAAATGACCTGCGGGCAGGATTGCAAGCATCATTTATTCAAAACCTGTTGGTGAGTGTTCACTAAAATGCACAAAGAAATAAGCAATGGGAAGGTACTCACATTGGCCTGGATTCACTTGCTTCAGGAATCATTGGTCTATGATTGCACACACCACACTCCCCCAGCCACTTTACTGGGCAGTGGCATCACAAGTTCATGATGGCAGAAGGAAACATTCAGCCAAATAGTCCAGGCTATCATCCTGGAGCACAACATGACAGGCAGGTGCAGGGATAAAGGCAAAGTCATCATAGTCCTAAGGAACCAATAGAGTGCTCTCACATTACAAAGAGATAACTGATAGTGGTTTAATCACCATAGCTCAGTGAAGGCAGGTTGAGGAGGAGAGTCCTTCACGGTAACCTCAGGAATCGAACGCATATGCCATTCTGTGTTGCAAACCAACCGTCCACCCAACTGAGCTAACCAACCCCAGAGGAATGATCTGTGAAAGGTGGAGGGGACCCCGTTATGGAGGAGAATATTATAGTCCTGAAGCAGGAGAATGCTTAAGAGAAGTCAAGGGTAGAGTGTATTTGGTTAGAATTAAGAAATAATGGAGCCACCATTGGATCACCAGCTGGATCTTATAGGCACTTGACAAATTGTAAGGATACATCAGTAAATTAGCAAGGAAATTAGAGGCTGGCTATCATGGGGAATCATAATTATTCCAGCATTAGCAGTGAGCAGCAAAACATTTGCTGATGAAGCCCATAGTATTATCATAGCAATGCTACCTTAAATGCCTATTCCATCCTCCTCAGGACATACGTCACTTTCCTTTCATCACTCTCATATCATCCCCATCCCATCCCCTTTCCTATTCCATCCTTCCCATGTTGTCACCTCACAATATGCCTTACCTCCCATGGAACCGTCCATGCTGTCCCTTCTTGTCTTGCTCCACTAATGTGATCCCATCATCATGCCAAAGCAGGTACCCTCTCCGTTGCCATTTTTTCTGCCCCACCACTGACGTACGGCACTCTCCATGTGCTGTTCCATCCCTCCTCTACAATTTCCCCCGTTCCATCCCTCCTCTACAATTCCCTCCCACCCAGGGCAAATATTGCTGGGACTTCCCTTGCTTTCTGCAATTTGTTTTCTTCCACCATCTCGCATACCCTGCCCTACTTCCTGTTTAACAATTCATGCAGGAAATACCTGTCAAGGTTTATGTTTACAAATGTACTTTTTGAGGTGGTGAATAGCATGTGCTGAGTTTCAGTCTCCAAACCCTGTGTGTTGGGAGGATGAAAGGAGACTTTGTGGAGCAGTTGTAGGGATGGGACACTTCAGCTGACCTTACACTGTGGAGAGAAAGAATCAGCACCTCAGCTGACCACAGCCAGAAAGAGAAAGCATTGTTGCTGCCTTACCTGGCCATATGTGGGGAGTTACCTTGCCCTGGTCATTTTCTTATCGTTAACAATCATTTCCCTGACGTAATCATTTTACAAATTTGTCATGCCTCTCATCTCACTAAAATATATCTCATTTTTCCTACTCATTTCCATGCCCAACAAAAAAAATTAATGTGCCATGCGTAGATGACATTCTAATATCTCAAAGTCAAATTTAATGCAATCAGCAGGGCTGGCCACAATCTTCCAAACTTCCTTCAAAACACAGGTAGTGCGAGAGGACTTGGAGAATTGCAAATATTACATCCTTGTTTAAAGAGAAAGGATGCAACGATAAATGACAGGCCAGTCAGTTTAACAATGATGGCAAAGAAACTTCCAAAAAAGATAATCTGGGACAAAACTAACAGTCATTTGGATAAACATGAACTAGTTATGGAAAGTCTACACATATTTGTTAATTAACCTGATGGAGATATTTGTAGTGAGATAACAGAGTGGGTTGATGAGTGTAATGCTGTTGGTGCAGGTAAAATGCAGGTCTTCCTGACAGCTTTCAATATAGTGTAACCGTCTTGTTACTAAAGTTAAAATCCATGATTAAAAAAAAACTTATATTTGCATAATGATAGTACATCAGACATCTCAAAGTCCTTGACAGCTGATGAAGTACTTTTTGAAGTGCAGTCACTGTTGTGATGTAGGTAACATGGCACTCAGCAAAGTTCAATAAATAGCATTAGGAAAATTAACCAATAATCTGTTATCTGGATTGAGGTTGAGGTGCCTCATCCCCATCTCATCACGTCATTGATGCTGATCATTCATTGCTACAGCGATGGAATGTAGGCCTGAGTGCATATCCAGCACCCACCTAACTTTCTGCTGGACCTGAGTATCCAAGGTGCCCACCACCCCTTCCATGGAAGCAGCAAAGCATTTGTGTACAGGAGCCATCACAGTGGATGAATGCACTCCTCTATCTTTTGCTTCAGACTAGGAGGACATCCTGCATTCCTGCTGGATGCAGAGACAGGCAAGTGAACATCTGACGGAGTACAAAGACATGTCTGCTGTACGAGATTTAGCAACACCCTTGTCTCCAGCATTCCTGTAAGTGTCAGAGACTTGGACATTTCTTCCTCCACCTTCTGGGGAACAGAATTCAGTGATGGACTCATCCATTCCTGAATCTGTTCTAGCTAAGATATTCAAGGAGCTGAAAGTGTCAGCTTCTGTGGAAGCTGCAGCTGGTCACCTTGTCTATGACTCCCTTGGGCTGTCAGGGGCATCAGTGTCAGAGGAATGGGGTGGGGGGGGGGGTGTGGGGGGCAGGGTAGCCCCTGTACCTGCTTTCATTTGGCTGCCTATTGATCACTCATACCAGTGGGAAAGAATTTGTTAGTGAAGAAACACAAACCATTCTGTAGAAGAATGTATGAGAGAGAGGTTGCGCTTCTGAGAAGAGCAGACAGCAAGGCTGTTCAGTGGCTTGTGCCATTTGCACAGTACCAGTGCTGGTCCTTCATCAGCTGCACCACTCCTTGAATGCAGTGAGAATCTGCGGATCAGGCCTCTGCCTATCTGGGCCCTCTCCTTCCTGTTGTGTGCCAGCTCATGCTGCAATAAGAGAAAGGAAAGTGATGGTGGGAATGTGTGCATGAGACCTTGCCAGGTAATGATCCCTCGCCAGTGAGTGAGGGTGTAAGACATGCAGGGCCTGGGGAGCACTGCAACACTGTCACGATAAGGTGGATGTGTGCCTTCCAGTACCTATCCTGTCTATCTACGAGCAAGTTGGGCATACCAATGTGACATGGCTGTGCTGCGGCACAGTTAGACTGAGTGATGGCCCTTTGAGTATGAGTTTGCATAGAGAAGATGGTGGTACTTATCCTTGCAAGACACAGGGCATCATTTATTCACTTCCTGTGCCAGGTCCCACTTCACTGATGTCAACTTGAGGCAAAGACCTCCAGTATGACCTGAACTTAGGCTGCCCACATTGCATGGGACAGCTTCTTCCCCACCTTAAAGGGGAAGAGGCCCTCCATTCTGGCTCCAATGACTTGGACCAGATTTTCTAATGATATATAATTGAAGTCAGGAACCACCTTTTGACACTTTAGACACATCTCTAGGGCATGAGTGGGAGCAAAAACCACTATCCACTGTCGAGTTCCTGACTTGCAACAGGTGAAGGGGTGCCCAGTGCTCTTCAGTGGTGTACCAGAGCCTGGAACCACAGAAGTGGTTCAGTGATGAGACTTTACTCCCACTATCTGCAAAGGATTTGATGTTTATTTTGTGATAAAATTTGCTTGCACACAAGATGAGCTAAAAAGTTAATGGATCATGTGAGAAAAGTCATCTTGGGCTATGGCGGATATGATGCTAAGAAACTATTGCTATACTTTAACTCCAAAATGGAAAACCGCAGTCCACGAGTCTATCTTTCAATTATAGATAATCTGTCCCAGGTGCATAATTTTAGAGTTTACTCTAACCACATGTAGAAAATAGACTTCTTTTTAAAATATCACACTGGATAGATCCTGCCAATCCATCATTCTATTTCGATCTGTTTGGAAAACAAAGGAGCAAATCTGCCCACTAGCTAATTATTATAACTGGAAGCCCAGTGACTCAACCCTTCCTGTATATCATTGCTTTTGGCATCAACTTTTTAAATCTGGAAATGGACTCTCAATAATAAGTAGCTAATTGGGTCAGTTGCTTAGAGACAGTTCCTGAAAGTGACAGCTCAAATTGAAGCTACCTCACAATGTGCACGACTTTTCCTGAAAGAAGTTATTTGATTTTCTTTTGGATGGGGGTGGAAGGGCGTGAAATCATCTACTCAACAACCTTAAAGATGGCCCTAACGGTCAGAGTGTCAAAGCATGAGTCAGAGTTTTACAGTAAGATTCACATAACAGATTTAGGTTTGACGTAAAGTGACTTGAGCTTCACACCCAGGATGGGATTCAATGCCTTCCCTCTAGGGTGAGTATAGAGGTGGTGCAGGGCAAAGATCCCAATGCCTTCCTGCCCTTACCCCAAGTTAAGTCTACAATGAGGCCAATGGATGATTTTTCTGCTCCACTGCCAATCAAGTTCCTGAAGTCAAAATCAGCCACGTGATTTGTAAATGGAATGTCGAAGTTCAAACTTATTCCAAACAAAGCAGGGCTTTCTCAATGCCTCACTCCAGTGTTGAGGAATTATGACTTCAGACTTGCAGCTAATTTGCAATAGAACAATAAGGTATCATTGTAAACAAATAAAATACTGATTTGACAATTGTAGCCTGAAGGAGGAGGGCTTTTTAGGGCTGAATGGTGAGTCTGGTGCTTAATAACATCGATGGTGTGGGTTCAATTCCTGTACCAGCTGAGGGAAAACTTGAGGCCCAGTCCTTCCACTTGCCCCAGTGTGATATCACGGCATCACTGCAGCATGATTAGCAACCATCAGACAAATTCTGAGGGGACTTGACCAAGTGGATGACGAAAGGACATTTCCTCTTATGAGAGAAATTAGAACTAGTGGATATTGTTCAAAAATAAGAGGTCGCCCACTTAAGACATAGATGAGGAAAGAAAAATTTTTTCTCAGATGGTTGAAAGTCTTTGGAAATCCCTTCCTCCAAAGGCAGTGGATGCAGAATCTTTAAATACTTTTAAGATCGAGGTAGATAGATTCTTGATTACCAAGGAGATGGAAGGTTATGGGGGATGTGTAGGAAGATAGAGCTGAGGTTAAAATCTGATCAGCCATGGTCTTACTAAATGGCAAAGTGGGCTCGAAGGGCCAAGTGGCCTACTCTTGTTCCTTGCTTGTCACTGAAGATGCTACATGAAGAGAAACTGAATGAATCCTTAGGCTCAATAAACAAAACTGCAGGAAGTATAGCAGCTAGATTTTTGATGCAGACTCCATGGTAAACACTACTGTCCCACTTAGCATCGTGATACCAAATAAAAAAAAGGTCTAGAAACGTGAAGTCATACTTGCATTCTGGCAGTTCTCTCACGGCGCGTGACTGTCAGAGAAAGGCACACCATCTCACTTTTCAGACCATTCAGTTGTCATATTCTGAAATTTACAGGTCCTGATAGACACTGTTGCAGCTTCTGTTCAGCAGTAAGTAGATAAGACAAGTGTGAGGTGAAGGTACTGGGAGGGTAGAGTGCCAGGTGGGTGGTCAGAGAGTGTCCCAGATAAACAGGATGCCAGACAAGTAGGGTATCAGGTGTGTAGAAGTAGTGTGCCAGGGCAGGAAGCCAGATGAGTAGGGGTAGGGTGCCAGTCGAGTAGGGTGACACTAAGGTGGGGTACCAGCTGGGTAGGGTGCCAGGGTCCAAGGTGGCAAGAGGACTGAGTAAGTGATGCAGTGTTTAGGGTGGCCAGGGTAGGTGGGGGAGATTAGGCCTGGCGAGGGTGCAGATACTGGGAGTTGGGTCTGGGTGGTGGGGGAGGTCTGGTCCAACGAGAGTCTTAGTTTGACAGGGATATTGGGTCAGGTCTGATGGTTGTGCCAGGTCCAGTGTGAAGGCCACTGGTTTGGAACAAGTCAGAAGGGTGTAGGGGGTATATTTATGAGACAGATCCAATCCAGCAGGGTTCAGATTGGCGGGAAAGAAGTGAGGGGGATGTCAAGGACAGGGTGGGGGAAGCATGGTCAGGTGCCAAGCAATGTCTGGTCATGGTCTGTGGCTTTTAAGTGTTTGGGGAACAGGAGTTTGGGGTGTGAGAAGTAATCATGGGGTCAGTTGAATAGCTACTCAGGAGTTAGATTATGTATTCAATTATGTATTTAATGCTTTTACTTAATTTTACTGGAACCCTCTGGTCTCCAGTTTAAATGGAGATTTTTGGACCATTCCAAACGTAGAGGAATTGCCCATTTTAATTTTCAATGTCCCAGGTAATTCCTTCGGAGTCTGCTGTAATGTGGATTCCACAGGGTGTTCATCTGGAACTCCGATTGCACTGTAATAGGGACTTGCTGGCTGGCAGGCAGCAAATCTAGGACACCGTTGCAAGATGATGAGGGGGTCTGTGGGTATAGGTCTTCATTCCACAAGATCCTAAGATTTCTACAAAAATGACCTCCAGCCCAGGTCACACACTCTCACCAGACCAGACTCTCTCTCTCAAAATGACACAACTATCTCCTGACCTGACTACAAACTCACCATCTCATCCCCTCACCCATTCACTTACATTTAAACTGGACCTTTAAATTTGCCATATGGCAGCTAACGTCTAAAAAGGGGTTGTAGCCCATCTTCCCCAATTCTCCCAACTCTGATGCTGTTCCTCAATTGACATTGTGGGTCAGAAGGTCTCTGAAGAAACACACAGCAATCTGACTACCATTGCAGGTGCTGCCCAGGCCATCTGAGTCAATATTTTAATGAGGTTGCATACTTCATATTTTAGCTGTTTTAGATTTAACACCATGAACAGTGTCCCACTTAGCATCGTGATACCAAATAAAAAAAAGGTCTAGAAATGTGAAGTCAGACTTGCATTCTGGCAGTTCTCTCACGGTGCGTGACTGTCAGGTGATCTGACCACAGAAAAGTACCTCCCTCTGGCCTCCAACATAGACTTGGCTAGAGAAGAGGAGTACCTCTGTCTGGCCTCCACTCACCATTAACCGCAAATCTTCAAAGCTTTTCTGTTTGTACGTTGACTCAGACCAAGTCCTTATCATTTGCACTCAGTGACCTTTATTGGCTTAAGACCTCAAATTTAAAATTCCCAACATAATGTTCAAATCCATTCATGACTTCAACGCTCCCCATTTCTGGAATGTCGTCCAGCTATAAAACTTTGTTCTGTGATCATTTAACTTGAATGCCTTTGCTATAAAATAGGCAGCTGTGCCTTCAGCCATTTCAGTCCAAACTCTGGAACTGCCATTTCCTCACTCACATTACTCTCTTCTCCACGTTAATTAGTTATTATTCACAAAGAGAATAGCATAAAAGCATTGAGCAAAATAATGTTCAAGATACACCAATACATCAAGCTTCCTAGCACATTGATTACTTCTGCCACAACAGGCACTTAAAGAGCATTTATAATGCACCTAATGATTTAATTGGCTCATTGAATCAAAGAAAATTTTTGTTGCCAAATGATGGAATGAAAAAAAATGAGACAAATAAATATGTTAACTTTTTATAATAATATGGCTAATAGAGTTCAACTGAAATGTCCCTCTTTCTATGGCCTGATCATTGTCATAATAATGTCTATTATGATGAATGCACAAAATGGAACCATTTTACTTGACTCTTGATGGCTTCAGAACTATTTAGCCGGTATCCACTGGTTCTTTAAACTGGAACACTCATGAACGTATATAGCAAAATTCTGCAAAACAAGGCGTTTTTGCATGAAATTTCCATAAGCAAATTATGACATTTAAAACATCGTGAAAGAAGTCAAAGCATTTCTATTTGGGCAAAAAAAATGTTGATCTCAGTAGATTTGCTTCTGAATTTATCATGAGCCATTAAAATTAACTTTTTAATGACAAGGGTGTTTTCAGTAGAATTTAGAATAGATTCAGAGCCTCTTAACACAGGGCAGTTACACAAGATTTAGTCCTTGAAAATCTGTGAATTCCACAGCTTATCTTCGACAAACAGTTCTTGGATATACTGCCAAAATGAGTATCTGTCATGCTTCACTGTTATCAGGTTAGGTGTGAAAAGCTGTTATTGTAATGATAGTCGAAAGTACCAGTAAGAACTGGTCAGTGGCAAATGCTGGGCTGTAGTTAAATGACCAGGTCACCTCCAAAATAAATGAGTACGGTTTCAGCCAACTTGGGGCTTAAAGGAAATGAACAGGCCTATCTATGAAGAAATGCCACGGAAAAACAGAAGAGATAATCCTTGAGTTAGCCAACGGTATTCAGAACCTACAAACGTTGATGCAGCTGCAATACCGACTGTGTTAATGAAAAAGCTTCGATGGACAGTACAAAACATAGCGTGCAAGGTCAGGGTATTGTAGGGTACTCGTTTCCCCGATAATAGAAATAACCAGGCAGGGAACTACGCAATGTCTTCTTTTTGCAGAAACATGGCAGTTACATAGATGGTATATGACGACTGCATGGATGATATAAAGTAACTGCAGACTGCCCGAGCACGGCTCACATTCTTGTAGACGCAGTTAGTCACGTAAACTGAATGTTCCAACAATACATTTAGCAGTTGTTATTTCCTTTTCACTTAGCCTCGGCATGCTCCACTTCCTTATTTTGCAGCTTTGGTTCGCATTTATCTCTGGTATTTTGCCTTTCTCATGATTTTTTAAACAGGTGTTTTTCACGACTACCTGTTTAACTATTCATCTTATGCTCGCTACTTTGTAGTCTGTTTCCTAACCTTTATCCCGGTATGGTCGCCTTGCTTCCGTCTTAAAAACGTCCCTATTGTCCTCTTTACTGATTACTACTTAGACTAATCGCCAAGAACAAAATATCCCCTTATGTTAGCACATTGTTTTAACTCTTTCGCTACTATTTTAAAATATTAAGTTGTTATCTATGTATCCCACAGGTACGAAGTTCACAGGAACACTGACAATAATCTAGCAATGATGTTGAATATTTAATAGGTTCTATTTCAAAATTAAGTGAAGATGAGCTGCAAGGTCTTATTTTAATGTTATAGAGTATACTATCTCATGATAATGCTTCCCAATCGTTTGAACTGAGACATTATGCATGACTTTCAGAAGTCTGACGATGTTTGCTTTTAAATGTCATAAAATGTAGAATTCCTTGATTACAAACTGGAGGTTCTTTGTATATTAGAGAGAAAATAAAATTCTGCCATTTGTCCATTGATGGTTCTAGTCATATTTAATGATAACCTAAGAGAAATCCATTGAAATCAATAAAAACATTACAGAATGTCTAAATAGTACCACTGGCTTTTAGCAAGGTGTATTAAATATCGCAATTTACCAACAGAAATTCATTTCCATGTTATTGCATAATGTTTTGTTTCCAGCATTTTCCATAGTTCTATTCATGAGAATCTATGCTATATAATGAAGGAATACTGGTTAAATAGTTACTCAGCAAGCCAGAAGGGATTGAAAAAAAGCACACACTGATTGTTATTTATGACTTCAAATAAAGAATAAACAGGCATTTTCATTATCATTTGGAATTGTCTTTCTCTCCCAACACCCAACTAACTCTCATGAAAACAGTGGTCTGTTGTTTATTGCAGTTGTCATTTGCTGGTTTACTAAATACAAAAAGAATATTTCAACATAGGAAAACAGTTGATTTGGAAAAGATGAATACCAGTTTAATCAAATTTTGCATTGATTGATTAGTCAAATTTAAAATATTGCCATTTAGGACATTTCAACTTTCTATGTAACAATAGATTTGGGGACTGTAATATGGATTTAAACTTTTAAAAGAATCAAAAACATCAATTCAAAAATGTCTCCTTTTCTGTTGTTTCCTGCCAATAAAATCCTCCTCACAAATTTCTTACAGAATCCACACAAAAACACATACCATGTGGTCCATTACATCTCAGGTGGTATCTTTTCTGCATGAGCCATATCTGGATCCCATCCTCCGAATGACTTCCTACCACTATGGCACATCTTGTTTTTCAAACAACTATGTATTCATCTTCTTTTAAAAACTAGATTTTGCTTTGACAGTGGTTTGTGGCTGAAAGTTCCACTTAATAGTAACGTTGTCTCATTTCTATAGCACAGAATGACACCATTCAGCCCAGTTGGTCTATGTCTGCAGTTGTGTTCCAAATGAAACACCACTTATCCCTCTTCATAGACTGCAGTACCACATTGTTCTATTATTTTCTCCTCCAAATTACCATCGAACTGCCACTTAAATACAGTTCTGCTATTTGGTTCAACTACTCCTTCTGGTTGCATATTCCACATTCCCAACATTGCCATTTTTATATATGCATCTTTAATTCTTCAATATCTTTTGAATCTTAAATTCATAAACTGTCTTACTGTTATCTCAATCTGTGGAAATAATCCATCATCTAATCATAACTGCCAGTGTTTTCAATTCTTTTGCACTTGATATCCTTTCCAGTTCAATTTTACCAGAAATCCTCATTAGCAGATGATCTGGAATGCACTGTCTACCGCCCAATATGTAGCTGGATGAACGCATGATACAGATGGTGCAGAAAATATGCCAGCTACCGACAACTATTACACACCATGTGATTTCTCCAGTCTTTATGGAATGTAGCTGTTGTGACTCATTAACAAGACAAGATACAGTTCGCAACCATCAACAGGTTGACTCCAAACTAAGTGGCTGATTGAATAGCATAACATTTTCCCAAAGAGCAATTTTCTTGTGTTCGTTAGTTGTGAAAAATAATAACGATGCAAATTCTTAACATTATTAACATCAACCCATGTGGCATTATTTTAAACTTCTGGAAGCTACATTATCTCCGATATTTGAAACAGTCCTTGAGATTACAATTACCTTGTTCGAGAGAGAGAGATTCCTCCATGCCTTCAGAATGGAGCTGTTCCCTAAGTACTTGATTAGCCAACAGCCTGCATGTGATAAATAACTCATCGGACTGCCTCTTTCCAAATGACTGTTCAGTAACCATTGAACTATTCTGTATGACCGACTGAAAATCTTACGAGAAGGCCTGCCTTTGCTCCTCAGAGTCATTTAATGTAACTGATATTTTGGACCTATCAAACGTAGCAACTCCTTGGAACTGCCTGTTCTTTGAATGTTACAATTTTCACGGACTGCAGGCTTGCACAATACAAAGTATATAGAAAAAGAGGATTTTATCTAACATCAAAATCTTTTATAAGGTTAATTAAGCCTTTTAGAAATTTATTCTGACCAGGCCAGATTAACTCATGTTTCTTTGAGCACTTATTCATTTCCTTTCCTTAAACATTATGAGATCTTCCCTTCTCCATATCCAAAAGTTTTAAACTGCTTCAAAATTTTCAAGACATTAAAATTTTATTTTACCTTAATGTCTTCCGTACCATGTCTTCATCAGTAATCCCATAGTAAGTGAGAGTCTCGTTCCAGATTGGATTCAACGTATTCCGTAAAGTTTTTGTCCTTAGTTTGTTGGCCTAAAACCAAACAATACAAAATAGCTTAATGTTATTGTCGATATTTAATGTGTCTTGAAATTTGATTTATTCGCACAGAGGTATCATTTGAAAATTTATTCTTGTCATGTTGAAGTTGCTGTCAGTGAATCTTTGCTTCTGAAGAGACTCTACTGCCGAAGCCCCAGCATGCAATCAATTTAAATTCATTGAATGGACGAGAACCTTCACTCCTACAACCTTCGCCTTGTTGTAAAATCCTTTAACAAAACTAAATCTTGATGAATGAGAGGTAACTGTCTTTCTGACATCAAACTAAATCATAACTGCTTCTGAACAGTCTTAGTGGCCTAGAAACAGTAATGTTAATATTTGGTGATAATCAAAGATCTCCATTATGATAAATTCCACATATTTGATTTTTTAAACAAAATACTTTAGGGTGGTTAAAAAGGTGTTTCGCATGCTTGGCTTCACCACTCAGACCTTTGAGTATAGGAGTTGAAACGTCATGTTGAGGTTCCACAGGATGTTGATGAGGCTTGTTCTGGAATATTCTGGGTGCCCTGTTACAGGAAGGATATTATTAAACTGGAGAGGGTTCAGAAAAGACTTACCAGAATGTTGCTGGGAATAGAGAGTTTGAGTTATAAGGATAGGCTGAAAATGCTGGGACTTTTTTCAATGGAGCGTAGGAGGTTGAGGGGTGACCTTACAGAGATTTATAAAATCATGAGGGGTATCAATAATAGCAAATGGTTTTTTTTCCCTAAGGAGGGGGAATTCAAATCTAGGGGGCATATTTCTAAGGTTAGAGGAGAAAGATTTAAAAAGGACATGAGGGGCAACTTTGTTTTTACACAGAGGGTGGTTTGTATGTGAAATGAACTGCCAGAGAAATGGTGGATACGGTACAACATTTAAAAACATTTGGATAGGTACATGAATAGGAAAGGTTTGGAGGGATATGGGCCAAGAGCAGGCAGTTGGGACTAGTTTAGTTTGGGAAAAATGGTCTGTGTGGACTAGTTGGACTGAAGGATCTGTTTTCGTGCTGTATGACTCTATGACTCGCTTATAGTGTTTTATCTTCTATCTTAATGTGTAGTTTCCAATCAACTAATTTGCCACTTGGAAGATGTAAGTTTTAAAGAAAGGAATTCAATTTCTTTTTTACTTTCTGGTTTGCTGTCTGTGAAAAAATGATACTTAACTTCGTTTGATGCCATTGTTATCACTGCCAAATGCCTGAAGCTTGTGTTGCCTTGATGCCAGAAGCAAACTGATGTTAGAACAAAGTCTGCACCACAGAGATCATTAAAACACTGTGGGCAAATTTCTTTGAAGTTATTGGCAAATGCAGTTGCTTTGCCACTGATCACAAAATCCAGCTCACCAACTTGATTATAATACAGTTGTTCATTAGTTTCCTTGTTTGGTAAACACTGTAAATTATACTTGACTGTCATTCTGCCTTCACTCCAAAAATCTCTCATATCCATATTCAGGGACATCACTAGATTCTGCTGCAGATATGATACAACTGTGCCTGAGAAGTGCACTTGTTTACTATTATGAACACTGGACTTACATAAAATACTTATGGTTTAAATTGTCCCCTTTAGGGCAAGATAAAATTGAGCAGGCTGAAGAGGGTTTGTGTCCTCCTACAAAAACTGCCAGGAGACAAGATCATTGGGCAACATAGTGGCGCAGTGGTTAGCAATGTTGCCTCACAGTGCCAGGGACCCAGATTCGAATCCACGCTCGGGTGACTGTCGGTGTGAAGTTTGCATATTCTGCACGAGTTTCCTCCAGTTGCTCCAGTTTCCTCCCATAATCCAAAGATGTACAGGTTCGGTGGATAAGCAAGGGAAAAGCAAGGTTACAGGGATAGGGTGGGTTTGGATTGGATGTGGGCTCAATGGGCTGAATGGCCTGCTTACATACTGTAGGGTTTCCATGATTCTATGTGAACAGGTAGGGATAGGGGCCCAGGTCAGAACTTACAAAAAATAAAGAGCAAGATTTGCCAACTGAAGTAAAATAGGGTGCAGCTGTTTTTACTGCATATAGACTCACAGACAGTCGAAACAGTCAGAGGGGTTTTGGGGAAGACCCACAACCCACAAAAGGTCATGTACTTCCAGCTGGAAAAAGGGCAGTTTCTGGGTTCACCTCTAATCACAGTGAGGCTGGATCCCCCTTTTCTAAAGGCACAAAGCTTGTGGATAGTTAATGACCCAGTAGTCAGCATTAGTAGTCCATGCCCAGAAGACCATGAGAAGTAGCTTTTGTTGAAAAGGACAGTGGTACATTCACCCAGGCGGGGGAGGGAGAGGAAATGCTGCTATTGCTGGGAGGAGCAAGACCTTCCTACCGAGAGTACATAAATCCCCAGGCCATGTTTAATTTGTATTAAGAAATAACAGGGAATACCTTTTCTGTTATTTAGTGAGCTGGTCGTCCACACAGTCATGCTTAGTTAATGTTGATTTACGTTCATTTATTACAGTTGACACCTTAAAACTTGAAACCTTGTTATGTGATTTTATTTGTGTTAGTCACTGAGAAGCTCATATCTCTTTTTAAAAGAGATCAGTCCCTAACGCTATCCCTTGCTAACATTCAGGGATCTCACTTCAAACCTGTGGACACTATGAGCACATCAGCCCTTCTCCTCCCTGGCCTCCTTAAAGGACTAAGTATAGTTGCACAGACCTCCTCTGTGTTACTGCACCTGTCTCTCTTTTTCACCACAGAAAGCAAAGATTGATCAAAACTATGCCCCTTCAATTGGGAAAACTATGCAAAAAAAAAGGCTGAGTGCTGAGAAATGGCAAAAAGTTAACATAGTCAGAAGAAAAATCCTTTTCTTTCAATTTTTAAGGCAGATGTTTGCAGGGGACTGGCCCTTCCAGTGGCATTAAAAATTTCCATCAGCATTGGTAGATATGCATTGTCATTAATGATCACCAACATAACGTTAGTAAAAATGTCATTGGCGTCCAAGTGATGTTATAAGACCAAAATTGTATTCCTGGATATGGCTTGCAAGCATTTCTGATGTGATCTCGACCACCTATCTCTGAGGCTCGGACAGATGTGGAGGCAGATGTAACAGTAGAAGCAATCGGTAGATAACTTATTCATTACCATTTAGATTGCATTATTGTACTATTCTTAATCATAAACAAGGAATTAAATTGTTCCTAGACACATGCAACCATTGGCGATGAGGAAGATTGAATTGTTTAATCTCCCGTCAGACTCTATTTGCAAAGCAACAGGAGTGCCTTGCAATTTAGGACCTCCTGGCTAGATCGGGATTCTCCCCATTTTCATTTCGACATTCAGCACAAGAAATGTACACGTCACAGCTGGATTGACACATATTCATGAATAGGTTAGAATTTTACTGAACAAGTGTTTAAAAAAGCACTGTCACAGGTGGATATTGAGCAAATGCTAATTTTTGATTCCCACAAATGAAATCACATTCTCAGGAAGCACACATTTGAAAACAGCCTGTTATCTATTCTCAACAGCACAACACAACACCAAAAAATTACCAGAGCAGAATATAGCTCTAATTAATACAAATAAGATATTTACAAGGGAAACCATTAGGTCATAACCACGGAGTCTTAGAATCATAGAGATCTGCAGCACAGAAATGGCCCTTCAGCCTATTTCGTCTGCACTGGTCAAAAACCACCACCTAACTATTCTAATTCCATTTTCCAGCATTTGGCCATAGCCTTGGCATTACAAGAGCAAATCAATACTAAATACTAATACTGCAGTACACACTAAATGCTCAAAAAAGGAATTAATATGGTCTTCAAGAGGGTCATTTAATCATTTGCTTTCACATCTTAATGGCTAAAGTCCCATAGTTAGATCTATGAAGGGGCTACTTGCAACAAAATAAGGTTAAAATCTTTGATTAGCACTCAATCTGTGATCTGGGTGCAAATTACGCTTTGTTTGAGAAGATCATTTCCTTGGGTTTCACTCAAATTATTTACATATTAACAACTACAAAAGCTGCCATTAGCTGGCAGTATGTTAGAAGGTTTTTTTTTTAATTCAAAAAACTAGCACAAAAAATTCTTAAGTCTGGACGAGATATAATATATTTGAAATCCCTCAATTTTCTGGGCGACTTTACACCAAAACAAGTGTGACCAAAGGATCTCTTTAGCTTCTGGCGTCTAAAAACTGAAGGCATGTCTCAGCACTCCTCTGCACCACCTTACCCTCCAGGAGCTTCAGGTCCCCATCCACAAAGCAAGGCAACAACCTCTCCTTATCTGTCATGTCTGGGGCAAATCTTATGGACTTTGTAGGGCAGATCTGCAGTGCCAGCAATCATCAAGGTGTCAAATGGCTTTCTAAATATTGCACCACCACCAGGGATGCCAGTTTATCCCTGGACATCTCAGCGGTGGCGAGTTCTTTCAGCAACAGCGAGTGGTAGAATTTGGCTAACATCGGAGAAGAGGGATGCAATGGGGCAGGATGGGTGGTTAATGAGGTGTGTTACAAAACTCACTAGGCCTCATGGAGAGAAATGCTCAGTGGAATTCAACAGAAATGAAACTTTGCTGAAATATTGTAAAATCCAGCTCTTTTTATTTGGATACTCACTATATAAGCTCACCATTGTCAGCCATGATATAATTATGCTTACATTAACAGTCTGCCTCAATTTTTCAACCCACAAATGCAGGTTTTATCTAACAACTGGGTGCAAGTGATTAAGCAGGCAACATGGACTGTGCTGTGAAGGTGCACGGGAGTTTAAGATATGCATTTACAGAGCAGACCCAGCATGGAGAAGGGCTGCCTTCGATACTAGCGGCTCACTTTTATAGTTTATGTATAAGTTAACCATTGTATCTGGAAGGATTTTGCAAGGCTTCAATGTTCGGCTTATACTCTAACATTTACAGTAGCACCTGACACTAACTTTTAAGGTGTCCGCCAAGCACATACATACAGATGGCTTTTCCACTCAGTTTTAGAACATTGGTTTCCTTCCAAGAGATAATACTGTAAGGAAATCAAATCACTTTTTTTCTGGTCTGCATTGCCATATTAGATAATAGTGAAATGATCTATAAGATTATCCTATCTCCTCCTACACCTTTCTCAGTTCCTCCTATTAGTCCATATCTTTTTTTCCAAATCAGCACCAATCACTGAACAGCTAGATTGCAAAAAACAAAATTCAATCCCTGGTAATTTGCTAAACATTTTCTTTGTGGTTTGCCTTTGACCAAACTAATAACATGGAAATTGTAGTCTTTACAGCCAAATGTTACATTTGCAATCTTCAAACACTTGGCAGTGATGAGATATAATGACAGAAAGAAGTGATTGACATAAAACAAGTTCAATTTCTATACCTAGATAACAAGGTGTAGAGCTGGATGAGCAGGAAAGCTGATGTTTCGGGCCTAGACCCTTCTTCAACCATTTCTGAAGAAGGGTCCAGGCCCGAAACGTCAGCTTTCCTGCTCGGCCTGCTGTGTTCATCCAGCTCTACACCTTGTTATCTCAGATTCTCCAGCATCAGCAGTTCCTACTATCTCTGAATCAATTTCTATACAAGTCATTGTGCACATAAGTTTTAGTTTATTATTTAAAATTCATTACTTTTTATCATAGGGTTACTTTCTTTGACAAGATGTACAGAAGCAGCTCCCCACAGATATTTTGGGACTTCCATCATTGAGGTGGACAGCAACATTACCTCAAACTCACATGGCATTCTGAGCTGGACATGAATTGTAGTTCCCCTGATCCTGGCTGGATCAAGATCCTGGAATTCCATATCTAACATGAATAATTGGCAGAACGTTGTCGCTAGAAAAATTACAGGAATTTAAAGAGAAGACCCCCAAATACATTTTGAGTATAAATAGAGACCAGCAATAAATCCAGTCTTGCTGGCAACAACCACATTCCAGAACCAAATAAAAATGCATGAGGCTTTGCTTGGATTGAAAGAGAATCTTTAATTATTTATTGTTTATAATCGAAATGTACACAGTGTTATCGAAGGTTACAGTACCATTGTGACATTGCTCTTTGCATGTAATGCTACACACATAACTCTGTTCGTTGACTCATAGGCGATTCTAGTCTAAATCATTCTCTTGTAACTGCTGAAAGGTTACATTTTCTTTTGAGTCCATGGCCTTGAAGGATAGATAATTTTCTACTTCTATCATCACCTCCAACTCATAGAGTTTGCACGACACCAGTTTGAGCTTTCCCTGTAGTATTCATTTGTTGGAGAGGCTGCTGCTTGTGCTGCAATAGAAGTTGCAACATTGACCACATGAGCAGCTGCATCACGGCTGTGCTCACAAGTGTGCGAGTGGAGTCCATCACCAATTTCATCCTGAAAGTGATGGGCTGTGAGCTACAAACAAATCCATGAGCCATTTTAGTCCAACACTCCCCCATGCTTACTGCTACCATTGATAGGCTAGCGATAGCCCAATGCACCAAGCATTTCACTGTGTACAACCTTACATGTCCTCTTCTAGCTGGCCCCAAAGCCATATTTGAGTCAGCTGCAACAGAACTCATACACAACCTTACCCTTGTTATCCCTGCGCTTTCATCTGCCAGCCAGTGTGCAGATGATGCCTCTAATCTATCCTTTAAGATATGTGGAGTGTCAGTGTTGGAGATGAGGGTTGCAAGGGTGAAATCAAATAGTGGTGCTGTGTGTTCATCTTCGCTGTCTTCTTACTGCTTCTCTGCTGCCTGGCCAGGTCACACCTACTAGGTATCTGAATGGCAAAAGGGAATGAGCATTGGCTATGGAAGGAGGGGGGCAGAGGTGGTTAGTGGGGAGGTCAGGAAAGTAAGAGCCACATACTTGCACCATCTACAGCTTGCAGCTCACAGGAATATGTGATGAGGGGGAAATGGCACGTGACACAGAATTTTATAGGGATGGGGGATACCATCATGTCTAATGATTTAATTACCATTACTGGCCATGTCCTCAGCATTGGATGTCCCTGTAATAGCCTACACTATGATGTACCATGCAGCTGTTGCTTTCCCCTTCCAATAGGGGGAGGTGATGGCCTAGTGGTATTATCGCTGGACTGTTAATCCAGAGACCCAGATAATGTTGTGGGGGCCTGGGTTCAAACCCCATCACAGCAGATGGTGGAATTTGAATTCAATAAAATATCTGGAATTAAGAATCACCAATTGTTGGAAAAACCCATCTGGTTCACTAATGTCCCTTATGGAAGGAAACTGCCATCCTCACCTGGTCTGACCTACATGTGACTCCCACACCCACAGTTGAATAGCTGGTAATGTGTGTGAGAGATATGGGCAGCTCAGAGGAGTGCTAAATGTGTGAGGATAAGGTGAAGCACAAGAATGTTAGGTATAAGGCCTGATTGGCTTGTGATTGACAAGACTGTGGTGACGTGTGAAGAGGTCAAGGGCACTGGTTTTGTGGATTGGATCTGGTATTATTTAAGGTGCAATCACTTACTTTGAGTCCTTGTGTGCTGTCAGTGAAGTTCTTTGGCACTGCATCCAGATCCTCAGCATATATCTCCTGGCACTGAACTCAATGCTTATCTGCTCCCACTGACAACTGACTGTGTGTCTGGAGGACTTTGTAGCCTCCTCCAAATAGGTAGTCTCTCTCCATCTTTCCATTTCCCTTGTCAAGGTCTCCAGTGCATCAAAGGGGGTCAGTTAGCTTATTTGGCTGGATGGCTGGTTTGTGATGCACAGTGACACCAATAGCATGGGTTCAATTCCTGGCTTTCCCAACCTCTCCCCTCACCTGTGGTGACCCTCAGGTTAAACCATAACCAGCCATTTCTCTCTAACGAGAGAGTAGTCCTCTGTGACAATGATCAATTTACCTCAGTGCTTCAAAAACCTTAGATTCCCCTTTCAAGATTCCTCCTACCTTCCCAAGTCAGACTTTCTTCAACCATTACTTTTAGCACCTTCTCCCACACAATGAAGCTGCCTGTTCAGATGTGCAAGCTAGACAATCTTGCACTTTGTCAAGATTGTGTAGAGTTCATGCAGGCTAGATACAGATTTAATTGAAGTGAGCAGTATGCGTGAAGTTGGCATGCTGCCTAATGCATGCCAGTTTTTGGGGTCTATCCAATTTAATCCTTGCTCTCTTTCCCTCCAACTGTCCAATTATGCTAAAACCTGAATCCCTCTTTCAGCACAATCCAGCTAATAGTCCTCTTTCTCAATTTCTAGCTGGTATTCTCTGTCTCATTACATATTCAAGCTTTCGCTCCTGTTACACGCAAAAATAGGCACTGTGTGCCCATGTAGTTCAAGATTTAACTAACACCATGCATTCATCTTCAGTGAAAAGAAAATGTATTATCAATGCCATTCATAAAAATTATTTGATGGACATTAAATGCTAGAAATGGTTGCATCTCTTCTCTCCAGAGCCAAGTGCAAATTAGAAGATGAACCACACTAATAGGAGAAAAATGTTTTTGTATTTACCAAACACTTCACGCACGATAGATAAAAGCAAACCTTCCTTTAAGCAGCTGGTGATTTTAATCCTAACCAGCTGTCCTTTACTAATTGAATAGAATTGTGTTGTGTCTCCAACATTCACTTCAAAAGAAGTCAGCAGGCTTATTGCACACAATTCTTACTTTCCATCTCCTTCCTCCTTCCTGGAATGATTTGTTGCCTTTACCTTGGATGTTTATCAAGTGGCAGAATACTTTGCCTTCCTAGCCATCCTAGCAAGCTGGAGCTACCACCAATTCCAACTATATTCATGAGGGATACATCTTCTCTCCGATTGTTTAATTCAAATGATTCCCACCTGACAGATCAACATCATCATGCTGTTTTGCTCTGTAAACAGCTTCTGTTCAAAAAATAAACATCATAATATTATCTGTTCTGTTCATGGCTCATAACTGTTGCTTCACAAGGCTAAATGTGTGTTCCACTGTGGCACCACTGGAGGCATGCACTGTATTATAAGTTCTCAGTTCACCTCTATGGGGTGATGCAATTGTTTTATGGGAAGGCAGCCAGCCATTGTTTTCATATTATTTACATGTGCAGAGACTGTTCAGTTCATCTGTCTGATTATACTATTCTGAGTGAAATTACAAAGTATGTACCACACAGAGCAAGGTCATTCAACCCAACTGGGTCATGCTGGCCTTTATAATCCGCACAAGTTCCCTCCCAACCCTCAACATGACCTTCTTCAGCAATAACTGATCGATTTAATAAGTCAGCACTCTATTCCACATTAGCATCCATTTCTTTCACGCAACCCTTGGTCGTACTGTTTCTTGTTTCTTATTTTCTTTATTGCTTTTCCCCTTCAACATTGGATGTGATTTTGCCTCCAGCCTGATACAGCAATGCTGATGTTATCTCCAATAATATAAAGGAACTGGGCTATTTCAGTAGTGAAGAATCCAACAGGCATTTATTACAGCTAACTATCATATTCAAACATTATATTCCCCTGGTACAACAGAGGAACATGCTTTCAGTGGAGTGTTATGCTTTAAGTGGTGGTAAGAAGGATTATGAGATCTTTGTACCTTTGGGTCATATAATTTAATATAGTGACGATATCAAGAATATGTGCTTTCAAGCTGTACTGTCATACTAGTAATCGCTATAGTCCCAGAGGACCATAGGCTGCTCTCTCCTTAGAGATGGCTGGCAGTAGGTTTGACCTGAGGGTCACCATGCCTTAGCTGAAGGATTTGGGTAAGAAGGCAGGGATTTTGTGGTACGCTGAGTTGTTACAAGAATTGAATCCACACTGTTGGTGTCACTCCACATCACAAACCAGCCATCCAATCACCTGAACTAACCAATCCCCAGCCTGTCATAGTAACCATGGAGATAAAAATAAAGATTAAGAGTTGGAGGTTGGAAATGAATAATGTGACTTCCTTAATTTAAATTAATGCAAAACTTTATACAGCCCAATATAATGCGTGATATCATCAAAATCATACAAGAGTGACAAAAAAGCTAAATACCTACAGAATTTTACAACAAGAGAGGACCTAACCATCTAATGACATTTAATAGCATTAACATTGTTGAAACCCCTATTATCAACATTCTGGTGCTTACCAAAGACCAGAAACTAAACTAGACTAACTGTATAAGCACTGTAGTTAGAAGAACAGGTCAGAGGCTAGGAATTCTGAAGCAAGTAACTCACCTCCTAACTCCTCAAAGTCTGTCCACCAACTACAAGGCACAATTCAGGAGTGTAAAGGAATACACCCTACTTGCCTGGATGGTGCAGCTTCAACACTCAAGATGCTTGACATCATCCAGGATGAATCAGCCTACTTGATTGGCAACACATCCACAAATATTCACTCCCTCCACCATCAACACACAATGGCAGCACTGTGTACTATCTACAAGATGCAATACTACAATTCACCAAGATTCCTTGGAAAGCATCTTCCAAACCTATAGCCATTACCATCTAGAAGGATGAGGGTGACAGATATATGCCAGTGAGTTCCTCTCTAAGCCACACACCAATCTGACATGGAAATATATCATCAACTTTCCACTGTCACTGGGTCAAAATCCTGGAACTCCCTCCCTAAGAGCACTGTGGGTGCCTCCACTCAGCATGGATTGTGGTGGTTCAAGGTCACCATCACCTGGTCAAGGCCCGTAGGGACGAGACAATCCATGCTGGCTCATCCAGTGACGCCCTCATCTCCTAAATAAAAAATAAAATCCAATTTCTTTTCAAGATTCAATTTGATTTTTTTTGTACAAAGTGTTGTACATAATTTTCATTTTCCAACTCCTTCCACCCATTAATCAGTTTGAGCTTGTCTAATAGCTAGCTGGCATGTTCATGGTACACTAGTCACAGGAGAAATGTGCAAGTTGTTTGAAGTGATTCAACCTCTGGTTGCTGACCTCAAGCTAAGTGTTTGGTTTGCAGCCTCTGATTCATTGTGCAGGAAATTACAGGCACAACCCTGCTTCTTAAATGTTGGATAATATTAATGTATCCACCACTTCATTCTATCTCTAGAAATGCAGGTCAGAAAGCAGGACACACTATTTGCTTTCCTGCAATTCTATCAAATTCAAAAAGAGAACACTTCAGGTTGCCATGAGAGTAGCAGTGCATCAGCAATAAGAAATGATAAATGGCCTCATACTTCAGTTAGATTGGAATATTCAGTGGTTTATATAAGCTCCAGAGACAAATTAAAATCTTTGTCTTGATTTCTGAAAGAATCCCAAACAACATTTGCAGGCAATTGAGTGAAACAAGATATTATGACCATTATATATTTTACTATGTTATAAGAATTTACAGTGCCCAGTCATAAATGGGATAGACTGCTGGTAAGTATCGTTTCAAGCTCTTCATGTATTTGAAATTGCTTCTGATCCTTTGATTTTTCACCATCAACTTGAGGCTGCATGTAGCTGCCATGCTCCAGTTCATTGTCCCAATGAGGAATAAAGGAACAGGTTTACATCAATGACTTGAACCTGGGGTTGCAGAACATAAGTTTCAAATTTGAAGACAAAATGAAATTTGGAAGTGAGATCAACAGTGAAGATAATTGTGCTGGAATTCAAAAGGACGTAGACAGACCGGTAGAAAGGAAGATCTTTAGTAAAAATGATCAAGCAATTGAAGGTAGAATGAGCAGCAGGTCAAGCTGTTGTGGACTATGGCAGATAAAACGCAACACAGAATAGAATGAGGTGATGCATTTTGATAGGAACAGGAGGAGAAAACATACACACCAAATGGTAGAATTTTAAAGTGATGCTATCGCAATTTTTTTTTAAAAAGTCAGTCAAGGAATGTGGACATTGCAAATCAGTCTATCATTTATTGCTGGTCTGTAATAGCCCTGGAGAAGATGGTGGTGAGCTGCCTTCTTGAATTGCTGTCCATTGTATATAGGGATACCCACAGTGCTGTTAGGGAGGGACTGCCCAGGATTTTAACCCAGTGACAGTGAAAGAATGACAATTTAGTTTCAGAATGGTGTGTGGCTTGGAGGAGAATTTTCTGGTCGTGGTGTCCTATATATCTGTTGTCCTTGTCCTTCTGAATAGTGCAGGTTGTGGATTTTGAAGCTGCTGCCAAAGGAAGCATAGAGATTGCTGGCAAAGCTCAGCAGGTCTGGCAGCATCTGTGAAGAGAAATCAGAGTTAACGCTTCAGGTGACCCTTCCTCAGAACTGATGATAGCTAGGAAAGTTTTGGTTTATATGCAGAAAATAGGGTTGGGGGAGGGGCCAAGAGTAAACAATAGGTGGAATATAGCCCAAAAAGACAGAAGAACAGTTGGACAGACAAAGGAGTGGATGATGATGTGGCTAGGAGAGTGAATATTTGTTAATGGAGACTGTTAGTGGCTAAAAATGTGTAGTGTGTAATAGTAGACTATGTGATAGGAAGGACTGGTGTGTGGGGTTGGGGGCTAGGACGTGGGAGAGTTTAGGCTCTAAAAATTATTGAACACGATATTAAGTCAAAAGGGCTGTAGGGTCCCCAAGCGGAAAATGAGGTGGTGTTTTTTCATCTTGCGCTGAGCTTCGCTGGAACACAGCAGCAAGCCAGAGACAGAAATGTCGGACAGGGAACAGGGTGGTCTGTTAAAGTGGTAGGCAACTGAAAGCACAGGGTCTTTTTTGCGGGCAGAATGTAGACGTTCTTTTAAGGAACCGTAATGAGTTGCTGCAACGCATCTTGTAGAAGGTACACACTGCTGTCCTTGTGCATTAGTGGTGAAGGGAGTGAAGGTGATGAATGGGATGCCCATAAAATGGATTGCTTTGTCTTTGATGGTGTCAAACTTCTTTAGTGTAGTTTAACTGCAATCGCCCAGGCAAGTGTTGGAATATTCCATCATACCTCACATGTACCTTGTGGACTGGCTTTGGAGACATAGTCATTGTCTATGAGAAAATCAATAACTTATTCTAACCATGCTGTTTTTGTGATATGCTTCTTGATCTAGAAATTTATTCATCCTTACAATCACTTCACTATTTGCAGGATGACTGCACACAACTGCTTGATGTGTTCCTCATTCTACCTTCCATTGCTTGATCATTTTTACTGAAAATTTTCATTTCTGCTGCAGCACTTCTTACACTTCAGTACAACTGCACAGGATGCCTAATGAGCAGTAGTCTTGGCATAACAGAATTAGACTCAATGTCTGAAACTTCCTAATTGACCTTATCAATCATATTTCAAAAGAAAAGAAACAACACTAGAATTTGAAGTTGGAACCTAAATGGCAATTAAGACTCTCATTAAATGACCAATTGTTTACTTAACAGCAATTAGTTTTTGAGCTCTCAAAGGAACGTGGAATGACCTTAGCATCACAGTACAACATACTGTTTCTATCATAATGAAATATTACACAATTTGCCTGATAATGAAATGCTCCCTGTGATCTATTACTGATTTAAAAACATGGGTTTAACTCGCATTTGTTTATTAAATTTCAAATTTCGTACTTCAAAGTTTCAGATATATTTTCCAAAAGGGAAGAAAATGTTATTTCTGACCTTGATATCCAGGTTACAGACAAGATATTTACCAGCAGCATGTAATTAACTTCTACTTGACCCTAGTGGCTTGTTAGCAAATACACTTACCTGGATTTTTATCCATTTCGCTCATCCCTCAGAGGAAGTATTTGGGCAGTAGTCCTAAACAGATAGGCCAGGATAAGAACAGCTCCATAGAAGCTTCAGTGACACGATTAATCAGTCATAAACTACTGTAAGATGCTGTATTAAATTTATTTAGATGTTTCCAATCTTTTTTCTAATGAGATTGGGCCTGCAACAAAAGCTGCTCACATGAAAGTGATTTAAATGTGCACCCACAGAGCAAAATTGTTCCAACGAAGCAGAAAGTCTCCAGACTAAGAAACTCTTCTTTTTCTAATAAAGTGATTCAAGTTTCTGGTGAGGTAGGATGACCAATGGAGAAAGCTTTCACTGAAATTCTGGAATTCTCAGGCGTAAAAAGTTTTACCCAATAAATACAGCTGGAAAATTGAGTGCTGGAATTTAATCACATTGCATATAATGTCATTTGTGCGTTTGATTCTCATCCAAAATCAGAAAACGTGCAAAAACTGAAAGACCAATACATATGCAATGGTTTATAGGCTGACCAAAATTTCATTAGGGCAATTAAAGTTGAAAAGAGTCAGAGCACACAATGCCATCTATTTGAAGATCTGCCAATAGAATAGTTGTTAATTCATGGCATCTGCTGCTTTAAGTATCAGTAGCATCTACATTCTTGAATTAGATGTTCTGCTGTTCAACCAAAGCAAATCTATCAATACACATGGAGGGCCTTCAATTCATTAAGGCCAAAAAAACAGGTCTGTCTATTCTCTTGGATTTTCCAGATTTTCCATAGATTGTGAGAAAAATTTCAATAATTCCTGACAATGGTATGCAAAAGGTCAAAACAGAATGACATCTTTTTCTGAAGAAGGGTCCCAACCCGAAAATTCAGCTTTCCTGCCCCTCTGATGCTGCCTGGCCTCCTGTGTTCCTCCAGCTCCACACTGTGTTATATCTGACACCAGCATCGGCAGTTCTTACTATCTCAGAATGACAGAGGTGTTGTGGTGCAAATGACAGCCATTTGGCCCATCATGTCTGCACCAGATCCCTGACTATTTTAACTCAGTGTCAATCTCATGTCTCTTGCCTGTAACAATGTACATGATTTCTGATATGTCAGTGCTTCAGCTGGAACCAGGAATTTTACCACAAAGTAGACAAATGGTAGAGAGAGAGAGAGAGAGAGAGATAAGGGTCCCAACACAAAACGTCGATTTTCCTGTTCCTCTGATGCTGCCTGACCTGCTGTGTTCCTCCAGCTCCACACTGTGTTGACGTAGACAAATAGTAAATCTGAACAAGACCACTTTATTGATGATGCTCATACCTCCACAGCAGGTTCTAGACTGAAGCCAAGCTCTGTCCCTCTCGATCACCTGACCAGCTCACGTAAAGGGGCAGCATCCCCAACTACATAACCATTTTTATTTAAATATTTATTCAATCACCTCTTGAATGCCTCAACTGAATGTGCTTCCACCACACTTCCAGGCAATGCATTCCATATGTTAACTACTCACTGCGTGAAAATGTTTTCTTTTATCACCTAGTATTTGCATCTTTTGCAAAACACTTTAAACTGTGCCCCCTGGTTTTTGATCCTTTTATGAGCAGGAACAGTTTCTCCCAAACTACTTTGTCCAGAACCCTCAGTTTTGAAAACTTCTTTCAAATCTTTTCCTTGCCTTCTCATCTCCAAGGAAAAAAGTCCTAATTTTCATATAACTGAAGACTCTCATCTCTGGAACCATTCTCGTAAACTTCTCCACTCTCTCTAATTCATTCACATCCATCCGACATTGTGGTTCCCAGAACAAAGTCTGTGCTTCTCATGGGCTGTACATCTGTTTGGGGTTTTGGAGAGGAGCACATTGGCTTCTTTAACACTATCTAAAAGCAGCCTACAGCTCTTAAATGAGAGGTGCACTCTGATGCCCACACCAGTGAATACAGAGGAAGACTGGAAGTGTACTTGGTTGATGATTTCTCCTTGAAGGCGCTGCTCCAGCATTCAACAGATGAATACATATCTGGGTCCAGTCATTCCTCCCAATCCACGAGAGTTCTGTTCCCAAGAACCCCCACAAGTGATAACATTCGCAAGTATGGAGATCATTAAAAATGGGTTAAAAATCATGGACACACAATTTTTGCCCACGGATGTTCATTTTTGTTGTTACTTATTTTTGGTGCAGATAGGCAAATTTGTGATACATGAACTTGCAGACACAGAGGATTTACTGTAGCTGTTCAAGGCTGCACTGACAAAAATCTTCACCACAGTCCAGGCTGCAGAAGCATTACTTAAGGCCTTATTAAAAGATAATGGCAAACAGGAAATGACACTGGACTAGGAATGTAATGTCCAGGCAACTGCCCTGGGGACAAGCGCTCAAATCCCATCACAGCAGATGGTGGAATTCAAATTTAATTGATAAATCCGGAATTGAAAGCAAGCCTCAGTAATGGTGACCACGGTCTGAATCTCACACTTTTTTGGCTAAATTGTAAGTTGCAATAGGATTTTTTGAATGTTTTTTGCATTAGTCCTAGCTAGATTTCTTACCCTAAGTTACTAAACTCACCTCATAATGACCTACCCTGCCTCAATGGTGTCCCTCCCATTGTAGCACACAATATTTCTGGAATAACTCACCATTCACTGGATATCTGCAGAAAGACCAGCTTCTGTGGTCCCATGCCAAGTATAGAAGGTGACTGTGCACCCAGGTGAGCACTTGCATTTGGAAGCCGCCCTGCTCGGTGTTGGACACAGGGCAAAGATGTCAGGGAAGGACAAGCTGGCACCGTGATTTCCCCCATACAGACCTAGAGGTCCTAGAACAAAGGAGGGATATCAGCTCTTTGGAAGACTAGCAGAGGGGTCTGTGCCACCAGATCCAAGCAGCCTGCTCTGAGGTCACCACCTGTGTCCATGCAGTCTCAATGATGCGGAGGATTGGCCCCCAGGAGCACTCACTATCCGTTTAGGCTCATGCTCGGCCTCTCTTACTATTGGCTCAATCACTCAAGCTCCCCCCAGCCTCCCACTAATCCTGCACTGGCTTCTGTGCTGTCTCAGAGCACCTCGACACCTTTCCTCCTCCTGCACCTGCACTAACAGTGATGCCATCCACATTCAGCTCAATCCCTTGCTTTCTCTCATTACAGGAGACAATAGCTCACTATAGGGCACAGAGGGTCCAGATGGGTGAAGAAGTGCCCGACATCAGACACCTATTGGTTGAAAACTGTGGACCTTGCAGAAGATCAGGATTGGTTCTAAAGGGAGGCCAAGACTTTAATGTCCTGCAAAGTAAATACCACACTTCATTCCACTGTAACTCTCACAGTAACTTCCCTATGAGTCTCAATATTGCATAGCACTTTGAACCACTGACTGCAATACCTTCTCCCTCATGTCCTGCACATACCAATGGGATTCTGTGGAAAAAATACCTGCTCTGCCATTGGCCACCTCCTCAGCCTCTGAGGACACAGGTACTGAGACCTCAGAGGAAGCACTGGGAAGGCTGCCTCCTGCACTCCTCACCAGCTCGTACCTCGGTGGGAACATTAGTGTTAGAAAGTTTGAAAGCACAAACTGGTGACAGTTTCGTGGCTGGCCAAGTTAAAATGCACCAGGTTACTGTCACTTGACAGACTTTTGAAGACTGGGCACCCTCTCAGCTCCAGGCAGGGAGAAGTCTGTGGAGTGGCCTTTGTCCTCATGCATTCACACTCCAGGTGCCCCTTCCTCACAAGGAGGCAGGGCAGTGCTAGGACGTACCCAGCTAGAGCATGTACCACACACAGGCCCTTCGGCCGTCTCCTCTCAGGACATCAGAAGTTAACAAGGCTTCACCCTCCACCTTGCCTAACCCCATCTGACCTACAGAAGTTCAAACTAAGGAAGATCCAAGAGCCTAAGCATGTCTGGGCCAACGACCTCTGCCTTTAGATGTTGGTGAGGTGCCAAACATCCAAATCCCCTTCCTGATAGGCTTCACACCTCCTCAAGTCCCCATCCGATCTGTTTGTGTAACCCTGTACTTGCCCACCTTTATCCCCCTCTTCCCTTAGCTCCTAGCTTTTGGGGTAACCATGCTTGGTGTGGTCATACATTTTGCCCACTCTTAAAGCCAGGCTACTGCTTACCGTGGACAAACAGTCCTCTCACTTTACCTCGTTCCCACCTATACTTTGCTGTGTTACCCTTTACAAATACAGCTGTACCCTATCAAAGTTTTCTTCGCCCCTTCACTTCTGCCCAGCTTGCAGCCCAATGAATAGGTTCCTGAGTCTCCTTCCCACAGCAGTGGCAATCCCCCCATCCCACCCCCAAACCCTTTTCCCCTGCCTTCTCAGGGTGAACCTGATGAACGCAGCTTGTACCCCTCCCCCACTTCCTGGTGCCTGTAGGTTTCCCCAAAATCGCATTAGCCCTAACCTCTGGTCTGGCCACTATAGAGCCATAGAACTGACTGTGACCAACTGAGGCACAAATCTCTTGATGGAGAACAACCCAACCAGATACCAGACTGGGCTGGTATTAGAGACTGCTCTTGACTGACAGTGCCAGGAATGTCTGACTGAGCAATGAGACTGCTCCTGTAAGACTATGAGACCTGACTGCCTGCTTGCTGCAAGTGCAGTGTGTTTACTGTGGAGGCTGCTAACACATGTAGGTTTGAATTGATGTAACACACTGTTGAAGAACAAGTTTGGTTTTCTCAATTTTTCTCTTATTTTCACTTTCAGCCAGCTCCACAGCTGATCTACTGACACTTTTTGTTCCTTTTTTAAACCTTCTTACCTCATCACCATTTCCTATAAGACCAACTCCTGTATCATTCCTGTCTTTTACCCCACCACATTCTCTTTGTCCCTTGTACTGTCAAACCCTGCTCAAAACCTCTGCACTGCAAACTCAGTTTCTCAGTTCTGATGAAAGGTCATTGACCTGAAACATTCACTCTGTTCTTTCTCCACTTACATAGACTTGGTGGGTCCTTGTGGCACATTCTGTTCTTATTGCTGCATTATGCTGCTTTGCTTTGGCGCTGGGTAAGAAACGCAAATGTTCCTCCTGGTGTAAAGATATGGCTGATATTGCCTGTACGACCTGGCAGGAACCTGACAAGGCTGAAGCTGATGATATGGCTTAGTGGTAGCCTCCTTTTACAAAGTGATATCATCTCATGCATTGGTCCTCAAAGTGACCAAGGCACAGGAGTGCTCCCTAAAGACCTGCTGTGAGATGGCCCCTGCACTTTTTTCTTTTCCCAATTTCTCCAGTTTTCTACTGCTCCCTTTCATGGTCTACATCCAAAGATCACCCATGACTGCAGGAGAGGGAATGGACTCAAAGACCAAGATGCAGAGTTTCTGAGAAATGATTTGAACTCTTGATAATCTAAATTGGCCGCTTTTATGATCAAAGGGAACTGATCTAGATGTATCGTGAACTGTGTTCAAATTTGCTTTTTCTTACCTACACCACTAATAGTCAATTTCAGCATCAAAATACACCAGAACCAACAGCATCAACATATTTAACTTATCACTATTGATTCAGTCTCAAGGTTCTGTGAGGGAACTCCTTATGTTTTCATAGTGAGTGTGATATTCCTGACACACACCACAAACCTGGTATGATGCAGGCAGTGCTGAAATACGCTGGAAACAGATGCAAGTGCAAATTGACAGTTGCTACATTTACCAAGACAGCACTGCTGAAAGCTTTATCCCCTTATCCTCACATACACTCAGTCACAACTGGCCTCATCAACATAAACAATGATTCAATTCTGGTTTGCTTTTTTTTTCAGTATTACAATTAATTACATTATATTTTAAATGATTTCCTCTCCTCGTTATGAAGCATTAGACACCAATGAATAAAACTGGAGATAGTTAGTACCTAATATTCTGTCTGTGTGTAATATTATGTCCAGCTAACTGATATATGGGCAAAGCCAACACATATATGGCAAGTCACATTGGTTCATATGATGAAAAATGAAATATTATACAAGACCAACAAGATAATTTATAACACAAAATCTATTTGTGTATGTTATGTGGACCAACATAACAACTCCCCATGGGGGAGTGGAAACACCAGTGGTGGTTTTTAAATTACTTAATCATACACCTCTTAATAATTAAGCAACACGCTGTGACCTCGAATGCTTGTGGGAAACAAAATCCAACTAATAGCAGGAGGTGGGATGTGTGAATTATAATAAATTTACTGCTTCAAAGCATTAAGACTGTACAGTTTAGTAGCTGCATCAAAATGATTTGAAAGCTTTTTAAATCAACATTTGCAACATGAAACAGAAGCTTCTATGTGCTAGTTTATTAAAGCAATCAGTTTACTTTTTCAACCTTACACACTCCAACAATAGAAGCAGCCAGACCAATTAGCAATTAATTTTCTTGGCAGAGTCCTGCTGAATTTAAATAAAAAAACACACGCAGAGAAGCAGGTACATCATTGTATGTATAATAATAAAAAAAAATCTACAGCATTATTCACAATGCACCGAAGAAAACAGTGATTGGAACTGCATTGCAAAGCTGCAATACAATTGAGGCAAATTTTACGATAGCATGAGCTCAGAGTGTTATGCTTAAGCTGTTCAAGCTGTTGTTCAAATCTTAAGAGCTTTAAGAGCACCTTAGATTTTTTAAATACTACTTGATCTCAAAAAACGTCACTCAAGGACAATATTCTGGTCGAGCAAGGTTAGAAAGCGAGCTGATAATTGGGTCAAAATGGGGGTAGCAGTGGAAAAGTAGGAGGATATGGGAAATAGAGTTGAAACAAGGGGAGGGTGGCAGTGAGGCTGGAGACAGAAAAGGACAGGAGCTTGGGAGAAGGACAGCTAAGATGATGCTAGCAAGGGGATTGTTGAAGGCAGATGTGGGAAAATAAAGATGAAAGGTGTAATTGGAGGAGAGGAAGAGATCATGATTGCTGAAGAAGGACAGCAGAGGCACTAACGTTATGCAGGGGAACAACAGGTAGCATCAGTGGAGGAGTGGGAAATCTGCAGGAATGAAAAACGTAAAGACTGAAGGAAGAGAAACAATCAATGAGCCAACAGCTTCTCTGAGTAAATGGGAAAATATGTGGGAATGACTGGGACATGAATAGCTTGTGATATTATTGATCAGAGCTGGAAGGGGCAGGGATGAGACAGTGAAGTAGGTAACTGTGGTGGTTTCCTGAGGAAAGAGAGAAGCTGAGGAAGTCTCAAAGTTGTGAAATTGTTGTTGATTACAGACAGGAATGAGAGGGTGTAGATTTGTGAAGTAGACAGAGCTGAGGGGTATAGGAATTCCAAAACTGTCAAAGGAAGGTGAAAGAACCACAAAGAAAGGAGCGAGCAAAATCAGGCCAGGTATAAAACTAAACCAAAATTAGATATGAAACATTCCCTCTTCTCCCTGTACCAACATGGTTGATGTCATAAACAAAGCAAAGATAGTGGAGCTCAGAGATGTAGCTTGCTCTGCAGCACAACAGCACTGGATTTCATCAGCAATTCTCCTGAATGACTAATACACAAATTCAGGGTATTGACAAATTTTTCAACAACATTATGGTCACGAAAACAAGAACATTCTGAGGACCAAAACAGAAGTTGCTGGAAAAGCTCAGCAGGTCTAGCAGCATCTGTGAAGAGAAATCAGAACATTCTGAGGTACTTTGTGGCTTGATTGTCCAAAGCCTGCAACAGCAAGTAGACTTGACCTGTTCTTTGTAAACATTACATTTTTGTTGCAGCAATCGTTTTTATTAGCCAATGTTGCATGACACTCAAAGGTGAAAACCTTCATGAAAATGGCTTTATAGGTGAATACTGATACCTTCAAAATGGGTTTCCCTACTCTCAGGGAGTTTTCCAAGTCCTGTTGAATTTCCAACTCTCCAGGGATTATCCAGTGATGAAAGATGAATTTGATCATTGTAATGTATGTCCCAGAAGAAAAAAAGGATGTTAGAAAAAACTTTTTTTTCATTTTCTTTGAATACTTTGGTCCCTTGAATATCAAAATATTGAAGATGGAAAAAATTGTGTTTTACTTGATGGAGAGATTGGAGTAGGAAGTTATGTAACGTAGCATCCAAGATGTTCATCCAGCCTAAGCTGGTAAAGTGAAAGGTAATATTTTGATGACTACAGCATTAGGTGTATAATCGATATATATAGAATGGTACTTTCAATAGAAAATTGTGAAAAGATCAGCTTGTCTGAGAGAAAGTGAAGCTAATGCTTTAGTATAACCCATCAGAGTTGAAACTTGACTTCTCTTTTGATACTTCCTGCACATAAACATTGCTTTCTGCTTACATTTCTCATTTCCACCATTGCCAGTTATATTTGTCCTTTAAGTTTCAGAAAAAAAAGGCAAAGTTTGGCTTTTAAATAATGCAATTATAGAGATGACTATTTTCCTCATATCATGATGGAAATGCCCAGTACTCAGGTGGAGAGAGAATGAAAAAGGAATGACGGATTCCTGTAATAGACTTCCATTCCAATGCACAGTGTAACAATTTTTTCAGCATTCTTAATGAGCAGTCCTGGTCCTATGTTTGGAGTAAGTATAAGGCTGGTGTCTAAAAATGACAGTTGAGGTTGTCGCCTTAGTCCCACCTCAGTTTGTTCTTCATAGGACCAATGTCTGCTCCATTTGAAGTGAGCTCAGGAAAGTAGACACTGGGGGTTGTGCCAAGATGTCAATAGAATGGAGCATCTGCAGAGGCTCTGGGGTGCTTGAGAAAAACATCAAAAGCAAATAATCTTTCAGCTTGGAGTTTGGAAACCAACCTCAGATGATTTTCAGGCAGAAGTATCAGTAGCCAGGAGCTTACTGTCGGACCTCTGGGACATTCAAAACTCTCATGTCATATGAGGAACAGTTGAGGACTCTGGGTCTGTACTTGATAGAGTTTAGAAGGATGAGGGGGGATCTGATTGAAACTTGCAGATTACTGAGAGGCCTGGAAACAGTGGATGTGCAGAAATTGTTTCCACTCATAGGGGAAATTAGGACCTGAGGACAAAGCCTCAGAGTGAAGTGATGACCCTTTAGAACTGAGATAAGGAGGAATTTCTTCAGCCAGTGGTTAATCTGTGGAGATCATTGCCACAGAAGTCTCTGGAGATCAAGTCATTGAGTGTATTTAAGACTGAGATGGATAGGTTCTTCATTAGTAAGGGGATCAAGGGTCACAGGGAGGAGGCAGGAGAATGGGGTTGAGAAACATATCAGCCATGATTGAATGGCAGAGCAGACCCAATGGGCTAAATGGCCTAATTCTGCTCCTTTATCTTGTGGTCTTAAGGTCTTAATCCTTCGGCTCTTATCCCTCCTCCTTCCATCATAACTGACAGCTGCATATGCACATACTCATTCCTCATGCTGTGGAATTCCCTCCATAAACTCACTTGCCTATTCATTACTTTCTCCTCATTGTAAGAAACTCCCTTAAAAAGCTATCTTTTTGATCAAGCCTCATCTCATTTCTCCCTTTTACTTTATTCCTTAATTCACCCCTGCAAATTTTCTTGTCACCTTTTTTTTTCATAGTAAAAGTGCTGCATGCATCCAAATGGTTGTGTTATTTGGAATTCCTTTCCTTACAGGTGTAGAATATGTCAGGGTATATTGTGCCCATTGGAGAATCTACCTTACCAATTAATGTTATTAGTTCAACAAATGTGGACTTTTTCATTCTTGGATAGATTTAAAAAAAGATATCCTTGTTTGTCCTGCCCTATTGTAATTCAATTCATCCCAGCTGGAAATGTACAGTTCTATTTGCAGAATACAAATTGATATGTAATGGAGAAACTCTGTTGACAAAATTCAGAATGGTTCTCATCGATTGCCCAATGGGAATCATTTAGTTCCATTATAAATAGAAAAAGTTTTGATTTTATTCTTTAATTCCACATGTGAACAAAAAAAAACTTAAGTTCAACAAGTATCAGAGATAGTAGGAACTGCAGATGCTGGAGAATCTGAGATAACAAGGTGTAGAGCTGGATGAACACAGCAGGCC
>NC_063357.1:24044763-24141292 GCF_021869965.1 Rhincodon typus | reverse complement strand
TTCTGACGAAGGCCCGAAACGTCAGCCTTCCTGCTCCTATGATGCTGCTTGGCCTGATGTGTTCATCCAGCTCTACACCTTGTTATCTTATGTTCAACAAGTTATGTTTATTATGCTCAACTCCAAATGCATGAATGGTTTCTATTGAGTCTTTACAAGGATGAATCATGGTAGAACTCTTACTGAAAAAGTAAGAAATTGGTTAACCTTCATACCCAATTCCAGAACAATATGCTATTCAAAATATTTATATTTTATTGAAAATCAACAATTCTCCCATTAACTGATGATTCATGCTGTCCTTGTACTGTGACTCCATCATAGAAAGCTTATGTTCAATCTCCTGCTGTATCTGCGTCAGCTCATACACTGAGACTTCATAACTATTTATCACTGAGTGCAGGTATAATTCAGACTGCATGCTCTTGCTCCCTCTCTCCTGAGATTCCTATCCCCTGGCTCATCGATTTGCTTGGCTTGCTCACTCAACATATGTATTGAGAGTCGTTGAGGTTCATGATTTTCCACCTCTTAACACAAAGATACTAGCTGCCCATAAGTGTCTGTCAGTGAAAAAGCAGTGTGCAATCTTCAGTGATTCTGGTATTTCGCTATCTTTAATTCAAACATATTGAAGGGTGAGACTATTGCTGACTCAGTAAGGTTCAAACACTCTGCTTACGATTAGAGCAGAAATGATCAGCATTATGCTCAAACACCCAAAAAGGAAGACTCAAACCTAAATTTTCCAAGGTTTGGAAGAATTGTGCTCCAATATTTGTTTATTCATTCCTCATATGTATTAGTTTTATTGTCAGTACTTTGTTTCCCACCCACATCATACACAATGGTCCTCTGGCATTACTTAATCACAACATATAAAATTGCTCTTGATTCAATTATCTAACATTTCATTCATGCAATATGACAATACATTCAGATATTTAGAGCAAGTTATTTGGGTAGAGGATGAATGGTCAATAAATTCCACCTTTGATAGAAATAATGGCTGTACTTTGGATCAACTCATCTGCTGCTAAAACACTTCATCCATCATTTTGTTACCTCTTCACTTGACTATTCCAATTTACCCTTGACTGGTCTCTTCATATTCTAACCTCAATAAACCTAAGTTGATCTATATCTCTCCTGTGTGCATCTTAAATTGTGAAAAGTCCCATTCACTCATAAACCACCTCCTCTTTGACCTATTGAGGCATGGACTTAAGCATTGATTTTGGAACTTTTATACTTGTTTTCAAATCCTTCACTGCCTCGTCCCTTCTTATCTCTAATCTCCCCATTTCTGCAACCTTCTCAGATAGCTGCACACCCACAATTCTGGCCTCCAATTGCTCATTTTAATAGCAATTGTTATAGATCTTGTTGATGCTTATCACTTGTTCCACAGGAACAAAGGCATCAAATCAAAACAGTTCTCACTCATTTTTAAATATATTAGCCATTTATATCAAATATTATGGCCTACTGGGGTAGCATATTGTAAATGTACACACAGTACCCCAATTTACCTGACAATCAGACAGAGATTGATCAAAAACATGAACCAGGTTTCTATACTAACCGAGAATTATTTTGAATAATTACACTATTGCTACAAGTAAACAAATCTAAACACTGGCACATAACACAAGTTACTAAAACTCTAATCCCTTGATAAACTTCCACTTACTCATGCATTCTGCCAAATAAACAGGGAATATAGATTTCTGGCGGAGGTACAGAAAAACTGGAATGTCAGCTCAATATTCTTGGCTTCTAGTTTCTGGTAAGATGATCCTAATTCAGCTAGCCAACCTCCATGTGTCCAGTGTCTTTCTCTGGAAGCCCCCAGTGGTTTGCTAGAAGTACAGAGCAATTGACATATTTGGGAAATGTTTCTGTCAATCAAAAGTCACAGCTCATAGGACTCCTGCAGGAAAAGCTACTGGCTTTCTTCAAGTTTAGAATATAGAACATAGAACACAGAACATAGGACAGTACAGCACAGTACGATGTTGTGCCAAACTTTTACCCTAAACCTAAGGTCTATCTAACCTCCACCCCTACCTTATACTATCATCCACATGCCTATCTAATAGCCGCTTAAATGCCCCTAATGAGGCCGACTCCACTATCCTCTCCGGCAATGCATTCCACGCCCCTACCACTCTCTCAGTAAAGAACCTACCTCTGACGTCTCCCCTATATCTACCTCCACTCACTTTAAAACTATGCCCCCTCGTAATAGCTACCCCCATCCTAGGAAAAAGTCTCTGGCTATCCATTCTATCTATACATCTGATAATTTTGTACACCTCTATCAAGTCACCTCTCATCCTTCGTCATTCTAAAGAGAAAAGCACCTAGCTCTCTCAACCTTTCCTCGTAAGATCTTCCCTCCATTCCAGGCAACATCCTGGTAAATCTCCTCTGCACCTTTTCCAATGCTTCCACATCTTTCCTGTAATGAGGTGACCAGACTTGGACACAATACTCCAGATGTGGCCGAACCAGGGTTTTGAATAGCTGGAGCATAACTTCATGGCTCTTGAACTCAATCCATCTATTAATGAAAGCTAACACACCATACGCCTTCTTAACAACTCTATCCATCTGGGTGGCAGCCTTCAGGGAACTGTGGACATATATCCTGAGATCCCTCTGCTCCTCCACACTGAATCAACTCACACTTTTCAGGGTTAAACTCCATCTGCCACTTCTCAGCCCAGCTCTGAATCCTATCAATGTCCCTTTGTAACCTAGAACAGCCCTCTGCACTATCCACAATTCGACTCACCTTCGTATCGTCCGCAAACTTACTAATCCACCCTTTCACTCCTGCATCCAGATCATTTACAGAAATCACAAATAGAAGAGGACCCAGAACAGATCCTTGTGGTACACCACTCGTAACTGAGCACCATGTTGAATATTTTCCGTCCACTACCACCCTTTGTCTTCTAAGGGTCAGCCAATTCTGAATCCAATCTGCCACATTTCCCCCATATCCCGTGCCTCCTTACCTTCTGCATGAGCCTACCATTGGGAACCTTATCAAACACCTTACTTAAATCCATGTATACCACATCCACTGCTCTACCTTCATCCACGTGTTTGGTCACCTCTTCAAAGAATTCAATAAGGTTTGTGAGGTATGATCTACCCCTCACAAATCCATGCTGACTATTACGAATCAAACTGTGCCTATCCAAGTGATCGTAAGTCCTATCTCTCAGAGCCCTTTCCAATAATTTGCCCACCACTGAAGTAAGACGAACTGGCCTGTTATTTCCGCGGTTATCCCTATTCCCTTTTTTGAACAAGGGAATGACGTTTGCCTCTCCCCGATCTTCTGACACTATACCCATGGACAGTGAGGACGAAAAGATCATCGCCAAAGGCCCTGTGATCTCTTCCCTTGCTTCCCATAGAATCCTTGGATAAATCTCATCAGGCCTGGGGGACTTATCTATCTTCAAGTTCCTCAAAATTCCTAGTACATTTCCTTACTAATATCCACCTCCTCTAGCCTATCAGCCTGTTTCACACTATCCTCCCCTACAACTAGATCCCCCTCAGTTGTGAATACCGAAGAAAAGTATTCATTAAGGACCTCACCTATCTCTTTAGGCTCTGTACACAAATTCCCTTTACTATCCTTGATCGGCCCTACACTTTCTCTGGTCATCCTCTTATTCCTCATGTACGTGTAAAAAGCCTTGGGGGTTTTCCTTGATCCTATCTTCCAAGGTTTTGTCATGCCCCCTTATAGCTCTCCTAAGCCCTTTCCTCAGCTCCTTCCTGGATAACTTGTATCCATCTAGAGCCTTTTCCGATCCTTGTTTCCTAAACCTTATATAAGCATCCTCCTTCCTCTTAACCAGTCATTCGACCTCTCTTGAGAACCAAGGCTCCCTCACTCGACTGCATCTTCCCTGCCTGCTAGCGACAAACATATCAAGCACACGCAGTATGCATTCCTTAAACAATCTCCACATTTCTATAGTGCTCTTCCCTGACAGCATCTGTTCCCATTTTATGTTACCCAGTTCTTGCCTAACAGAATTATAATTACCCTTCCCCCAGTTATAAACCTTAACCCTGCTGTATGTACCTATCCTTTTCCATGGCTATTGTAAAAGCAACAGAGTTATGATCGCTACCGCCAAAATGCTCTCCTACCAACAGGTCTAACACTTGGCACGGTTCATTGCCAAGCACCAAATCCAAAGTGGCCTCTCCTCATGTTGGTCTATCTACATACTGTGTCAGGAATCCTTCCTGAGCGCACTGGACAAAATCCTCTCCATCTAAACTATTACAACTAAAAACTTTCCAATCAATATTTGGAAAGTTGAAGTCACCCATGACTACAACCCTGTGACTTCTACACCTTTCCAGTATCTGCCTCCCAATCCACTCCTCCACTTCTCTGCAACTATTAGGGGGTCTGTAAA
Organism: Rhincodon typus; assembly: GCF_021869965.1. NCBI lineage: Eukaryota > Metazoa > Chordata > Chondrichthyes > Orectolobiformes > Rhincodontidae > Rhincodon > Rhincodon typus. The sequence goes on along the minus strand of NC_063357.1, from coordinate 24,136,832 downwards.
AAACCCCCAACAAAGTGACTGCTCCTTTTTTGTTCCTGACCTCAACCCAAACTGACTCTGTAGACATATCATTCTTGAACTGCCTTAAATGGAGTTTAAACTAAGTTTTTTTTTAAAAACTGCAGAAATTAGGCACTTTCTGCTGGAGAGAACAACTGCATAATTTTGGTGGCTTTCTCTCGCGGTATCTATGTCTCTGTAGCGTGTTTCCAGTTCCAACCTGGTCAGGTAGCTGAGAACCAGCTTCACTTGTATACACTTCCTCAGCTCCCGAGCATTTGCATATTGCAAGAACCAACAGCCACAAACAGAAGTATGCTACCAGTATCAAATTTCTTGCTGCGAAATTATGCAGCCACCCTGGCAAGTCCTTGCTTCGTTTTACAAACAGTTCTTTCTCCTTGTAGCACATAGTTTTTAAAGACACAAAAATTAAAAGACATGGTTCTGACATACATTGACAAACAAGTTGAGGGAGTAGAAAGTCAAATACTTAAGAAGTTATTATAGTTTTGATTACTATATTCCAGCTTTGTGGTGTTTGCCATAACACATAGAACTTTCTCATGCATTTGTTATGCAACGACATGATTATAAAACCAAAAATTCAAAATGTAACTACGTATAGCTTATTTCCTGATACAGTAAAGTGAGTGGGTGCATGTACATGCCTGTGCATATGGATAGAGGGAAATATTGGCTTGGATCTTCCAATGGTTAGATAATCCTTTTTCCACCATCAAGGAGAGTTGTGCACCTTCAAAATCCCTTTTATAGCAGACTCCAAAGAGTTTGACAGGTAATGGAACATTTCACTGGGCAATTCCCCTATGCTCAGAATGCTCCAAAAGTCTGCATTTAAATCAGAGCATTTGGAGGGTTCTGATGAAATTAAGTAAACAGTTACTAGGAAAAGTTAGATGATTAAATATATAGTTAACTCTGGACTGAATGCTTAACTGACCCCATACGTACCTCACATAGACCCAGCTATGCCAATCCTAGATCACTTACACCTCTGAGCACCGACAGCCACCCCAACCACATCCAACTCCCATTGACCCAGGACTGACCTCCAACAAACCCCAGCTGCCACCACCAGATCCAACACCTGCCATCCCTATTATCAGGCCTGAACCCTGACATCAGCCCCTACTGCTCTTCAACCTAACATCTGCTCTCCCCAACCCCTGTCAGATACAATTGCTCACACTCTATCCCATCATTTACCTGGTTCCCTTCTTTCCTGGCTCATGGAATTATAGAGTCCCTACAGAATGGAAGCAGGCCATTCAGCCTATTGAGTCACAAGCGACCCTCCAAAGAGCATCCCACCCAAAACCCACCCCCTGCGCTATCCCTGCAACCTTGCATTTCCCATGGCTAGCCCACCCAATCTACACATGCCTGGACACTATGGGCAATTTAGCGTGGCCATTCCACCTAAACTGCACATCTTTGTACTGTGGGAGGAAACCGGAGCACCTGGAGGAAACCAACACAGACACAGGGAGAATGTGCAAACTCCACACAGACAGTTGCCTGAGGGTGGGATCGAACCTGGGTCCCTGGCACTGTAAGGCAGCAGTGTAACCACTGAGCCACCGTGCTGCCTTGCCATGACTCCACACCAATCTGGCACCTTACCCCCTTCCCACTTGGCAGTCTACTCAAATAGCAACCTACCACTACCCAGCTGGGACCTTACTGACCTGGCAACCTACTATCCTGGCATCCTACTCCCTAGCCAGCTGGTACCCTATGTACCTTCTACCCTTCCGACCTGCATATTACCCACCCAGCACTCTAACGTTCACCTTATGTACTTACTGCTTGATAGTAACTGTCACAGTGGTTGTCTGAACACTTAAATTGCTGAATACAGCAGCTGTGAATAGGAATGTGGTTTACCTTCCCGTAACAATTCCACAAAAGAACCATCAAAATGCAAGTATGAAGGAGCCCTCATTGGAATCTCCTCTTAGAAACTTGGAACTCTATTTTTGGGGAAAAAATGGGCTAGAATAGCAATCTGTTTGAGATTGTTGCTCCTCAGAAAATCTGGTCCATCTATTCTCAAATATGAAACAAACAGTTATTGGCTACCCCAGAATTTTAAACAAAGTCCAATTAAGTGAAAGACAGTTACCACTGTTTATACTGGGCATGTGCATGAGAACAGAATGTCCCTGCTATGCACAGTGGCAGTATAAAATATGCAAGACTTTAATGATGGGAATTTACTGAAGAGGCAAAAATTTAAAATATTGACATATTTAAAACAACTTCAAATGATAGAACAGGAATTCTGAACTATACCATGTGACAACAGAGGTTGAGCCAACAATTACACTTAAAATGTCAAGCCAGTCTTCATATTTCACTCCATATTTAAGGTTATAATTAATGAGCCCTAGTTGTGCCTTTCTCATTTTTAGTGTAAGCTTGACCGAGTTCCAAAGTTATGCTTTAACTACAGGATGTTTCATTAATCGCACAAATATGCCCCACGAGTCAAACATAATATTACCTCAGAGACTGCATCAAAATGGTGTATATTTATAAAAGTGACTGAATTTAGATCATTGCTGTAGCTGCTACTTTCTAGAGTAATTGTCCAATCAAAAATGAAAAAAATTATATTAAACAAACATTTTAATGTAACAAGCTCATGTCGACATTTGGCTATTTGTCTCAGTTTTATGCCATTTCATGATTTTGTAGAATACTAAGACCACACTTGGAATACTGTGTATAGTTCTGTTATCTATGTCAGAAAAGGACATAGAGGCACTGGAGAGGGCACAATGAGGGTTTCCTACAGTGATTTAGAACAGAGAAGCTATACTGATTTTAGGAAAGATTGAACAGGCTGTTGTTTGTACAGAAGACACAGGAGTGACCTGGTGGAATCCTTTCAAATTATGAATGACTTTGATGTGTCATACACAGAAAAGATGTTTGCACTTCTAGATAAGATGAGAACGAGGGCCCATAAATTTTTTCAAAAAGTCACTGACAAATCCACCAGGGAATTCAGGAGCAATGTCTTCAGCCAGAAAATGGATAGGATGTGAGACTTGCTAACTCAAAAGAAGATAGGTAGTGGTATTAATAGTCATTGTAGTTAACTTGGAGGTACGAGGGGAAGCTAGATATGCATGAGAAAGAAGGGAGTAAAGGAGTATGCTGATGGGGCTGGCTAAAGAAACTTGGGAGAAGGTTCATGTGGAGCACATAGGCCTATTGGCTAGAATGTTTCTGTGCTACAAATAGTCAGAATCTCTGTGGCTCTGTACTTTGCATATTTCATTTCACCTTAATTACCATCAATTTGAAGCAGTGGCTGTTTATGTAGCTCCGCCACTTTAATTTTGATTGAAGGAATGAACAAAACCATCACCGAGTTGCTCACATTTCTGCCATATGATCTACTGTGGTTAAAATGACTAGAGTTGGACAAGCGGACTGACTACTGACTGTGTAAATGAACTAACGAATGCAACCGCTTCTGCCAGAAATAAACAGAGCATTTCAGATGTCATAACTGGAAACTTTGCAATTGATGTCCTGATAAGTGGATAATGGTTCTCTCTTTATGGACAATATCATTGCAATCACTTTCAAGCGACAGTGATCATATAATATATTAAACCACATTATGAATGTAAGAACATAAGAAATCGGAGCAGGGGTTGATCACATAGTCCCTTGGAGACTGATCTTCCATTCAATATAGGAAAGATGTTGTGAAACTTGAAAGGGGTCAGAAAAGATTTACAAGGATGCTGTCAGGGTTGGAGGGTTTAAGCTATAGGGAGAGGCTGGATAGGCTGGGGCTATTTTCCCTGGAGCATCGGAGGCTGAGGGGTGACCTTATAGAGGTTTATAAAATCATGAGGGGTACGAACAGGATAAACAAACAAGGTCTTTTCCCCAGAGTAGGGGAGTGCAAAACTAGATGGCATAGGTTTAACGTGAGAGGGGAAAGATTTAAAAGGGACCTAAGGGGCAACTTTTTTTCATGCAGAGGGTGGTTCATGTATGGAATGAACTGCCAGAGGAAGTCGTGGAGGCTGGTGCAATTACAACATTTAAAAGACATCTGGATGGGCATGTGAATAGGAAGGGTTCTGAAGGATATGGGCCAAATGCTGGCAAATGGGACAATATTAATGGAGAATATCTGGTTGAAGGGTCTGTTTCCACACTGTACATCTCTATGACTCTAATATGTTTACCGCTCATCTTCTACTTCAAACCCACTTTGGCGCACAATCACTATAACCCGTGACTACCAAAGGGGCCAGAATTAGATCTATCTCAGTCTTGAGTATATTCAACAGCTGAGCAACCAATAGCAACTGCCCCTTGGCTTAGAGATTTCCAAAAACAATGTTCTGAGTGAAAGAATATCTGCTCTTCTCAGTCCTAAATGATCAAGCTTCATCCTAAAGATGTCACCTAGATTCCCCAGGAAAGGGAAATAACCTTTTGGTATCTACCCAGTCAAACAGCCTAGGGAGCCCCTTCACTCACCTCTGTCCCATGTTTTCTTATTCACTCATGGGTTATAGATGTCGCCAGTTGGGCCAGTATTTATTGCTCATTCCTACTTACTCGAGAAGGTGACGGTGAGCCGCCTTCCTGAACCGCTAAGTCCATGTGCTATAGGTACACCCACAATGCCATTAGGAAGGGAATTCCAGAATTTTGACCCAGTGACACTGAAGGAATGGCAATATATTTCCAAGTCAGGATGGTGAGTGGCTTGTTGTGGCAAGTGAGGAGGGGGCATGGCGCCTCCTTTTTAATGCACTCTCCATCTTCTTTAAGAGACTACTCAGAGCCTAAACATTAACCCGGTATCTCTCTCCACAAATGCTGCCAGAGCTGCTGAGTTTCTGAAGCAGTTTCTGTTTTTTTTCATTCCAGATTTCCAACTTCCATAGTAGTTTTGCTTTTAATTGAGGGATTGAGTCTGATGGAAGCGGATAGGAGAGGTTTCAGTGGTGAGGAGAGGCAGAGGCAGGAGAGCTGGTGAGGTGACCGGAGTGAGTGCATAGGAATCACAGAGGGCAGGAAGGGTGAATAGTTTGGGAGGATGAGGTGGGTGAGAGCAATTGAATGGACATGCTGCAGGCAGGAGTAACAGTTGTATTTCCAGGAGCTTTGGTACAAGGTATGTGCAGTGATAGAGTTAGATTGAATAATAGTGATCCTGTGAGTGGAAGGTCACAGGGTAAAGATGGTGGCACTTATTCTTACAAAAAGCAGGAAATCATTAACCCTCTTTCAGCCCTATTAGCCCTTTCTTCTAACCCGAGACATCGCACCATCCCAGGGTGGCTTTCTCTGTCCAGCCTGGCTGTGTCTGATAGCATGGCTCCCTTCGGCAACCTGGAAGAAACAGCACTGCCCTTCTCTCAAGCTCCTCATCCACCAGCACCTCCAGGTCTCTCTCAGTAAAATGGGGTGCCGATATTCCTTCATGCACCAGTAGCAGTGGTGCAGGATCACAGGGTGAGGGCCAGTTTCTGGCTTGCAGCTTCTGAAGCAGAGTTGGGGTTTAAATACGAGGCCAGTGGTATCCCAGCAACAGCAAGCACCTCCACCATTCCTGCTGCATCATCACATAAGAGGGGTGTCAAGTGTATAATTATTGAGCAGAACAGTAGAGAATTGTGCAAGAGAAATCAATAGGAGCCTCGGTGTGCAACCCACCATGAATGTTCCTGACAAAAGCTTCCAATAAAAGGGGAAAATTCAGGCCTTTGTGTTTGTCTTCCTTGAAGGAGACACAAGAAATCATCCAGAAGGAGAAATTCAAGGGATAAGGGAGAATGTGGAAATGATTGAAATTGGAATTAGAAAGAAGAGCGTAGTGGAGAAATTAATGGGACAGAAGGCTGATAAATTCACAGGACCTGATATTCTACATCCCAAAGTGTTGGAAGAGGTAGCTATGGCAATAATGGGTACATTGATGGGGAAAACAGGGACCAGCAGATCTCTCAGTCTTAGGGGAGTTGATGGCATTGTGGCATTGTCAGTAGACTACTAATTCAGAGACAAAAACATAAAGTGCTGGAGAAACTCAGCAAGTCTGGCAGCATCTGTGGAGAGAAAGCAGAGTTAACATTTCGGGTCCTGTGACCCTTCTTCAGAAAAATAAATGGAAGCAGACAAAGGGATTGCTTTAGTGACCCAGGAAGAACTAAATGCTGAATAGGTGATAATGGGAACTGTGAACTGTTGAAAATGGATTGGCTGTGCTGGGAGCAACCCATGCAGAACACGACCTAGGGGTGAATGATTGTAGGCAACAAACATGGAGGGAGGCAGCATGGCGGCTTAGTGGTTAGCACTGCTGCCTCACAGCGCCAGGGACCTGGGTTCGATTCCAGCCTTGGGCGACTGTCTGTGTTTGCACATTCTCCCCGTGTCTGCGTGGGTTTCCTCCAGTTGCTCCAGTTTCCTCCCACAGTCCAAAGATGTGCAAGGTAGGTGGATTGGCCATAGTGCCCAGGGATGTTTAGGTTAGGTGGGTTAGACATGGGGAATTAGGGGAATGGGTCTGGGTGGGATGCTCTTCGGAGGGGCGGTGTGGACTTGTTGGGCCGAATGGCCTGTTCCCACACTGTAGGGATTCTATGTTTCAATGATCTATGAGGTGTACATGCTCACAGTTCAAAAGTAATTAATAAATGTTGGCCTAGCCAGTGAAGCATACATCCTCTGAATCAATAAAAAGAAAATCAGAAGTAGGGAAAATGCTCTGATCTTTTTTAAAGGATATAATAAATATGACCTAATTGGACATAGTCAGCTTGGATTTGTGAATGGGAAATCATATTTGATTAATCCATTGGAACCTTTGCGCTTGTTATTAACAGAACTGATAAAGGGGTTGGTGGCCATAGTCCATTTGGATTTTCAGAAGGTTTCGTTAAAATCCCCTGCAGGAGGTTGGTTAGCAAAATTAAAGTACATGGGATTGGTGATAATGTACTGGCATGGATTAAGGATTGGAAAAAAGGCAAAACTGTAGACAAATGAATGCGTCATTCTCACATTGACAGACTGAGAATAGTGGGGTATCACAAGGATCAGTACTTGGGTCCCAGCTATTCAGAATATATATCAATGATTTGGTCGTGGGACCAAATCTGATATATCCAATTTTGTGGATGGTACAAAGCTAGGTGAGAGTGTGTAGTATGAAGATGATGCAAAGCTGTTTCAAAAGGATTTGAACAGGCTTAGTGAGTGGGCAAGAACATAGCAGCAAATATCTAATATGGAAAAATGTGAGGTTATCCACTTTGGTAAAAGGAACTAGAGATGTGAAGAATGAGATGAGATCTCACTGAAACTTACCAAATGCTTGAATAGATAGGAAGGGTACATGCAGAGAAGATGTTTACCTGGTTGGGCAATTCAGCACTATAAGACAGAGGAGCAGAAGTAGGCCATTTAGCCCATCAAGTCTGCCCCTCCAGTCAATGATATCATGGCTGATCAGATAATCCTCAATGCCAGGTCCTTTTCCCTACAACCCTTGATTCTCTTTCTGATTAAATATCTCTCTCAGCCTGGAATATAATTAATGCCTCAACAGCCCTCTGTGGTTAAAAAAAATTCCACCTGCTTGTTCATATTACATGTTGCTAAATGTTCTGCTATGACATTCTTTATGATAGACTCTAACATTTTTATAATAACCAACGTTAAGTTAACTGGCCTGTCACGACCTTTTAGTGTGTCCTTCCCTTTTTTAAATAACAGGTGTTAAATTGGCAGTTTTCCAATCTTCTGCAACTTCTCTAGAATCTAAGGATTCCTGGAAGATTACTACCAGCGTATCCATATCTCTGTAGCTACTTCTTTTAATATCCCAGGATGCATCCTTTCAAATCAAGGGGTCTATTGATCTTCAAGCCCATTAGGTTCTCTAATACTTCTTCTCCAGTGGTAATTATTGTATTTATTTCCTCTTCTCCTTTTACCCCTTGATTATTTAGCAATTTTGGGGCGTTATTAATGTCTTCTACTGTGAAGACTGGTGCAAATTACTTGTTCAACTCTTCTGCCATTTCCTGGCTCTCCTTTATTATTTCCCCAGCCTCACTCTCTAAGGGGCTAACATTAACTTTGGGAGCGCAATTTAAAAGCAAGAGGGATGCCACTTGGTCTGAGATGAAGAGAAGCTTGTTTTGAGTTCAGTCATGGAGTAGGTTTAAACTAAACATTGACAGATTTCTGATTACTGGTGGCATACAGGGTTGAGGGGTTGAGGTAAATGTTCAATCAGCCATGATCGTATCAAATGACACAGCAGGCTAGATGGGCTGAATTGCCTTCTCTTGTTCTTATGTTTCTATATTCCTATGAGTGAGGGCTTAGGAGAGAGGGAAAATGAGGAAGGGAGCAAAAGGGGCTATGTGATGGAGGATCAGTGAGGACGGTGGCAAGGGGGAGGTTCAGTGAGGGAGCAGATGGCGAGCAATGTTTTCATTGGCTGCTCACAGTAATGGAGCCAATGAAGGAAACAGGAGGCAGAAAGAAAGCAGAGCCTGAGACTGAGATTGGTCCAACTAATGTTCTGGAGTCACCGCCAAAGGCTTTGGGAGTATGTCTCCTCGTTGTTTAGTTTTAGGGAATCAGGCATTGTGCATTATTTAGCCTGAGTGACAGTTTTTGGCATCAGAGACTTACATCAGAGAATGTTGACTGCTAATTCCACCTGATAAATCATGTCAAGTTTTATTCTTGTCCATTCATGGGGAAGTCTACCAGGACTGTGGTAATGGTCCACAGTGGCAGTAACACTCATTTAATCATTAAGCTGTGGATCTCAGTCCAGTTGCGAGGGATTACTGTTCAGCATGTAGAAATGGTGCTGACACCATTTTTTAAAAAATCTGCAGCTCGTAAGATGATATTGTACTCAAGTACTCTTAGGGCATTGGGTATGTGAAGAAAGAAAATGAGAAGAACACTATCCTTGAATTTAGCAAATATTGTCCCCACTCTGCCTATTTATCCTATGTCTTGGCTTCTTTCAGTGCACTGATGCCCTTTATGGTATACTGCTGTCCTACTGGATATGTGTTCTATGTGTACTTTATCCTGAAAGTAAAGAAGCAGTGTTGAATATAGGAAATTGTTAGATGCAAAGTGTAAGATGATGTTAAAAGCGGTGTAAGAATAGCAAACTGCTGGGCAGAGGGGCTGTTCATAACCCTTCACAGTTAGAGAATAAGCTATCTGTCGTGAGCATACATCATGCAGCTAGATTTTACTTGAAGGGATTTATCAGTGAAAACCTTCTAACTCGTCAGTATGTCAAGACTTTCAAGTAGCAAATACAATGTGTACCATGTAGCAGAATGGACATGCATAGCAAGCATTCAAAATGCTACAGGAAAGTCTCTGTGGGATGAAATAGTACATGGCATGCAAACTACGCTGGTTTCCTGACAGCAGCAGTTAATTTTCTCAAGTTTCGATTTTTTTCATGGATGGAGTCAAATCCTCTGAACAATAAAAACAGCACTGACAAAGAGAGTTAGTTCCTTCCGAAAATTCTGGGGAACAGAATGCCTGATAGAGCTAAACAGGTTAGTTAGTGAAAAACCTCTTCATGTTGCACTTCCACTGCTGCATCAAGAAATCTTTTACTCCAACAATCTGTTGATCCATTCTTGCAGCGTGTGTAACATGACGGAAAATGGCTTTCCACTAAGAGCTGCTGTACATGTTAAAACAGAAGCAGACATTTTGCCCTCTAATTGCAAAAGACTGGTGAATTACACACTTAAGCTCAGTCTGAATGGCAACTGAGACCTGACAAGAAGATTTGTTGGGATTTCTCCATGTATACGCTACACAGACACAACATTCCCACTATAATGTTCCTTTCCGGTTCATATCCATAATAGAAATCTTAGTTTAATTGTAAACTTGTGTAGAATAAAATAAGCTACTCAGCTAAAATAGGATACAATTCCTTGAAAATAAGCTTTCATAGTGGTATGAATACACAAATGAATTGCTTCCTTCGATTCTGGCATTTGCTTATGAGCAAAAGTCAAAGAAGCAATAGTTTTTACATTGACATTGCACATGACTGTGTACTCATTCTCCACAAAAGTGAGGAATACATGACATTAAATTCAAATTAATAGTATATAGAGAAAAAGAGTCTATTGGTATTAATAACATGAAAAGGAAAACCAATTATTATTGCAATAATCTGAAAAGTTCAAAACAATTTTATGTACATGTATATAAGATGTACATTTTATGATATGAAGGACACGTGACCATACAACATATTTCAGAAAATATCAAGATACAAATGTATTTTAGTATTGTGTTGCTCTCTCTACATAATGTCTATTCATGTGATATTTTTTCCAGGTTTTCAAAATATTGTAAGCATTCTTTCATCAAACATGTATATGAATAATCATGCAGCATTGAGCTAAGGGTGAGTGATGTGGTAGCGAATGGAATACTTAGTTTGATCATCAGTTTTACCATCTAACACTCCAACCGATGTCAGATGAAGCCCTATTTACACAACCAGCTACTTTTTTCCTCATATATGTCACTGTTGATTAACTTTGCCCACCAAGTCACACATCAGAGAATCCTGAATGCCCTGTCCATGATTGTCCAGTTATGTCTTGTGATATTTGAGGAATCTCACTCTCAGTTTTCAGAAAGGTATACCACATAATTTCAACTTCACTCACAAGTTACTGTTACTTTACAATGATGCTACATTTGCGGCGTTATCTCAAGATCGTAAACCAGTCTGACTCCAGAGAAAATTGGTGCGAGACCTCTTGGAGGAGAATAGCTCATCACTGCTTCAGTTTGTTCCTCCATAGAGTGCTCCAGTCTCAAGTCAAATCAAAACATAAAAATATCTGCAGTTGATTCTGAAAATCTTCTGGACACTTCAAAACCTAACAAAAGTTAAATTCAAGTTAATACTAGATGTTTCTAAGTGTTTCACATGCTTGCATGGCACTTGGCTTATGCACCCAGGCACATACAAAGTTCTTTCCTGACCGGGGAATCAATGCTCCAGCCAAGTAGAATTAATGGAATACTGCCTCCACAGAATCCATGCTGTCATAGCTGTTCTCAGAGTTGTAGCTACAGTAGTAAAAGCAGCATTTGATGAAGTGTTGCATGAATTATTCTCTCCACAAACCATCTACAACCTTTGTGTCAAGTTGTCAATTTAATATCAGTGACTGCTGTTCTATAGCTTTTTGTTTCTTTTCGCAGTGGATGTCCATCATTAATAATCCACTTATTTCATAAGAGTCCTTCCAGTCACTAAACAGGACACATTTTCATCACTAATGCAGAGCTGGATTTCAGAACAATAAGTTACATGTCAAATTATGTTCATGGAAATAACACAACTGCAGCTTTTCATCTTAACCAATTGAAAAACACTTCTTACTTTAAACTGGGAACCTACCTTACTGGCTCCAGGGAGTAAATGTAATTTGACATATGGATCAGCAAGTCCGTTGTGGTCCATTGGCTTAAGGCCCTTTGGGAAACAAAAAAGAATACTTACTGTAATTATTGATGATTACATCCACGAACACATCTGGTGAATCAATAACTAATAGTTACTGTCCCAAAACAACTTCCCTTACATTAATATTTTTACACCACTTTTTACAAGACATGCATGACTGTGTAGATCTTAACAACTAGGCTGGAGAAGATAAATGAACTTCAAGCAGCATATTGCTTTTGAACACTGCCTCTACATTAAAATTCACTGAATTGTGGGATATCAACCATAAAATGATACAGTGTCGGACCTGCTGACCATGTCTAAAGAATGTACAAATGGAGAAAGACTACACAACATTACCATTGTGCTAATCCGAATGCAACATTCGTCCTACCTTTATTGCCAGAATTTCAGAAACACAATTAAACGTAAGACTCATGTTGACTGCTGGTTATCAAAGTAAAGCTCATATATTCTACATAAAGAAAACTAATTGCATAATTTACTGGGCAAACATATCTGTAGCCTTTGGGCAATGGCAAATATGTAATTCCAAACAAGTGTAAAATACTTCAGAAATCCTTCTGAAAGAGCTAAAATTCAAAACAGATTTTCTCAACATATTAATTAGAATGCTACTTTGGTTTATCAATCTTACTTTTACTAACTATATGTTCCACTCAGTAACTTTTATGTGCAGAATTATTATTGTAATGAAAATTTAATCTAAATAGTTATGCAATGTGTTCTTACAATAAACTTCCCAATTTAGTTGTGTTTTGTGAAATTGCAGTCAACGATTGTGGAATACACACTCTACAAAGAAAAAGATTCAAGTCTTGCTGGCTATACACATTCTGAAGGCTACCAGAATTCTACTAAATGATTGAATTTTATTTTGTCATTCATGTAAAATATCCCGCGTTGCGTTGTGTTATAGTAAGATTTTATGGCGTTCTCACAATATTGGCTCCCCACTAATGCATGGAACCTAAGATCATTGGGGTTTGCCCTTGCTGGACACAGAGATCTTTTAAATAAGCAACAGCATGAGGTTGGTTTGTCCTGCATTGCAGTCAACTAGCAAAGGTTAATTGTGCCTTGTGCTGTCCATGCCCTGATTCGAGGGTTCTCAATTTTACCACCTGAATGAATATTCAAAGCTTGAAATTTGTTTGTGACGAATGAACTAATATCAGCGTGGGAGGACAAAAACAGAGCTTGAAAATCAGTCTAAGTTTCCTGCTTTGATTGTTCTATAGCCATTCCATTTTGGAATGAGAAGGCATATGGGATGCTTATTAAGGACAGGAGTTCGCTTCCCTCTGGTGATCCTCAGTTCATGTACCAAGTTTGCCGGTTTAACTGCTGAGAGTGCCCAGTGGAACACAAGTAAGTAAGAAGGATAGAAGGGAAGACCAGTAAAAATGACAATCACAAAATTAGTATAACGAGCAGGTGGAAATTTCAAAAGCAAACAGCAATGAAGATCATTTTTGACAATATGTATTATTCATGATACAACAGGGTCTGAAGAGTACGATTTCCATTCGTTGGCAGGACATTTTTAACTCATTGCAATTCAATTACAGCAACAACAGAAACGTCACCAATTCTCAGTCTAACAAATGAACAAGAAACAGTTTGTGCAAGCTGGCTGAATGTAGAAGGAGCAATTGCATTTCACGTCCATGGGTACATCGATTAAACTATTTAAGTTTGAATAATTTCAGCAACATTAAATTTGTCAACATTTTAGTTACTGTTTCAGTTAGGTTCCACCATTTGGGATACATTTCAATCACATTTGCCATCATTAACGAGTCACATAACTCAAATCACCTTGAAGAGTATTGAAACAGTTAATGTACAACTGAGAAGTCACATTATTGATACTACAGCAATATTGCTGTTGGGAACATTGTAATATATAAACGAGGTGGCTCTGTTAGCTGCAATGGCAGAATACTTTCTGCAGATTGTTTCTCTGTGCTGCATTTGAAGTTGAGTAATGCTGGTGACAAGCAAAGCTACAACCAAAGTCTGAATCTGTATCCTGGCCTTTAAGGACTTTCATCACCTTTGGAAATGGCATCCGATCAAAAATTTAACTTACTGAATGTAACATTCAAATGCACAGGTCAACTAAACTCAAGTTGCAGCCAGTGCACTGAAATTTGCACCACAATTTAGAAGGAAAACTGTGGTGTTAATGGGGATTAAGTTATTATTAAAAGTAATGTCAACCACTGCATTGAAAGGAAAACTTCAGCCTTCATAAATGCTCCTCCATTATTTAGTCTCTGGCACTGTAATCATTACTCCCACACAAGCATATTTCCAAACAAATGTTTCCCACTGCTATGCATTGAAAGCAACCATTTAGCGCATTGAAGAGATTGTTAGCTTTCTTTTCTCACCAATTATGTCGCTCATTACCGCTGAGAGAACAACATACCTGAGCCCTTTAATTGAAAGATTTCAGAAAAAGAGGCTGTTACCACTGAGGAATGGAAAAGGAATTCCTTTTATTAACAGGCAAAAGAGAAACACAAACTAAATGTACTGAGTGCTTGGATTTCAATATGAATTAAGTCACCAGTGAGCAGATGGAAAATAATATATTTATTTAAAAATGCTGCTTAAAACATCGTGACCTTCAGAGAGGATAAAATCAAGATGCCTGGGTGGTCAAACAGCATAACTCACATGCAAAGGATGGCCAGTTGGGATAAATACTATGGGCCGTCAAAGTTTGTGGAGCAAGACCCTCACGTTAAAAACCTTCCAAAAACAGACTGAAGGTTGGGGAAACAAAAAAAAAATGAATGGAAGCAGTAAAAAATCTTGTTAGTGAGCATGAAACGTTTCATAACACTATCTCAGTCCCCAAAGTATGGCATCTCCCTATTTGTTAATGAGTGTGACTTGAAAAATTTGCTTTCAACGCATATCAACTTCTTTATTTAGTATTAGCAAATGAAGGGAAAGATATCTCAGTGTCTTCCATGAATGAACCACTTATATCAAGGCATATCTTTTTTTCAGTTATTCAAAGATTGCATTCATTGCACTCTGTGAGTGCAAAAGATGAGAGGTGCACCGGACAAGAATATGACAAAAATGACCAAGTCCATTTGTGCTGAAATTCAATCCAAGCAGGAAACATTAACCAGACCACAACAAATTCTTAAATTAAATTTTAAACTTGATAGAAGATCTGGGAAAACTCAGCAACACGTGGTGGGTGTATAGGTGGATCATGGTCACCATTTTTGCATTGGGAACAGACACCCTGAAATTCAAAACAAATAAAACAAGTAGTTAAATTTCCTCTGCTTTGGGTCAGGGAATTCTCAGTACCTGCATGAAAAGAGAAGGACCCAATGTCCAAGGCCCATAGTTGTGGATCTCTTAATGTTGCCGGATATTTCATGACAATTCGCCAAGGTTGGGAATGATTTATTGACAGAATGATGACCCTCCAAAGAGGAATGGCCATATTTCCAATCTCATTTTTCTCACTCAATGAGTAAAATAATCCATTTTCAGAATTCCGAAAGGAATGGACCTTAGAACATCTTCTCATCCTCCTTCTGTTGGCAAGATCAGCCAAGGATCAATAAAGAGAGATTGTTGCAAAACAAAAACTGTGTTACTTCCTGACACTCGTAGGTTTGCATAAACCTGAGGCAAAATTGTTTTCAGATGAGCTGATGGTTTCTGTGAGTTGTAATCACAGATATTTGCTTGTTGTTTATAACCATGCCAAGTTAGCTTTAAAATATGCTCAAAGGAATTTTCATCCATGGCAGAAACCTGTCAGTCTCCTGTGAAGCTTTATTTTCTTCAAGATTAGTAGTAGCTGCTTTTGAGATAAGGCAGATGTTCCCGCTGCGTGTACAGTTATTGGCTTTACTGAAGTGCTTTCTCACTGCATTTGCGGAGCAGCCTGTGTCTGGAAATGTATTAGCGAGTGGAATTTCAATCACAATAGTTAAAAAAAATTGCACTGAATTTCTCATGTTTAGGATTTTATTAAGTCTGTCAGGTATGATGCATTCTACTGGGAGATGGATTAGGGCAGCAAATTATGTCCTATAAATTTCAATAGAAGTTCTCAATTTGTTTACGCACTCACGATGGGAGATCAATTAGTTACTGTGTGGCAACTCGGGTAAATATCCGTATGACTCCCATTAGAGTGGCAAACACCCACAGGGAAATGTCAAGAGTTACACTAGTAACCTGTAAGAATAGATCGGAAACTTTAGAATGAAAAATTGTTATGCTATTGCTGCTGACATATAGGAAAAGAATGATTTGCACATTCAAATGAGTTTTGGGGCACTATATTCCCAATCATTAAAATAATAGAAGGTTGTTTTGGTGGCACAAAACATTTGCTTGCTTAAAGCTGAAACAGTAATTTCTAGTTTCATGTCAGAAATCATTTGAAATACATTGCAGTTTGATCAGTACCTAAAAGAAGAAAAGGTTCAAGTTTGGTCATCAGACTCTAGATGAAAGGTGTTTTATCGTGCAAGCTACCAACTCCTACTTCTCCCTTCTGCAATGATTTAAAATTAAAGTTATCAGTGTCAGCTAATTACATCATTAACTAAATTAATATAATCCTCTGCTTGCGGCTCGATTGTCATGGGGTTAAATTCTAAGGTAGATATTAATGAGTTAACATTATCTCTCACATATCATTACTGCTCAGGATTATTATAGGTGAATGGAGGGCTTTTATGGTGCAGTGGTAGTGTCCCTACCCCTGGACCAAGAGACTGGGTTCAAGTTCCACCTGCTCCAGAGATCTGTAATGATATCTCTCAACAAGTTGATTAGAAAAATAGGTTAGATTAAAAAAAAGTTATACGTGTATCTGAGGGAACATTTCATAAATTACTGACATGATGGTCCACAGTTAGATTTAATCTTCCTCTAAAGGTGGATATTTTTAAAGAATTGTCTGAGAGGTAGTAGGATCAGGCACTTGAATGGTCATTCTCCAGTCTCGGATGAAGACCTCGTGAGTCCACAGAAAGGTTCATTTCAATAAAGTGCTGTGAAACCTATCTATAAATGGCTGTGGGAGACGTGGGGGAATCTCCCAATGGATCAACAACTGCCTTCTCCAAGGGAGTCTTCAACAGGTATGTAAGGTGAGGTGCTGTTTGAGATGACAGATTGTTTGAATTTACGGCCAGACCAACATTCAAAGGGATTGGCAGACCTAATACGAAACTGACATTCTTTGCATTTGCTTAGGTACAACACTTACCAATTTCTACTCCTGGATTTAGGTCTACATTCAGCTACTAGTGGAACATCTGCTTTGAGTTCAAAACACTAAAGCAATCATCACAGCAAATAATCACAGGCATAGTAAGTTTAAACCGAGGAACAAATGATCCTGAGCACATTATTCACTGGCATGTCCTACACCATGAATTCTCAGGGAAATGCTAAACGAATGCAAAAGCAGTGTCTAATACATTGGGTGGTGTTTTCCCAGCCCCTGAACAATGTGGACATTGATGAGTCCATTAGGAAAATAGAGTACGATTCATAGAAATGAGGTTCTCAATGTCAAGAGGAAGAAGTCTGATTCTGCAGCAGTGAGTTTAACAGCGAAGCGAGACTTTCACTAGCGAGTGGTGAGAGGCTGATTTATAACTATTTGCATGAATTAGCATACCAGTATTACCTAATCACAATGACATGCAGTTTTCCATTTTTCAACGTGTTGGATCAAAATTATGCAGCAACAATTCTCAGCATGAGAATCAGAGTGGGTACCTGGTAACTTCAGCTCACCACCTACTCTTTTGCAGCTCCATCTTGAACAGCAGTCATCAACATCTCAGTGCACGCTCCATGGGCAGTGGCTGTCTGCACCACCAGTACAGACAGGTTGGCATCAGACACATGCCAGCCTCTCCATACCATTGTGGAACATCATCGACATTTTTACAATACAGCTTTGCATCTCAGCGCTGTATGTTGAAGTTCAGCGGCACCTGTCATTTTACTGCTGTTGCTAGGACACATTGTCACAGGGACAAGCACACGCCAAATGGATAGGAACAGGATGCACCTCGTGTCCTCATCTGCTCTCTTACTGCTTTGTCAATTTGTACTTTCTTTGATGCTCATAGCCTCTCTATCTTGTCTTTTTGCACTTTGCTTTTTCAGCTAGGGCTGAAAGGCTCAGAGTACACTGTCTTGGCTTGCCGTTTAGAGCAGACAAAAGCCAGGCAGCTTGTCATGCTTATCAACAATCATCAGTCCAGGGAGGCGGTGTTGCTGTACAACACTGTGTGTGTCAATCTCACATCCGCAGTATGTGCCAGCACTGTACACAGCAGACAAACTGAATATGCTTCATCAAATGGCCATGTGTTAACGTCCACAGGGAATAGTCCTCAGTCAGGCCAAGGGACACAACCTTCAGTCCCGACATAGTAAGTCAAGGACTGGGCACCCAAGTCAGTCTGAGGAGGTGGGCCGCAGTCAGCTCAATGAAAGTCAAGATGGGCGGAGGGAAGGGTTATCAGCAGCTACTATTGCAGTAGAAACGTTGGGGATTGGAAGCAGCACACTTGGATGTAGAGGGGACAGTGAGTGTGAAGGGGGATACACAATATGTAAGATGGGCAGAGGATAGTGCATTGGAGGATATGGATTACTGCAGGTGGGAATGCTTATATCAATAGTGACAACCACCCCTAGCTTTGACAGAAAATCAGTGCAGCATGATAGTTGAGTCGACTAACTGTAGGTTGTACTGCACTTTGGCGGAAGAGGTTCTAAACAGGATGAGGATATGGATGGGTAATGTGTCCAGCTTGGTTTCTTAAATAGCAATACATTTACAATGGTGTATTTGTATTTGCAATGCATTGTTATCTATGCCACCTATGTGCCCTGAGAAGCATTATCTCTTTGTTTGCCTCCTACTACATGCACATTATAGGGCACCTCATGGTTGGCACACTTTGAGCTTATAAATAGCAGTGAAGCTGAATCCATCTTTCTGTATATACTCTGTGCTTGAAATAATAACTCACTTTCAGAAGTAGACGAATGTATTAATAAACTGATTAACTCAATAACTGAGTTATTATCAACACAGCTGTAAAAGCTAATGAGGTTAGAATTAAACTTTGTTCCACCTGTTTGCCAGACAAAAGGAATGTGCAAATGTTCTGTTTAGAGTGTCAACCTCCTAAGCCTGAAAGGCATTGGAAACAAGATGTATATAGGTTTGGGTTCTACAGGAGCATTCCTGGTTACCAACAAGAACAGGAGCTGAGCACGTAAATATGTTTATCAGGGGCAAAAGCTTATTTTAAAACCCAAACAAGAAATTTATTTCCCTTAAGTTTAGCATCCATCAGACTTATATTATTCTACATGTCACCAGACCAATTGGCTTTGGTCATGCTAATTTAATAATGCTACATACTCCATACCCAGACTGTGCCCTTATTCAGAAGTGATCTAATTTCTCAGCACATCTCCTACAGACAAGTCAAGTCGCCCTAGTCTTACCAGACCACAGGGCTCCTCTCTCATTAGAGACAGACATGACTGGGTGGTGATTTAACTGGAAGACCACCACACCTCAGGTGAGGGGAGGGGTTGAGAAGGAGAGTCCTTCACAGTAACCTCAGCCAATGCAGGGATTGAACCCACCAACAGCATCACACTGCTTTGCAAACCAGCCAACTGAGCTAAACTGACTCTCACAAACATAACAACAGTATCACTATCCTGAAGTGCTCTGTCCAAAAACGCACAAAAGATTTTGAGCTCAAAATCTATTCAATAATTGGAACCCTGGGCTCACCTTTCAGTGCAACAGTGAGGCATTACCACATTGTAACAGATGTTGTCATCTCTAGAAAATTTGACACCTAATGCATGTTCCCAACACAAGAGCACATAACAGGAAATTGTGAGCATACCCCAATGCTTTTCCAATTGCTAATCTTAAGGTCAAAAGATTAGGAGGTGTACACACAAACTCCCAGTACACACTCCCAGACGGCAAGGTTCCATGCCCGCAGCATTCATTTGACAAAACCTACTTTGGCAGAATGCAAGTTCCTTCCATGTAATCCAGGCAGAGATGTGCTGATGGGCATTTCAAACAAATATGATAGGGAACTTTGGGAGTTCTTTATTCAGACAGTATGCAGAATTAAATTGTTAATGCTCATTATCGGAACATATCATAAAATACACGAATGTCAGTTGTGTTACCAGTCTCCGTCCAAGTCCTTATTCTGTTTGCAACAATATGTTGGAAGGTCATTCTAACGATTAGTTGTCATTGACAATTATTTAGTTGGAATTGCTAAGCCATGCCTGTTAGTTTTTCTTTTCTCCACCTTTCAGCTCAAAATGATTTTGCCTAAAATGTTATGGAAGTGCATGTTTATGATGATATGATGGGTGCAACAAAATAGCTGGAACAGTATTACTCCTCCACTACTGCAATTTAAGAATTAAAAAAAAAAGAGATAAACAATTGAAAAGCATGAAGCAATAGCAAATCAGGGAGAGAAAAAGAAATAAAAAGAGGAAAAGAACATTTAGATTGAGAGAGAAAAAAGACAAGATAGATTTTTTAAAAATTAAATATTAAATTTGACATTTTTAAATCTCCATCCACAATGCACAACCATAAGTTTAAATTTCTCATTTTCTGGGTCAAAGTGATTGGAGAAAGTAATTGACAATAATCACATCATTAAATGGGCACATAAGCCATTAATTACTCAAATTAACTTTCTGTGGCGAGTTTAATAGGAATTATTGTGCAAATGTAATAGCCTTGCAGTGAGTTTCCTGAACTCATGAATAAGATACTGTAACAGTGGAGTGGTGCAAATTGTTCAACAACTTGTGGTTTGCAAATTCACGATGCATCACCCTCACTGCATGTTGCTGGCCAATTGTATACTACCAATTACTCACTACTTGTACACCTTTACAGCTTATGAAAATTTCAGGCCCTTCTGTTTTCTCTATGAAAATGGGGTTTCATCCTGTATAATTGTCCACACAGTACATCAACTGAAACAAATGGTGGAATGAATTATCTGTCACTCTCCACTTTAATAATAATGTTACTCTTCATGGATTTTCCCTGAACTCCTTATTCAAATCTGCAGCAAAATAGCAGTTTCTGTAATCAGATCTACAGCTTCCATGATCTGAAATGTAGAATTTTATGCATGAAATGTAGGAATATTTGGAAACTAAACATTAACCTTTTGAGATTGAATCCTTCAAGTCAGAACAGGTAAGTAAATAGCAATGCAATATTTAACTTCTGCAATATTCTAAACTAATCTGAAAATAATGAATTCAAAACGTTAACACGCTTTTTGGAATTGCATAACTGTTGAGAGCAGTTAAGACTAATAGACTATTTCTGTGCTGTCTTCTATGGGTGGAATCTTATTGGGGTCTGAGCAACATGGGCAAAGGCAAGACTTGTTGCAGAATGGGATGAAAAGTCCAGTGAGGGCTATCTCAACGTCAGGAGATCTCACTCCACCTTTATGCTTTTGCCAAGCAGCAAGTTACATTTCTCACTATGCAATGGCAAGTTGCCAGTTAAGGGGGATTATTGATGGCTAAACATTTTATTAACAGCCCAACCTACCTTATTAACATTCAACTTTCTATCTTATCAAACATGCCAAACAAGCTAGACATCAAGAAATCTCAGAATGAAAACCAGAGCAGGCATCTGGTGATTTCAGCTTGCCACTTGTTCTGAAGGACATCCAGTTTGGACACTGAGCACCAAAATCTTATAGCAAGCTCCATAGGCACTGGCCACACCAGCCCCTATCCATAGACACTGGCATCTGCCATGTGCCAACATCTAAGAACCCTCATGGTACAGCTCCAAGCCACTCACGGGACACTTCTGCACTTCAATGCTGCACCTCAGGCTGCACCAGCAACTGTGGTTGTAATACTGCAGCAACGACACTATGTGTTCATGCACACCCAGCTCATGGACTGGACCAAACTACAGCTCCAGGTTCTACATACACTGTCACAGCACTCCCTCACTCTTAGACTACCCAGATATTCACAGCATCCTTGCCCCATATTGCCTTGCCTTTGTGTGCTTTTAACCTTCAGCCAGAGCTCCCCAGCTCATATTCCTGCTGCCTTGACTTGCCGTTTAATGTAGGCACAAGGCAGGGAAGGTTGTTATGGTTATCAGCAGGTGTCAGTCAGATCAATGGAAATTGCCTTTGCTCAGGGGGTCCAGATACAGCAAGTCAAGAGCAACCTTCGAGACCAGTCCAGAGATTTGAACACAGTCAGTCAGTGTCAGGATGCTCTTCACATATACAGCATAGAACATAGAGCAGAGAACAGTACCGCTCAGGAACAGTCCGTTCAGCCCACCGTGTCTGTGCTGGCCAAGATGCCATTCTAAATGAATTCCATTTGGCTGCACACTGTCCATATCCCTCCATTCCATGCATGTTCATGTGTCTGTCTAAATTCCTCCTAAATGCTGTTATGGTATTTTCTTCGACCACTTTCTCTGGCAACACATTCCAGGCACCTATCACCCTCTGTGTAAGAAACTTCACTCACACATCACCATTAAACTTGTTCTCCCTCACCCTAAACCCATGCCTCCCAGTATTTAACATTTCTACCCTGAGAAAAAGACTCCAACTATCCACCCTGTACATGCCTCTCATAATTTTACACTCTTCAGTCAGGCAGCCCCCTCAGCTTCCAATGCTCTATGAAACCATTCCAAGTTTGTCAAACCTCTCCTTTGTAGACATAGGGTGAGGAGTCAGATGTTAAGCAGCCCACCATCCATCCTGACTCTTTCTGCCCTATAGTGGGCTGTTTCCTTCCTGGAATGAGCAAGAGGCAGGTATTCTGGAAGATTAAAGCAGATAGCACAGATGTTACTGTCGGTGCAGGGAGGGAGGTGCCCCAAGCAAGTGAGTGGGCAGCACAGAGGGCAGGAAGGGTTGGTGGAGTCAGGAATTGGGTTGGTGGGGAGTGAGTGACAAAAGACATTGCAGGCAATAGTGAGAGTGGTAGAGCACAAGCCTTGGTGGGAGGTGGCAAAGATAGAGTGGCATTTAAGCTGGCAGAATGAAGAGGTCATTGACCTTCTTCCTACAATGCTGTGCTTTTCTCCAGTTGACTGAGACTGCACTGAGGGAGGAATGGGGGAGTGGGGCAATCTTGGACCAGGCTGGCATGGTCTGGTGTTGTACCTTCCACTGCTGATCCTGGGGAATGAGAAAGTCCCTCCTGTGGACCACCCCATTCAGCAGACCTTTTATATCCATGCTCCCAAAGCAGGTCGCCAATGCCCCCACCTGCCAAAGTCCAAAGCAAATATCAGGAACTGTGCAGGTCAGTTCTGGGGGCTCAATAGGGTTTTAAAGATGGCTTGGGTTCAAGGGATGCCAGCTAATTCTTGGAAAGCAGTGACAAGTTATTTCAGGACTACCGTGTGGTAAGGTGGGGCCAGAATTGGACATAAGGGAGGCCATGGAGTAGGGTTGGTCATTAGTAGAGTAAGTTGGTAAGATTCGTCAGGGACACTCATTAGACCTTGCAGCATAAAACCTTCCAAAAAATACTTGATGCTAATTGCATTTAGTCAGAAAAATGTGAAATTGAGCCCTTTGTGACTGAGTGAATGATCACTGAGAACAAGGTTCAGCCAAATCTTCTGTCTCTGGCTGGTGAATATTATAAAAGTTCTTCTCCACTTTGCAGGCTGCCATACAGTTAATTATCTTTTGCATGCAGATACACAGAGGAATGCTTTAATCACAATCATTGGGCAAGTGCTTGTTGGATATTTGGGGATTCCATTTTGAACCAAGGCATTTAATTCCAAACCAGCCATTAAACTAAACTGGTCACATGGACTGGGAGTCGCTCACTCATGATTTTTTTTAAAAACTGTGTTCAAGGGAAAGTGGGAATCACCGGCTATGTCAGCATTTATCACCCATCCCTAATTGCCTTCAATTGTGTGCTATCTTCTTGAACCGCTGCAGTTCTTGTGGGTATAGGAGCAGCCACAGTGCTGTTAGAATGGGACTTCCAGGATTTGGACCCAGTGACAATGAAGTGTAGTGATATAATTCCAAGGCAGAATGGTGTGTGACTTGGAAGGAACTTGTCTGTAACTTATATGGATCTGTTGCCCTTGTCCAAGTCTTTGCATGTGGTACAGGTCACAGTTTTGGAAAGCACTTTCAAAGGAGCCACAACGATACAATGTGTTGTGTGGATGGCATTCCCTGTTGGCACTGTGCATCTGTGGTGAAGGGAATAAATGTTAAAAGTGGCAGATAGGGTGCCAATCAATTGGGCTGCTTTGTCCTGGATTGTGTCAAACTTCTCAAGTGTTGATCCATCAGACAAGTGGAGAGCATTCCACCTCATTCCTGACTTGTGCCTTATAGATGGTGGAAAAGTAGGCTTTGAGGAGTCAGAAGGTGAGTTATTTGCTGCAGAATTCCCAGCTTATGACTTCTTTTGTAACTACTGTGTTTATATGGCATTTTTTTTTCTCCCAGTTCAGTTTCTGGTCAAGGATAATCCCGGGGAGATTCAGTGATGGTAATGCCATTGAATGCCAAGGTTATGTCAACAGTTTTAACCTGAATGCCCATCAAGAAACAGAAGAGATCAAGTCGAATGTTCATTTTATACCTTAACTTCATGAAGCATAAAATTGAGTGTGGTATACCCTAGCCAACTGACCAGTGGAGCAGGGAATCATAGAGGGAATGAAATGAAATGCTGAAAGGGGAACAAGACAGGTCAGTTTTGTGCTGGCATCGCAATTGAAGGGATAGAAATGCCAGAGGAAGCTGGCTGGGTAAAAGGTGGGCAGAGGTCATGTGGCATAGGAGGAAAGGGAAGAGTGAAAGTAGAAGCAGGAGAAAAGCAAAGTACATGGTCAAAGGCCTCATCAACCAGAGTGAAGGGGAATCTTCAGCTGAGGAAACGGGATGAAATATCTGAAGCACTGGTGTCAACAGAAAATTGGCTGGGAACACAGAATGCAGTCCTTACAAGAAATAAGATAGGAAGAGATGTAGATAAGGTAGATGTTGGGAATCTAGTAGATCATAGGGCCATGGACACTGCCCCGTAGGCTGCTAAAATGTCGATGGGAAGGCCCCTGATGATCTTGATGGTAGGCTTGCGGTAATTAGCCCTTGAAGTAGTGCTTTAAGATGAGACTTCCACTTCTGTATCACAAGGAAGCCCCAACTTAGAGAGCTGCTGTCAATCCAATGGCAGACAGCTCCATAATCGTAGCAGTGCCAGTTAAGACTGGTACCACAACTGGGACTACCTGCACTCTCTCCTGTTGTGGAGCCAGGTCAGGTGAGTCCAGGGTGAGGGGATGGAGCCTCAAAAAGTATTTACCACAATTAGCCCTTCACCAGCTTTTGTTGGTACAGCTGCTGTGTTTCCACATTGTGCCAGCAGTGAGACGAGGTCCTCAACTGGCCTTTAATAAAACACAGATTGGCTCTAATAGGCCCAAGGATGGGTGAGTTCTCCAATACCTCCCCTTTCACCCACTCCCTGCCTGTGTAAACTTTCAAACAGCTCAAGGGAATGTGCAGAGGCAGCAGGAGGCCACTTGATGGACTCTAATGCTTCCCATTCCACTGGGCATGCTCCCATTGTGAATATTGGCTGATACCCACCCTTAGAAATGGGGTTCAAACACTCCTTCCAAGTGAAGCAGCCATTTACTTGTACTTGTTACCAGGCTACGTTTTTCACTGTTCAGAAGGTAGTCTCTTTTACACAGGAAATAGCAAATCCAGGCTGGTACCCTCTTTGTTGGACACCTGTATTCAGTCCACACCTGTGACTCTAAGCTTCTGGTCACCTGTCAGTTTAAGTCTCTACTCTGACCTCTGTTCTTGATCTCCAACACAGTCCCGATGGAGTTCAATATAATCTCCAGGACCAGCACCTTCTCTTTCAATTATCAGTCTGCAGCTTCTGATAATTCTGTGATTATGAAGATACAAACAAGGAATAAGAACAGGCCACTTAGCCCTTCAAGCCAGCTCTGCCATTTCATAAGACCATGGCTGATCTGATTTTAACTTCAACTTTAATCAATTCCTTCACATCTCCCATAATCTTACTTCTCCTTGGCAATCTAGAAACTACCTACCTCTGACTTAAGAATATTTAAAGATTCTGCATTCACTACCTTTTGTGGAAGGGAATTTCAAAGACTCACAACACTAAGAGAAAATGTTTCTTCATTTCTGTTTGGAATGGGTGCCTCCTTATTTTACAAACTACAATCCTAATTCTAGATTCTCCCACAAGAGGAAATATCCTTTTAACACTGATGCAGTCAAGTCCCCTCAGGATCTTGTATGTTTCAAGTGACGTCTGACTCTTCAAAGCTCCAGAGGATACAGGCCTGGCCTAACTAGTCTTTCCTTATTATGCAATATAGTTATTCTACATACTGATCTAGTAAACCTTCTCTGAACTGTTTTCAATGCATTAACAGCCTTCCAGAGATATGGTGACCAGAACTGTACACAGTACTCCAAATTCAGTCTTACCAACATCCTGTATAACTGAAGCATAATCTCCCTACACCTGCATTCAATTTCCCTCACATTAAGCCACAACATTCTGTTAGTTTTCCTGATTACTAGCTGTACCTGCATTCTAACCTTCTGCGATTTTTGCACTAGAACATCCAGATTGCTCTCAAAAACAGAAGTAACTGGGAAAGGTCAGCAGGTCTGGCAGAATCTGTGAAGAAAACATCAGAGTTAACATTTCGGGTCCGGTGACCCTTCCTCAGAACTCCCTCAGTTCTGAAGAAGGGTCACCGGACCCGAAACGTTAACTCTGATGTTTTCTTCACGGATGCTGCCAGACCTGCTGAGCTTTTCCAGCTACTTCTGTTTTTCTTCCTGATTTACAGCATCCACAGTTCTTTCGTTTTTTGTCCAGATCTCTCTACAGCTTTCTTTAGACCCATTTTGTGCTTCATTATTTATTCCAGTAACATCTCCTTTTATCTGGCACCATCATCCCTTTTAACAGTTAACCTCTTCCGCCTTCCACTCTATCACGTATTTCCCTTTTGTTCTTTTCCCTTACATTCTTTCTCTGCCTCTGTTCTCGCCTAAAATGCATACTGACTGTAACCTTTCTGGTTCTAACGACAGGTCATCAGCCTCAAATGTTAATTTTGATTCTCTGTGCAGTTGCTGCCTGAGTAGCATTTTTAGCTGCTCCAGCATTTGTTTATTTTTTTAATGAGAGGGCCAGCCCCATAGTATTTTGCTTTTGTAGGAGGCTGTGTTGATGGATATAGATGAAGAAAAAGATGAGAGGAGACTCATATGGAGCATGAACACACCAACATCCCCCCACCGGTCACAATGCACATTTTCTGTTCTATAGTATTCTGTAAAGCCATTCCCCATGGTTGCAGCTTAATTACACAGTTTCTGAAATAACTCCAGAGAGGCTGGTATCCCATCACCAAGTCACCCTGTATTTACACATGGATGCTTGACACTCCTATTCTAATCTGTCAGCCAGGGCTCCCTGGTTGGACCAAATTAATAGCCTCAATCAGGGAACTCAAATTCTATGAGGTTCACCTGGCTGACCTTGTTACAATCACTACCATTTCAATATTGGTAAAACCTGAGGATATTGCCTCAGGCAATATTTGCAGGTACACACAAGCTAGCAAGGGTTACTGGACTCTGATCAGTGTTAGGAACTCTAACTGATTCTATCCCTCCATAACTCAGAACAATTGTACTCACCAAACTTCAGCAGATAATAACAACCAAGGATTGAAATTGGTTTTTTTTTAAATCCCCAGTGCATGCAATGATATTCGCTCATAAAACAAAATTACATTCAAGAATACCAGAAATAGTACAGTTTTGATCCACTACTAGTCAGAAATTAAAAGACAATGTTGGAGATTTTTAGTGTTGCAGTTGTGACAACAAACAAATTCTTTATTGAGCAAGCTAATGCAACTGGAAGTCTGTAACAATAAACAACTGGTATGGGACCACTTCTTACATATTTTATTATTAGCACATCATCAGGCTATCACAGAGACAGCAATCATTGCCTGACACTGTCATTCCTTCACTTGAAACAGAGGACCAGTGAATTGAATATGTCCTGATGAAAACTCTGAGGAATTTTTAATGAAACTAATATTCTAATTAAACTGCAAAAATGAATTGGAATACATATTAAGCTTGAGAATGCCTTAGACAATAAAACTGATAAACTGCAGGATTCTGGAATTCCTTTTTTCTCCTCGCCACTGTTCTAAGAAGGATACTTATGACAAATACAAAAACTGAAAAACTGGACCGCATTTTCAGTTGGGGATGGGGGAGGAGGAGGAGCACTGGCAAAGTGACAGGGGGAAGAGGGGAGAATGACAATTCCCTGCTACCATGGCACACTGACACCAGCAGTAAAATTGACAACTCCTGAGCCCCATTGGGAAGCCAGGTGAGCCCTTTAAGTGACCAATTTAAGGCCATCTCCTACCTCTCTGGTATTTTGTGGCCCCTTTCAATAAGGTTAGGTGCCACATTAACACACCGCCAGTTGGAATTGGCGGACTCTCAATGGATTATGAGGGTGTTGGCGGGGGTGGGGGGGTTTAGTGCTCCTTTTTGGGCACGTTATAACTGAGGGAGCTGTCACCCAGAGATTCACTACTGGTCAAGGTAGGGACACCTCCTGCTTTCAGACCCAGTAGTAGCATTCCAATGTTACACAATACTCAGCCCACTATTTCTGAATTATAAATTTACCACAGGAAGCTTCACATCAATCAAAATATTCTGAATTTAGAAAAAAAAACTTCAGTTATTTTTCACTTCTGTTTTGGAGAGTGGTTTTGTGGAGGAAAATTGTAATGTAAAAATATTGCCTGAGAATACCTGCTTTTCTATTGCAACTGCACGAGAAG
This sequence comes from Rhincodon typus, assembly GCF_021869965.1. Taxonomy (NCBI): domain Eukaryota; kingdom Metazoa; phylum Chordata; class Chondrichthyes; order Orectolobiformes; family Rhincodontidae; genus Rhincodon; species Rhincodon typus. The sequence continues at coordinate 24,108,213 of NC_063357.1, read as the reverse complement.
CAGATTTCCTGGAGGCAAGTCATATCAGTATTTGAAACTTAGCTGCCTCATGTCTTTGAATTCTTAAACATGTGGAAAAATTTGCATGTGCTTATTAGATACTTTGTCGTACTTAAAACCAAAATGATTTACCACAACCCATGCATCAACAGAAGTTGTCCCTTAAAAAATTGAGCAATTCTAGCCTATTCTGGCTGCCTCAGTCATCTCCAATGGTTTGTCTAAGTCCCAGAAAAGCATAAGAGTTGTAGCATCTGCCTCTTTACTCCTCTCTTGCCACTAATCTCAGGAACTCCAAGCATACATTTCACATGAAACAGGATTAGCTTGTATTCTTTCACCAAAACCTATTGCATTTGCTGTTTACGATGCATAGTTTTCTACATCAGGAAGACCACAGATTGGGTGACTGCTTTGTGGAATGCCTTCATTCCGCTCTCTAGTCATTTTAATTCTCTACCTACTCCAATTTTGACTTCTTTTTCTTTGGCCTTCTACATTATTCCAATGTTAGCTTGAGGAACAACATCTGATCTTTTAACTAGCTGTTTCACAATTTTCCAAAGACAACACGGAGTTCAGCACTTTCCAATGGTAGCCTCAATGCTCATTTTCCAGAGAGCAGCTGCTGATGATTCTACTTGCTTCTTCTAGGAGCTACCTTTATTTTTATCATTTGGTCTACTACGGTCTCCTTTTGGCTTGCCACATAACTTGTTTTGCAAAATCATTTAAACTCTCTTGCCTTTCCTTTTGTCGCATCCTCCTCCCCTCCTTCTCTGTCCATGTACTTGTTTAAAACTTGTTAAATTTCTAGCCATTTCTAGTTCTAACAGGCAGACAGTCATCTGCAGTATTAATTCTATTTTTTTCCCTACTGAGGCTGCCTGATTTACTGTATTTATCTCCCCTCTATTCCTTTATCCCTCATTTTTTTTAATTTAGTTCCCCATTAAAGGCATCAATATTGATCCTCTCAACTGTTCCCTGCAGTAGTGAGTTCTACTTTCTTTACAGGCTTTCACACAAATCAATACCTTCTTGATTCATGGCACCTCTTGGCACGGTGTTTCCAAACTTCACACAGTAATCTTGGTCACTGAGGCAAATGACTGGCACACAAAAACTGCAGAATCAACTCTCGGCATAAGTCGATGGAGGTAACATTCTGTTTAGATACATTGGTGCTGGGTGGGGAGTTCAGGGCATAGGTGAGAATTATGAATTATGATTTGCAGGGACATCAATATTGAGCAGTGTGCCAACCAATTTGCATCTACTGGGTTTCTAATCAATTACTGCCAACCTGACAATTATCCTGTGCCACTGGAAGAAGTGGGCAGAAAAACTGGGAAACTAAATAAATATTCATACTGAAGGTTTTCCAATTATTCACCTGCTAAATCACACAACAAATCAGTCATTATTTCCATCCAGCCTCTGTCTATCATTCAGGCTGAAAGGGCAATTTCTATTACATATGGACTGTCCTCCTTACAGCAGTAATGACCAAATATTTGGGCTGAATTGAAGTTTAATTTTATTTCCATGGTTGCTTGCTTTTTGAACAAAGAGGTACGAGTTATAAATGTCCGTTTAGATAACAACACGTCAGACAAATGCTTTGTTTTCAACATGTTAGCACATTATAGGTAACGCAAGCATTACAGATGGTTTATCCTACAGTCGGTCAGGGGTTTAAAAGCAATGGAAAGATAGTTTTCCTGACTAAGCTTAGGAATAATTTTTAGCAGTGAATAGCTCATGGAGAATTTACACAACTTATTGTTAAAGGAACCCATTTTTAATTTCAAATATTATGATTCCTGTTATTTCTTCTACAGCCTCTGCCTAAATCTGAAATTTTAACAAAATCCTGCTTTGGCTTAGTGCACAGATTGCTTTTGGTACTAGGATCTTGTAACAAAGGCATTCCTTAGGATTACAATAAACCAGCCAAGTCTCATCTTTCAAAACCTGGATGCTCAACTTCAACCCAAAAGGTTACAATTTTCAATTTTAAGCCTATCCACTCATCATGGCCGAATGATTAATTTTCTAGTTCCTGGTTGTGTATCTGGCCTATTGAGATACCCGGACTCGATCAATATGAGGAGTAGCAAACATTTCCGAAAGAATCCTGCCTTGAATCTATCCAATTAAAAAATGGATAATTGGATAGATTGCCCTATTTTGAACTGTACGGGATGGGACAGAATTTGCTACATTCAGGAGTTAGGAGAGAAAACATTGCCCCTTAGAACTCTTCCATTTGATTCAATTCTCCTCACAGACAGCTCTAAAATCCCACGAGAGGCAATTGCCAATCCTCTTGCTCCACCATACGATGCCTCATACTAGAATATATTGGAAGGTGAGTGAAATAAAGGAGAAAACAAATCAAAAAACAAAGGCTCATTGAAACTCATTGAATTTCATTTGTAATTCTATAGTCAGTAATTATAGTACCATAATTTTTTGCTTTAAAAATGCAGAATTCAAAAGTACCTTAAGAAAAAAAAACAAAGGCCAAATAGAAAGATTATGTTACAGATTATCGAATGAGGATACTTTGTTTCAGTCAACATGCTGGCAGTGGAAGTGCTTGGATGTACAACAGATGCTGGCCCCAATTACTTTCCCAGTGTGTGTTTAGAATATATTTGTAATTGGTAGATTTTTTGCAATATGATTGCAGGAAATCATTTGCAATGTAAAGATGCGTAATTTATGCAGCACCATATTTTGTTTCCGGGATGGTAGGTCTCCCTACTTGCTCATTGGCAATTTTATCACATACTTCAATAGACCAGCTGCTTCTAGCTACTGGCCCCAATTTAACAAAAGAGAGGAGTTTGCTTCATGGTTGAACATGCTTGTTGGAAAACTGGAAATTAACTCAAACTGAGATACTCCTTTTTACAATTCCTATTTATCTACTGCATTTTATCCTACCCCTTGCTGTATGGAGTAACATTTAAACGGTCTGATCAAAGGTATAATTTATGAATTGGATATCGTTTTTACTGTTGGTCTCTTTGGGGGTTCTCACACTAATAGACAAGTCAGGTGTGTATATGCAATTCTGCCAAAAATATTTGCAGCTAGCCAACAATTACGCTGAGCATCTGCATTGATACAGATCCTTATGGCCTTATATTAGTAGTAAATTACATTTTGAAGTTATTTCAATTCATAAAACAAACATGTGCATTTATATAGCAGCTTTAACTATACTAGAACACATCAAGTAGTTCACAGGAGCAATATGAAGCCAAATTTAGCAACGAGTCACAGAAGGACGATATTAGGGCAGATGGAGAATTAAGGTAGTTACTGAGTATCTTGAAGGAGAAGGAAATAGAGACACAAGTTTAAGAGAGGGGATTCCAGAGTTTGAAGACTTGGTAGCTGAAGATCTGACAAGCAATGATGGACTGATTAAAATTAGTGAAGTTCTAAGGGTAGAATTAGGAGCATCTCAAAGGGTTGTAGTTCTAGAGAAGATTAGAGAGGAAGGGAGGAATGAGACATTGGAGCAATATTAAAATAAGGATGAGATTTTTACAATTAAGCCAATGCAGGTCAGCAAGCAGGGGAATGATACATCAGAACTAGGAGCAGAAGTAGGCAATTCAGGCTCTCAAACCTGCTCTGCTATTTACTACGATCATGGCTGATTGCATCTTGGCTCAACTCCACTTTCCTGCCCATTTTCCAAAACCCTTCAACCTGTTACTAACTAAAAATCTGTCTAGCTTCTCCTTAAACCTACTCAACATCCCAGCATCTACCACACTCTGTCTGGGGTAATGAATTCAACAGATTCACGATCATTTGAGAGAAGTAATTTCTCCTCGTCTCTCTTCTATATCTTAAAACTACAACCCATTGTTCTAGATTGCCCTAGTCAGTAGAGTTCTGGATTATAGAAGGTTAGAAGCCAACCAGGAATGCTTTGGAACTATGATGTCTAGAGGTAACAAAGGCACTGATGGAAGTTATAGCAAGATATGCTCAGAGTCCAGCTTACAAGCAGAAAAGGTTTTATGATGATGCAAATGGGGTGGAGGGGCTTCAGTTTTTCCACTAATTAACGCCAATAGTACTGGATGCCAGATGAGCAGTCTAAGAGCATGTCAGTGGAAGTGATGGTGATGTAGAGCTGCGTGTGGAAGATGATATTAAGAGGTGGCAGGTAGCTGAGCACCATCTCAGCAGGAAGTCAAGTACTGATCCCTGGGAACATCCAGATCAGAAGTTCATAGAACAATTTTGACAGAGTTCCTTGGAGCAGCACTTTTTCAAGCCACTTTTTAACCCCAGACATCAGGGATTATACTCAACATGGAATTGTCTAACATGACAAGGTTAATGAAACAATCTCAGAATAAAGATATCCCTTGATAGTAGCAACCATAATAAGATTGAATTTCACAGCCAGTTTGAAAAAGCAGAAGAGTAGATCAAAGACTAGCATTTTAAACTTAAATAAGGACAATTATGTGACCATGAAAGCTGAGAGAGCTGAAGTCAACTGGGGATACTAGGCAAGGGAATAGATCAAGAGAAGCAGTGTCAAATAATTAAGGGGATATTTCAGAATATGCAGAATAAGCACACTCTTACTTAAAAGAATTTTTTTAAGGGGAGGACCAACCATCTGCAGTTAACTAAAAAAGTTAAGGAAAGCATTAAACTTAAGAAAAAAAACATATAATTGGGTAAAGACGAGTGGCAGGTCTGATAACTGTACAGAATATGAAGTGGATGCCTGGGTTTTTTTCCCCCCTAACTAACAAAATTTGGGAAGGTTCCATCAGATTGTAAAGTAGAAAATATAACTTCGCTATTGAAGAAGTAAAGGTGGCAAAATAGGGAAACTAAAGGTTTGTCATCTGTCTCAGGAAATGTATTGGAATTGATCATTAAGGAGGGTACAACTGGGCAAATGGGAAAATACAAGGTAACCAGGAAGAATAAAAACCAAAAGAACTGCGGATGCTGTGAATCAGGAACAAAAACAAAGTTGCTGGAAAACCAGGAAGAATTGTTGTCAAAAGGAAATCATGGTTAACCAATTTGCTGGAGTTCTTGGAAGGAGTAACTTGCACTATGGATAAAATATAGGTATATTGTTCTTGGATTCCAGAAGGCATTTGACAAGGTGCCACATTAAAGGTTATTGCAGAAAGTAGGAGCTCATGGTGCAGGGGATGAAGTATTATCAAAGATAGAAGGTTGCCTGGTTGACAAATGGAGTTCGGGAGGGGTTTGTGCTGGGTCCTCAGCTTTTTGAATTTATATAAATGAGTTAGATGAGGAAGCTAAGTGAAGGTAGCTACATTTGCAGATGAACAAAGATAGGTAGAAAAGTTTGTTGTGAAGAGGATGTAAGGAGGTTGCAGATGGATATAGATACATACAGTGAATGGATAAAAATCTGACAGAAGGAGTGTAATGTGGGAACGTGGAGTTATTCACATGTTATGATTGGCAGAAAGGACAAAAAAAAAATCAGAGTATTACTTAAATGAAGAATAACTGCAGAACTCAGTGACACAGGGATATGTGTGTGTTCGAGTGCACCAGTCATAAAACGATTAGAATGCAGGTACAGCAATTGATTAATAAGGCTAATGGAATGCTATTCTTTATCACAAGAGGGATTGAGCGTAAAAATAAGGATATTATGCTTTAACTATAAAGGGCATTAGTGGGACCACATCTCAAATGCTAGATGCAGTTTTGGTCTCGTTATTTAAGGAAGGATGGGAGAAAAGTGAGAGGTGACTTGATTGAAGTATACAATACCCTTAATGTTCTTGACAAGGTGCATATGGAAAAAATGTTTCCATTGTGGTTGTCTAGAACTAGGGGGCATTGATTTAAAATCAGGTGTCATTCTTTTCAGAAAGAGATAAGAAATTCTTTCATGAGCGAGTTGCACACTTTGGAAATCTGACCCAGATGGCAATGGAAGTGGAGTCAATAAAACCAAGGTGGATAGATTCTAGTCAGTTAAGGGAAATAACATTGTTGGGGTTGGAGCCTAGACAGCTTAAGGCATGGCCACCACTGGTAGAGTATCAGATCACAGAACTGCTAGAATAGGAGGAATGCAGAGATCTTACAAACCTCCAAGTCTGGAGAAAATAATAGGGTAAGAGGAGTGAGGCCAAAGAGTGAATTGAACACCATGATGAGAGTTTTAAGTTTGAGACGTTGCTGAACTGGGGAGCCAATGCAGGTGGAAGCACAGAGGTGGAAGGTGATCAGAATCTGACATGATTACATTCCTCCACACTTTGATTTATTTCTAGATTTTACACAGGCATCACTGCATTGCAAAGACAGATTGCTGATCTTAAAACTATATTGTTGATTCAAACAAAAACATGGTCTACTCGTATCTTCTGTTTCTTGACACATAGCACAGCTATTAAATTATAGAATCTGAATCAATTTATTCCTTGAACAAATACCAAATATGACAGTAAACTGAAATACCACAGACATTTTCCAAAAACTATTTATTGAGATAAATTCCTTTAATATTAAATAGATACGCTATCGTAGATAAAGATAGCCAAGAAAAATAATATTACGTAATTAGTAATTTAAAAGGCTTTTCTTTTGCCTGACGTGAACATTTTTGACCTGAACTTCAAAAATTATATTAAAGACATGACAGCAATATATTTCAAAAACTGCCACAGCAGTTTTAAGCTTATGTGGGCTCAGACAAAAACACAGGAAGTCAGAATAGTCAATATGGCATAAACTTAAATCATATAATTTTACAGTCAAGGAGGAGGCCATTCGACCCATTGTGTCTGTACCGGCTCCTGGAAGAGCTACCCAGCTAGTGCCATTCTCCAGCCTTATCTCTGTAGCCCTCTAAATTCATCACTTTCTAACATATACCCAACTCTCTTTTGAAACATTCTATGGAATCACTCTCCCAGGCAGTGCATTCCAAATCCTAACAACTCTGAGTAAAGGAGTTTATTTTTATCTCACTCCTAGCTCCCTTGCTTATAAACTTGAAATCAACACCCCTAAATACTGACATACCAACTAGTGAAAATAGAATATCCATCTTCATCTTCTAAAAATTGTTTCTAGTTTTGAATGCTCCAATAAGGTCACCTCTTAATCTTCTCTGCTCCAAAGAGAATAAGTCCAATTTCTTTAATCTTTCTTGGTATCATTCTAGTAAATCACTGTTACACTCTTTCCAGGACTTTAACATCCTTTCTTAAATAAAGTGCCCACAATTGAACATAACACTCCAAATGTGGTCTGACTAATGGTTTGTACGGATGTGGCATCACTTTCTTCCTTTTACACTCTATGGCTCTATTTATAAATCCAAGGATCCTATAAACCTTCTTCACAACTGTTTCAACTTGCCTGGCTACCTTCACAGAATTGTGTATTTGAACTGTGAAGTCCCTCTGCTCCTGAGCTCCCCTCAAAGTTGTGCCTTTGAGCTTGTATTTTTCTTCTTTCAAAATGCGTTACCTCACATTTCTCTGCATTGAAATTCATCTGCCATGTGTCTGCCCATTCCGGCAACTTGTCAATGTCCCTTTGAAGTCACTCAACATTATCCTCACAATTCACTATTCTCCCTCAAATTTAGACAACACCACAAACCTCCAAATCATTTATATAAATCAGAAAAAACAAGGGCCCCAACACAGATCCCTGGGGAATGCCACTTTCAATTTGACTCCAGTCTGAGAAATGCCTATATGTACTACCTTCCGTGTCCTATGTTTTAGCTAACTTCTCATCCATGCTGCCCATCAATCCTAAACATTTCTAATTTGCTAACAAACCTATCATGTGGCATTGTATCATGTTTTCTGAAAGACCAATCATACAACTTTCGTAGCACTACTCTCATCCACCACCTGTGTCACCTCGTGAAGGACCTCAAATAAATTTGTCAGACATGACCTGCCCTTGACAAAGTCATGTTGACTGTCTAGTATCAACTCATTTTTCTCGAAGTGCATATTATCCTATCCCATATTATGGCCTCCATCCATTTTCCCACTGTTGATATCAAGCTGGCAGGTCTCTGTTTTCCTGCATTATCCTTTACCCCTTTCTTAAATAAGAATATCATGTCCCCATTCCTCCAGCCCCTGGCACTAATCCTGCATGCAGGGAGGCCTGGAAAATTTCTGCGAATTTCTAAATATTGTACTAAAAAAGTGGAATTTATGATGTTTGTTGGGTCGATTAATCAAAACTGTCAATGGAACTGGAAATAAAAAAAAATCTATGAAATAACATTTCACAATAATTTTAACTCTAGCTCAGAAATGCCTACAAAATAAAAATACAATTCACCGAGTAAAAGAGCATTGCCAGCACACTCTGAACTCATGGGAAAAACTTTCATTACTCTATTATGCCTAAGGCATCCGCAGATAGTAGGGCTTTCACTTTCAGCAAAGAACAGCAATTTTTAGTAATAAACGTGACATTCTACATGTATCCTCACACATAGCTTTTCTTTACATTTTCTTTTGATGTGGCCATTCACGTCTGCCAATGTGCTGGGCTTGCTGCAGTGACCACTATAATACACTCCCTCCATACTGAGGACAGACACGCGTGTGTGTTAGCAATTTCAGTTCCTCTTTGTAATGGAACACTGGGTTATCAGTCAATGGCCATACTTTACAGACTAACCATTAAATGATATTTCTTTTTAAACAGGTTCTGGAAGAGGCAACAAAAACAGTTTATCAAAAGAGGCCATGCATTTAGCAGAGGTTATTCCTTTCCGGTTGTTAGTTATCTGTACCTCCAATAAATACAACTAGCACTAACTGGCAAAGGTCTATCACATCTTTTCACATACAAGAACATTGGCCTAGAAACTTGATTCACAGCACATGTTTTTCAGGCAAGAAATAAAGGTGAAGAATGCATATACTAATTAGGGGTTGGAGGTGACTAAAAGGTATCATGTTTACAACCTGTAGCACTACAAGCTACAATGACTCAGCAGTCATTGGCTCTTTGCCTACTCCAATCCCTTTGTAAAGGTGAATCATGACATTCAGCCATTAAAGCAGTGATCCCTAAAGAGATGCCTAGAGGCTGGCATAAGGAAGGTGAGCAGACAATTTAATACATGGCTGAACGTGCAGAAATGCTCCTTCTGGCTCTATATTCCCACTCCCCTCTTGTTCACCTCACCATCCGCAGATTTAACTGTTGCTGTTAGCTGGCCAACTCACCTCTCCACCCAACGGCCAACAAGTTGGCCCTCATACTCACAGTTTGCCAGGGATTTGTAAATGAGGAGGGCCAACTAATTTCCCACACTTCAGCCACTTTCAGTCCAAATTTTTATGCAATCTAATTTCTAGGCCTTTGTTGTAATTTATCCAAATGGACATGGTATTGCTTCTATTAGCAGCTATAAGATGTATTCACTGTAGCAGGAAGGGGCAATAACCCTTACCTTCTTGTGCCAAAGCTTTGGTACCTTTCCTCAAAAAAGCATGCAGTGAAAGAAAATGAGCAGTGAAAAACAAAAATAAGTATGAGACAGAAAAGGTGTATCATTAATGAAACGATGTACTGAATCTATGATTTCATATGCATAGCTGTTATCCTTAATCTATATATTGACAAAGGTACACTCAGTATAAAATTGACTGGTCTTTAAAAAAAAACAAAGAACCAAAATAATTTATCATTTTCTCTTCGATTGGTAATATTTGATATCTGACTGGCTCATAATGGTAAAAGTTTGCTATTCAGGTTTTCAGAGAAAACGTTTGTACTGTGTTAATTTACAGTTTCAAGGTAGACTGGACAACCCTTTAGTGGGGATTGGATTTGATGTCTTATTCATGGTGTAGGCCAAGAAGATTAGAAAGCACTTTGCTTCCTGGGCCAGTGGATTGGACAAAATGAATAATCATGGATTTGTATTGGCTCTTTTCACAATTCAAAGCACTTTACCGGCAAGGCTATAATTTTGAACCGTAGTCAATCTTGTAACTTGGGCAATGCAGCAACTTTCTGTTTCTGGGGGCTTAAGAGCAATGTAATACGGGAGCTGATAACTGGTTTTAGTGTTTTTCTTTAAGATAAGTATTTGCCGCAACATAGGGAGAACTCTCTTATCCAATGTCGTGGGATCTTTCATACCAATTTGAAACGGCTCTAAATATCTCAATTGAAAGAAGGCACTGCCAACAGTGTGTGAACTACCGAAGCAGTTTATGCCATAATGTTCAGGCTTACACTGAAAACTGGCACTAATATTCATGCCAGACAGGTGCCAGGCAATGACCATCTTCATAGACAGATGGCTGTCTTGGTATTCAATGGCATTATTTAACATAAATATAAGAGGTCCACTTGATCAGTACCCAATCCATTACCTCAAATATTTAGTCAAGGAAAGGAAGAAAGAGAATTGTGAATGATTTGGGGGGGGCATCAAGAGAGGCACTAATCCTCCTCATGAAACTAAACGCCTCCCCCCCACCACCAATTGTGCTCCATTGCCAAAGCCCTCCCTCAGATTCTCTCTTCTCCAAGCAGCCAACCCGTCAGGTTACAGTGACTGGTGGGTTTTGCACAGGAACTGCTGGGTTTTTGATCCAGGGGACCTCCTCCCCAGACCTACCACTACCAATCAGCATATTGCTCCATCCACAGCTAGTTGCCTGATGGAACGACAATGAGACTCTCAGGAAAATTGGCCAGCTCTCAGATCACTTCCATTGGGGCAGGTTCCATCCGTCCCACCCCACTCCCATAGTCACACAAAAGTACATGCCAAAAACAATCTCAAAAACACACTATGGGTTGGAAGTCAAAATGGTGTGAAAGTGGTATAACTAAAATAAAATTATTAGAATAGGAAGACAAAATTCTTCCAGCCTTTGAAGAGTCTTAAAAAGGCACTTTCATTAATAAATAGCCTTTGCTGAAGGTGAATTGTGATATTATAGGCTTCAGAACTTTAATAACTGTTCATGGATTGGATGAATCACAGGAATAAACTGTTATACTCAAAAGCAGCAGAAATAACTCTGTCTGGAACAAACTATTAAAGGACAAGGACAAACTTATACAGGAATTGAAAGCAATTAGCCATGTCTGGGAGTGGAGGCATAGACAAAACTGTTTTCACTCCTGCTGGATAAGATTTATTGCTGCGAGGACAACGGATTGCCCTGGAGAAGAATTTAAAGGGTTAATCACAGGAAAACTCTCTCTTTTAACTCAGTCAATGCCAAATGTAACAAGAAACATAGAAATTACTTCTGATAGAATCATAGAATCCCTACAGTGCGGAAACAGGCCCTTCGGCCCAACAAGTCCACACCGAACCTTGGAGCATCCCACCCAGATCCATTCCCCTATAACCCACTTAATCGACACACCCCTGAACACTATGGGCAATTTAGCATGGCCAATCCACCTACCCTCCACATCTTTGGACTGTGGGAGGAAACCGGAGCACTCGAAGGAAACCCACGCAGACACGGAGAATGTGCAAACTCCACACAGACAGTCGCCTGAAGGTGGAATCGAGCCCGGGTCCCTGGCGCTGTGAGGCAGCAGTGCTAACGACTGAGCCACCGTGCCACCCCAAGGAAGCCAGCTGCAGTCTTGCAGTAAGTTGAATGAAAAGGACTCTAAAGAAATCATCAATATCACCTCAGAGACTAATGACAAAACTCTATATAAGAATCCAACATCAGAACAACTCAACAGCAGAACATCAAAGAACAACAGTTCAGAAGGACCAAACTCTGAAAACTTCCAGAGACAGATCACTATTGGTTGAAGCCTTGGTCAGATGTCACCAGTAATCAGGCAATAGCTAAGTTGAGTCACAGGCTTATACTTGCTTACTTGAGAGGTCTTATATTTCATTGCTACATGCAATAAAAGTTGAATTATTGGTTCAGTATTTGATTATCTGTGAAATTTCTTAATAAGTAGCCGAATTAAAGGTAACCTGTGGCGATTTACCCACAACAGCAGGGACTGGAAAGCAGATCCGAGAAACAAGCCGAGCAAATCAGTGTCGAAATGCCTGCTCAATGGCTGCCAAAGGCAATGCAGAGCTGCATGAATTGCTGGTGAGGCAGGTTTCTGCTGTGCTACTCCATCATACCATCTGTCAGCCTGTCTGCAAAGGGATGCAGTGAGGCTTTGAGTTACACTGACCATGACTGCCTCTGCAAGTCCCAGCCCAGGTTACATAAGAGTTACAAATGGCTTTTGAAGCAGATGGTAGAATTATACATCAGCCTTTCTATTAACCCAATCCCTGAGGAAGGCAGGTCTCCACAGTCCAAGCCAACTCGATATTTTAAGACTTACAGAAGCAGAAGGAAGGCAGTGGTGTGAGGGGTGGGTAGTGCAGCCAACTCAGGTAATCTGCACCTGTTTTTCTCATCCAGTGACATATAAAACATGACGCGTGGCTGCCTCTGAAGAAACGTTCAGCATAGCCAGCTTTTACCCATCTCACTGATCCCAGCTGGTCTACTAGTCTCTACAAGCACAGCAGATACTGAAGTGGCACCATTTCAATGTTAAAAAGACAGTGTGACCTGTCTGACATTTCCATCATAGGTTCTCCTTTTGCTAAAAGAACAAATCAAAGAGAAAGTAACTGATGCCAGTAATTACTGGGAGAAAGGAAATTATACTTAAGAACAACTGGCATATCAACTTACTGCCACCGGAACTGGAAAACAAAATGAACAGAGAAAGACCTAAAACACTTAACATCTGTGCTCATGAAATGACTCCCCAACCATCTGTAAAATCTGAGTTCCAACTCAGCCGTGCCAGACCCAGATCCTGGAATTCTGTGAAATATTGACTAATTCTACCATAACCTGGAAAACCAGTGTGAACTCACTGTACTACACACCCTGGGGATTTTGCTGGTCTGTCATCAGAGTTACTGTTGAGATGAGTGGACATACACAGAAGATGTTTTTAAAGTTTATTCACCCAATGTGAGCATCATGGGCAAGGCCAGTACTTGTTGCCCATTGCTAATTGCAATTGGTGCCTTCTTCCAAATAGGCCCATGTGTTGCAGGCATACCCAAGGTGCTGTTCAGTCAGACGTTCCAGCACTTTGACCACTGGTGATGAAGGATTGGCCATATAGTCCCAAGTCAAAGGTGCTGTATGGCTAGAAGGGAAATTTGCAGTTACTGATGTTCCCACGCATCTCCGCTCTTGTGCAGTTGCACAGTGGACGTCATTGGTTTGGAAGATACTATGAAGAGGACACAGTACGTCTTTTAGATGCTATGTTCTGCAGCCACACAGCACCAGTGGTGGAGGCAGTAAATGTTTAAGGTGGTGCATGGGGTGCTAAACAATTGGATCACTTTACTCTGAATATGAAAAAGCTTCTTGCTGGACTGCCCATATGCAGGCTGAAGATGACTGGGCCTAGAATTCTACCTTGAGCAATTCCTCTAGCGATGTCCTTGGGCTCAGATGATCAGCCTCCAGCAACTACAGCCATTATCTTTCATGCAAAATATGATGTGAGCCAGAGAAGAGTGTCACCACCCCACAACTCACATCATCTTCAATTTTACCAAGAGTTTTTGATGTTATACTCAGTCAAACACTGCCTTGATGTAAAGCAAAATCACTCCCACCTCATCTCTGGAATTCAGCTTGGACTATCTTTCAAGCAAGTCTGCAAAGAGGAGGTGGCATAATCCAAATGATCATTGATAGAGAGGTTATTGCTGAGGGCATGCCACCTGATTCCTGTTGATGACTCCTTCCATTTCTTTTTCCTGATGATTGAGGACAAACTGGTGGAATGATAATTGACAGGTTTGGATTTGTGCTTATGCTTGTGGGCCAGACATATCCAGGCACTTTTACACATTCTATAGTAGAGGATAGTTGCCAGTTTTAGAACTGTACAGTTAGTTCTAGAGCATAAGTCCTCAGCACTGCAATTGGGGTGTTGTCAGACCTTTAACCTTTACTGTACCTAGCTCAGCCATTGCTCAATATCAAATGGCAGGAAGCAAATTGGCTGAAGGTTGACATGTACGATGCTGGAGACTACAGGAGTTAGTTGGGATGGATCTTCCACTTGGCACTTCAAGCTGAAGATGGTTTCAGTAAGCCATTTGTAGAAAATAGGTGATGCTACTTCTGTGAAAAAGTGATTTTAATAATTTCACAGAAAGATCATATGTGACACCAGGGTTGCGAACAGTCTGGGTCAGCCTCAGACTGTTGCCAGGGTGAGTAATGGAGTAGGTACTGCTGAATGGTGTTTATTGCTGGCGCCAAATACATTAGTTTTGGCCTTCCACTATTTAATTGGAGGTCATTTCTGCTGATCTAGTACTGGAGGTTAGACAAGCAGCCTCCCAAGTCATTGATAGTCGAGGGGTAGAAAGAGGTGGCGTTGAGATTGAGCTAGATACCATTAATAAGGACTTTGATTCAACAGATCAATTTGATACAGAAGTTGTTGAGCCTGTGTTCCTTTAAGGTGAACAGAGACTAGTTTATAATCCATGTGTCTAGGCAAAAAAAATCTCAACTTTGCACTCAGGAAGACTTACAACGTTAGTGTGAAAAGCCACATCTTAGCATCATGATACATAGTTATGCTATCCATGCATGCAACTGGCAGTATTTAATACAGGCAACAGGGGCTAGTCTAAATTCAAACAGTAAGAGAAATGAAAAGCATATAAAATGCACCAATGACATCAGAAAAATCCAGTTTAAATAAGAAATCCAATTTTGCAACAGCGATTGTGTGATCGGTAGCTTTAAGTATTCACAAAGGAGACATTCAAACTAAGTTTTGTTTGTAAGAATCTACAGTTTTAGTCATTTTTAAAGCAAATAAAATTTATGAGTCTTTGAGGGCTATGTTCCACAAGTCAAAAATTTTTCGTGGAAGTGAGGTACTTATGCATCAATAAACAGAACAGAGGAGGAATTTTCATTGAAAGGAATAAAAGTTAAATTTTATTTGTTCATATTCATAGAAATATAGAAGATAGGAGTAGGATGAGGCCATTTGGCCCTTCGAGCCTGCACCGTCATTCTTCACAATCATGGCTGATCGTCCAACTCAATAGACTAATCCTGCTTTCTCCCCATAACGTTTGATCCCATTTGCCCCAAATGCTATATCTAGTCGCCTCTTGAATACATTCAATGTTTTGGCATCAATTACTTTCTGTGGTAATGAATTCCACAGGCTCACCACTCTTTGGGTGAAGAAATGAATCCTCATCTCCATCCTAAATGGTCTACCCCGAATCCTCAGACTGTGACACCTGGTTCTGGATACACCCATCATCGGGAATATCCTCTCCGCATCTACCCTTTCTTGTCCTGTTAGAATTTTATAAGCCTCTACTAGATTCCCTTTATTCATCTGAATCCAGCAAAAACAATCCTAACCTAGTCAATCTCCCCTCATACATCATTCCCGCCAATCACAGAATCAGCCTGGTAAACCTTCGCTGCACTCCCTCAACAGTAAGAGCATCCTTCCTCAGAAAAGGAGACCAAAACTGCACACAATATTCCAGGTGTGGCCTTACCAAGGCCCTGTATAACTGCAACAACACATCCCTACTCCTGTACTCAAAACCTCTCACAATGAAGGCCAACATACCATTTTCCTTCTTTATCACCTGCTGCACCCGCATGCTTACCTTCAGCGACTGATACACAAGGACACCCAGGTCCAGCTGCACACTCCCCTGTCCCAATTTACAGCCATTCAGCTAGAAATGTGCCTTCTTGTTTTTGCTTCCAAAGTGAATAACCTCACATTTATCCAATTTATCTGCCATTGATTTGCCCACTCACACAAACTGTCCAGATCATGCTGGAGGTTCTCTGCATCCTTGTCACAGTTCACCCTCCCACCCAGTTTGGTATTATCTGCAAACTTTGAGATGTTACATTTTGTTCGCTCTTCCAAATCATTAATAGATATTGTGAATAGCTGGGGTCACAGCACTGATCCCTGTGGTGCCCCGCTAGTTACTGGCTGCCAATTTGAAAAGAACCCGTTAATCCATACTCTTTGTTTCCTCTCTGCCAACCAGTTTTATATTTGTCTCAATACACTTCTCCAAATCCCATGTGTTTTAATCTTCCACAATAATCTCTTATGCAGGACTTTGTCAAACACTTTCTGAAAGTCCAAATGCACCACATCGACTGGCTTCCCCATGTCAACTCAATTGGTTACAGCTTCATAGAATTCCAAACATATTTGTTAAGCGTGATTTCTCCTTAAATCCATGCTGATTATGTCTGATCCCACCACTGCTTTCTAAATGCTCTGCTATAAAGTTCTTGATAATAGATTCAAGAATTTTCCCCACTACAAATGTTAGGCTTACTGGTCTATAATTCCCTGTTTTCGCTCTACCTCCCTTTTTGAATATTGGAGTGATATTAGCTACCCAACAATCTGCAGGGACTGTTCCAGAGTTGATAGAAACCTGGAAGATGACCATCAATGCATCCACTATTTCTAGAGCCACTTCCTTAAGCATTCTGGGATGTAGATTATCAGGCCCTGGGGAGTTATCCACCTTCAATCCTATCAATCTTCCCAGCACCATTTCTCTACTAATATTGATCTCCCTCAATTCTTCCCTCTCACTAAATCTTGCATTCTCCAACATTTCTCATATCTGATTTGTATGCTCTTTTGAAGACAGAACTAAAGTATGTATTCAGTTGCTCAGCTATTTCTTTGTCCCCTATTATATATTCCCCCATTTCTGTCTGTAGGGGACCTACATTTGTCTTCACCAATCTTTTTGTCTTCACGTACCTATAGAAATTCTTAGTGTCAGTTTGTATGTTCCCTGCAAGCTTACTTTCACACTGTATTTTACCCTTCTTAATCAATCACTTGGTCTTTCTTTGTTGAATTCTAAACTGCTCCCAATCCCTCAGATATTATTTTTCTTGGTCAATCTGTATGCTTCTTCCTTAGATCAGATCCTATCTCTAATTTCCTTTGTAAGCCATGGATAGGCTTTCTTCCCATTTTGCTTTTGTGCCAGACAGGAATAAATAGTTGTTGCAGTTCCCCCATGCATTCCTTGAATGTTTATCATTGCCTATCTACTGTCATAGCTTTAAGTAACTCTCCCTAATCTGTCAAGGGCAACTCATGCCTCATATCGTCATTGTTGTCTTTATTAAGATTCAGCATCCTAATCTCTGAATCAACTACCTCACTCTCCATCTTGAAAAAAAAAATTCTATCATGTTATGGTCACTCTTCCCCAAGGGGTCTCACACAGCTAGATTGACAATGATTCCCTTTACATTAGACAGTACCCAGTCTAAGATGGCCTGCTCTCTAGTTGGTTCCTCCACATATTGGGTAAGAAAACCATCCTGTATAAACTCCAGGAATTCCTCCTCTACAGCATTGTGGCTAATTTGATTTGCCCAATCTATGTGCAGATTAAAATAATCCATGATCACCAATATTCCCTTATCACATGCATCTCTAATTTCCTGTTTAGTGCCATTCCCAGCATCACCACCGCAGTTTGGGGGTCTATATATGACATCCATGCTTCTCTTCACTTGAACTCAGAGGGTGTCTTGCTGAGGTCTTCCTTCTGGTAGTGTTGACTGCACTGATGCAAATCTCCACATTCAGGGAATGTGACATTTGCTGGCTGTACCAGCATTTATTGGCAATCACTAGTTTCCTTTGACTAGAGCGTGATGAGTTGCCTTCCTGAATCATTGCAGTCCATTTTGATGTGTGTGCATCCACAGTGCTGTTAGGGAGAGACTTCCAGGATTGTGACCCAGTGATACTGGAGATATGATGATGTATTTCGAAGGCAGGATGGTGAGTGACTTGGAGGGAACTTGCAGGCGGTGGTGCTCCCATGTACAGTATCTGCACCCCTTGTCCTTCTAGATGGTTGGGATTGAGAGCTTGGAAGGTGCTGTCTAAGGATCTTTGGTGAATTTCTACAGTTCATCTTGTAGATAATATACACTGCTACTACTGCAATTAGAGGTGGAAGGACTAAACGTTTGTGCATGTGGTGCCAATTATGGGGGCTGCTTTGACCCTGAGTGTGAAACTTCAATTGTTGTTGGAGCTGCACTCATCCAGGTAAGTGGAGAATATTCCAACATACTCTTGGTTTCCACCTCCCAAATGGTGGACAGGCTTTGGGGAGTCAGGAGGTGAGTTACTCGCTACCGTATTCCTGTCCTCTGACCTGCTCTTGTAGCCACTGTAATTACATGGCAATCCAATTCAGTTCTCAAATATTGATAGTAGTAGTTTGAATGTCATGTGGTGATGGTTAGATCCTCCTTTGTTGGAGACAGTCATTGTTTGGCACTTATATGATGTAGATGTTACTTGCCACTCATCATCCCAAACCTGGATTTTGTCCAGGACTTGTTGCATTTGGACATGGACTGCTTCAGTATCTGAGGAGTCACAAATGTTGCTGAACATTGAGCAATCAGTGAACATCCCCACTTCTGACCTTATGGAGGGATGGTCATAGATAAATCAACCAAAGATGGTTGCACTTAGGACACTACCTTTTGGAACTCCTGTTGTGATGTACTGGAGCTGAGCTGACTGACCTCCACAATCACAACCTTCTTATTTGTACTAGATATGACTCCAAACAGTGGAGAGTTTTTCCTCCGATTCCCATTCACTCTAGAGTTGCTAGGGCTCCTTGATGCCACACTTGGTCAAATGCAGGGTTGATGTTAAGGCCAGTTACTCTCAACACACTACTGAAAGTGAACTCTTTTCTCCATGTTTGGAACAAAGCTGTAAGGAGGTCAGGAGCTTAGTAGTCCTGGCAGAATCCGAACTGAGCATTAGTAAGCAGATTATTGTTAAGCAGGTGCTGCCTTGAAGCACTGTTAATGATATCTTCCATCACTTTATTAATACTTGAGAGTTAGATTGATGGGCAGTAATTGGCTGGGTTGAATTTATCCTGCCTTTTATATGGACATGACATACCCAGGCAATTTTCCATATTGTCATTCAGTGTTGTAACTGCACTCGAACAATTTGCCTAGGGACATTAGTAGCTCTGGAGCACTAGACATCAGTACTATTGCTGGAATGTGGTCAGGGCCCATAGCCTTTCCTGTATCCAGTGCCTCCGGCCATTTCTTTATATCACATGGAGTGAATCAAATTGGCTAAAGACTTGTATCTCAAATGCTGGAGACTTCCTGAGAAGGGTGAGATAGGAACACAGGAAAGGTTGAGCCTGCCCCGCCATTCAATACAATCATGACTGATCGAACACTTCAACACCTTTTATCTATCCCATCCTGTACGCTGGTTGATCATCCACTTGGCACTGCTGGTTGAAGATTGTTGCAAATGATTCAACCTTATCTCTTGCACTGATGTGTTGGCTTCCCCATCATTCAGAATAGGAACATAAACAGAGCCTCCTCCTCCAGTGAGTTGTTTGATCATCCACTACCATCCACAACTAGATATGGTGGGACTACAAAGGTTAGATTTGATATGTTGGTTGTGGAATCACTTAGTTCTGTCTAGCACTTGCTCTTTATGCTGTTTGGCAGCTTCACCAGGTTGACACCTAATTTTTAGGCATACCTGTGCTGCTGTTGGCATATTCTCATTCATTCTTCATTGAAACACGGTTTACCCCTGATCAATGGTAATGGAAGAATGGGAAAGCTGCAGGACCATGAAATTGCAGATTATGAGTGAACATAATTCTGCCCTTGCTGATGGCCCACGGCTTCATATCAATCACCAGTCCTTGGGGGCTAAACAGTGTGGTCTAGATTGGTACAGTCATGGACAGATGTATCTGCAGCAGGATGGTCGGGATGAGGTCAAAAGTATTTTTCCTTCTTTTTGGTTCCCTCACGACCTGGCACAGACCCAGTCAAGCAGCTAGCTCTGTCCTTTAGGGCTCGATCAGCATGGTCAGTAGAAGTGCTGCCAAGCCACTCTTGGTGATGCACATTTAAGTTCCCACCAGTTCCCACCCAGAGTATACTCTGAGCCCTTGTCACCCTCAGTGCTTCCTCCAAGTGGTGTTCAACATGGAGGTGGGGGAGGGGGGTGGGTAACTGAGTGGGGAGGGGGTGCTTGCTGGTGATACATGGCAATCAGCAGGAGGTTTCCTTGTCCATGTTTGACTTGATGCAATGAGACTTCATGGGGTCCACAGTCAGAGTCAATGTTGAAGACTCCCAGGGCAACTCCGTCATGACTGTAACATTGTACATGACTGTACTTATGTCGTCATTGTCTTCAGGAATAGTGCCAGAAGACTGGAGGATAGCAAATGTTGTCCCCTTGTTCAAGAAGGGGAGTAGAGACAACCCTGGTAATTATAGACCAGTGAGCCTTACTTCGGTTGTGGGTAAAGTGTTGGAAAGGATTATAAGAGTTAGGATTTATAATCATCTAGAAAGGAATAATTTGATTAGGGATAGTCAACACGGTTTTGTGAAGGGTAGGTCGTGCCTCACAAACCTTATTGAGTTCTTCGAGAAGGTGACCAAACAGGTGGATGAGGGTAAAGCGGTTGATGTGGTGTATTTGGATTTCAGTAAAGCGTTTGATAAGGTTCCCCATGGTAGGCTATTGCAGAAAATACGGAGGCATGGGATTGAGGGTGATTTAGCGGTTTGGATCAGAAATTGGCTAGCTGTAAGAAGACAGAGGGTGGTGGTTGATGGGAAATGTTCATCCTGGAGTTCAGTTACTAGTGGTGTACTGCAAGGATCTGTTTTGGGGCCACTGCTGTTTGTCATTTTTATAAATGACCTGGATGAGGGCGTAGAAGGATGGGTTAGTAAATTTGCGGATGACACTAAAGTCAGTGGAGTTGTGGATAGTGCGGAAGGATGTTGTAGGTTACAGAGGGACATAGATAAGCTGCAGAGCTGGGCTGAGAGGTGGCAAATGGAGTTTAATGCGGAAAAGTGTGAGGTGATTCACTTTGGAAGGAGTAACAGGAATAGAGAGTACTGGGCTAATGGTAAGATTCTTGGTAGTGTGGATGAACAGAGAGATCTCGGTGTCCATGTGCATAGATCCCTGAAAGTTGCCACCCAGGTTGATAGGGTTGTTAAGAAGGCGTACGGTGTGTTAGGTTTTATTGGTAGAGGGATTGAGTTTCGGAGCCATGAGGTCATGTTGCAGCTGTACAAAACTCTGGTGCGGCCGCACTTGGAGTATTGTGTACAGTTCTGGTCACCGCATTATAGGAAGGATGTGGAAGCATTGGAAAGGGTGCAGAGGAGATTTACCAGGATGTTGCCTGGTATGGAGGGAAGGTCTTATGAGGAAAGGCTGAGGGACTTGAGGCTGTTTTCGTTAGAGAGAAGAAGGCTAAGAGGTGACTTAATAGAGACATACAAGATGATCAGAGGATTAGATAGGGTGGACAGTGGGAGCCTTTTTCCTCGGATGGTGATGGCTAGCACGAGGGGACATAGCTTTAAATTGAGGGGTGATAGATATAAGACAGATGTCAGAGGTAGGTTCTTTACTCAGAGAGTAGTAAGGGCGTGGAATGCCCTGCCTGCAAAAATAGTAGACTCGCCCACTTTAAGGGCATTTAAATGGTCATTGGATAAACTTTTGGATGATAATGGAATAGTTTAGGTTAGATGGGCTTCAGATTGGTTTCACAGGTCGGCGCAACATCGAGGGCCGAAGGGCCTGTACTGCGCTGTAATGTTCTATGTTCTATGTTCTATGTTCTATTGTGCTGCCACCTCTGCTGAGTCTGTCCTACCAGTGAAACAATACATACCCAAGCACAGTGCTGGTGATGGTGGTCTCTGGGACAGTCTGTAGGGCAAGATTCCATGTGTATGACTATGCCAGACTATTGCTTGTCTAGCCTCGGAGACAGCTCTTCAAACTTTGGCATTAGCTCCCTGATATTAAATAGGAGGACACTGCAGGGTTGATAGGGCTTGTTTGTCCTTATTGTTTCCAGTGTCTAGGTTGATGTTGGGTAATCTGGCCACCTTCCTTCGTTTGAGACATTTTAGCAGTTTTGATACAACTGAGTAGCTTGTGAGGTCATTTCAGAGGTCAGTTATGAATCAAGCATATAGCTGTGTGTCTGGAATTACATGTAGTCTAGTCCTGGTAAGGATGACAGACTTCCTTCCCTAAATTACATCAGTGAACCAGATTGATTCTCATGATAACTATTTCATGGACATCATTAGACTTTTAATTTCAGATTTTTTTTATTGCATTTCAAATTGCACCATCTGCCATGGTGGAATCCTTGCAGTGCAGGGTTGACTTTGTAGGCTAACTCAAATCAGTTCACCTTTCTCCAGATATCATATGCTTTTAATTCCAAGGCAACATTCCTCATTACAGAATGGCTTTCAATTTAAATAAAATTTCTATTTTGCAGATGCTAACTTCCTTTTTGTAGAAGATGGCTGGTGAAAACATTTGCTGTACAGATCACTACTTTTGGAAATAATGTAGGTAAAACACAATATTAAGTGTGCAAAGAATGGAACTTAATTG
Source organism: Rhincodon typus (assembly GCF_021869965.1). Lineage (NCBI taxonomy): Eukaryota > Metazoa > Chordata > Chondrichthyes > Orectolobiformes > Rhincodontidae > Rhincodon > Rhincodon typus. The sequence goes on along the minus strand of NC_063357.1, from coordinate 24,085,596 downwards.
GCCTTCCTATCTGTAGACCTTGAATGTGGAATCTCTCCAAATTCTTAAGCCTTGATCACATTTGATGATGAAAGATCATTGCAAACTTTATTGTGCCTGAGCTTTGCTTTCTTCAAAAAATTGATCAAACTGATTCTTGTCAGATTCTTTGATTAAAACAGAACCAAAGGAACAGATGTTGCTAAGCAACAGAAAGACAGACAGACAGACAGACAAAGGTCTAGTGTATTTTCTAATACACCATAAAAATTCAAGGCCATGTCACAAAATAAGATTTTCAGTACCAATTAGAAACAGTTTTTTATTGTGAATTGTGATAACATTTTCCTAATCTATTTTAATGCAATTTCTTAATTACTCAGTTGACATCTCAACATTCCCAACTTCATGTTGGTTTCACACATTCCAGGAAAACAGTAGCAGTTATGCTGCTGGACTAATAATCTAGAGCCCTAGAGAAATGATCTAGAGACTTGCACCAAAGTCCCATTTAGCAGCTAGGAAAATTAATGAAATAAATTTGGAATACAAAGCCATGAAATCACAGGGCTGCAACAAATACTCATCTGGTTAACTAAGGTCAAGTAGGAAAAAAAATCTGCCATCCTTATCTATTTGATTCTAGACTCACAAAAATGTAATTGACTCTTAAATGCCTTCTGAAATAGTCCAGAGAGTCACTCAGATGCACCAAACCAAATATAAGAATAAAAGTGGAAATGCACCTTGCATCAAACTGAGCACTAAATATAACAAAGGCACACCCAGTCAGTTCTATAGTTTTGCGCATTAGCACTTTGATGTACGCAGTCAGGAGAGAGTGCTCCTAAGAGTTCTCCATATTACCTCATTCCCAAAAAGTCTCATGGCATTAGGTCTAACATGGATAAGGAAACTGCTTGCTGGCAATTACCCTCTACTGCCTTCCTTTAGAGACATATTGATTCATCAGCTACATTGAACACTAACTGAAATAGATACTGATGGTATTAAGGCACAGAATGTACTCTGAGTGAAGGAATTTTTATGTCTATCATGCAGAATGACTCAGAAGTACCACCACTGATCATGCTCTCACAAACATAACAGCCTGACACCAAGCAGTAAGAGAATACAAGGAAAAGACCTCCCTCTGTCATTTTCTCAATCTCAATTACCCATCCATGTCAGTATTGGGACATCAGAGAAGGTCTTGTGAAGATAAGGTCCTGTTCTTCACACAGAGGACAACTACCATAATTTTACATGCACAGCATGCTAAATAAGATAGATTCACTACAGATTTAGCAGCTCAAAACTGGGCATCCACAAGGCTAAAGCAGTAGAATTGTATTCAAAGACAATCTGTAACATCGTGTCCTGGCATATCACTGACTGTACCATCGCCATCAAGTCACTGTTACAACCATGGCTTGATAAGGGCAGGATCATATGTCTGGAGCAGCACCAGGCATACCTACAAATGGAGGAGCCAGCTACAACACAGAACCATAGGAATGCCAAACAGTGGGACCAGCCTCCTAGGGAGGAAAAAAATCCTACAATTAAAAGGAGCTGATCTGCAGCCCTGCCATAACCAATCCTGAATTGTGATGGACAACTAAAAAACTATCCAGGGGATAAGGTCCCACGAATAGCTTCAGTCTCATTAAGGGCTTCTGAGGAGAACTTTGACTAGGTGTGTCTTTGCGCATTTGGGTGACCAGCTTTACCCTGGGTGGCTCATCTGGTTCTATTCTTGTTATATATTCTAATAGTGCTTACATAGTATTAAGTAACTTTCTGTACCATTTCAGAGGGCAGTTGAAAGTTAACGAACTTTCTGTGCATCAGAAGTTACATCCAGACCAGACCAAGGAAGGAGAGTACATTTCTTGTCTCAAATGACCTCTTTTAATCAAACAGGTTTGGACAAAAGTCCTGTGGTTTACTGGATTTTTATTCCAGATTTATCTCGTTTACTGATGTCAGAGTCCAGTGCATGAGTATAAAATGACAAAGCTGAAGAACTTGGTACTTCTGGCTGAGGATCGTTTTCAATGGATCATTAATTTCAGCCTCCTCCGAGATTCCCACCATCACTGATACCTCATCAGCCAATTGGATTCAGTTCACATGACACCAAAAACAGATGATGCATACACAGACCACAGCTAGGGCTATGGGCTCTGACAACAGTTTGGCCACAGTACTGAAGCTAACTGCATCCTTAGCCAAGCTGTTCCAAATACAGCTATAATACTAGCATCCATCCAGCAGTGCATTAACTTGACTAAGTACATTTTGGCAACAAAAGTTAGGACAAATCCAATCTGACCAATTGCTGCTCCATCAGCCTAATCTCAGTCATTAGCAATGTGATGGAAGGTGTTGACGTTGGTGCTACGAATTATATTCACTCAACAATAACTTGCTCATAATGTCAAATTCATATTCCAGAAGAACCACTTATCTACAGACTTCATTACAGCCTTTATCCAAAATTGGCCAAAGAGCTGAATATCAGAGATGAGGTGATAATGACTGTCTCTGACTCCCAAGAAGCTTTTGATTAAGGTACATCAAGAAGCTCTAGGAAAACTAGAATAAACAGAATCAGGGGAAAAGACTTCACTATTTGGAGGGATAACTTACAAAAGAGAGGATGGCTGTATCTGTTGGAGGCCAATCACCTCAGTCCCAGGATATTGCTGCACGAGTACCTCGGCCATTCACCATCCTGATTGGAACTATATCACCATTTCTTCACTGTTTCTGGTCAAAAACTTGGAACTCCTTGCTTTTGGCACTGTGAGCTATAAGCACTACCTGGACTAGAGTGGTTCAAGTTGGCAGCTCGCCACTACCTTTTCAAGGGTAATTAGGGATAAATAAAAAAATTCTGGCCTTACTTACAACCCTTATACAAATTTTTAAAAAAGGAAAGTGTATGCCCACTATGGCCTATTGTATAAATAGGAATATCTAGGTGTAGACTACTACAGTAAAAAGGTAAATGCATTTCTTGAGAAAATGACCAAGGTGAGACCATTAAATATTTTAAACAGCATTGTGATTATATTACTTTATTAGATTTTTAAGTTAAGCGGACAAAGCAATTGATATTTTGATCCTACTACTTAAATACACAGAGAATGTCTCAGAGCACTGAACAAGTGGTCAACAGGGAAAGAAAGAAAACTAATTTGGAAAGCTCAAAGCATGGTCAGAAGAAAGAGCCCTCAGGAAATGCCACATTTCATGTTTTGTACATTAGAGGAATTTCAGCTGTTTTACGTTCAGGTAATGTTGTTGAATTCAATTCACGAGGTTCAAATCACAACTACATTCAGACAATAGAATCTGTTTTGAATGGTGACTCCCCCATCTCACATCAGTTTGAAACAAGGAGTTTAATTTGATTAAGATCAGTTGCAGATAGTTTCCAAGCAAAATAACACTTAAGAAGTGAGTAGTTGATTTGTTTTGCAGATCAGCTAGTTAACTCTCTGCAGTGGGGAGCTGTGGTGGGATGGCAAACAAATTTTTGCCCTCGTGATTAGTTAAGGCTAGTTGGAAAGTCAGTCCATCTAAAGTAAAGTGGAATGAAAGTCAGGGGAGGGGAAATTTTAAGGTCAGGCACAAAACAGCTAATAACTAAGAAAACCGGGAGGAGTAAGATGGAGGAAGAATTTCAAGTTCAAGGCCCTAAGAAACAATATCAAACTTTTGGATGCAAGGGAACAAAGAGGTTTGGCAAGAATAGGATGAATGTGATGGCAGCATTATTTCCTTGGTGAAGATGCAGTACATTGTATTCTCGATAAGCTGTAGTTTAGGAATAACTCAAAGAGCTGTGGATACTAGAAATCTGAAACAAAGAAAGAGAAAAATTGCTGGGGAAACTCAGCAGGTCTGGGGGCATCTGTGGAGTTGGACTGTGGCACTGTTTTCTCTGCACAGATGCTGTCAGACCTGCTGAGCTTCTTCAGCAATTTCTGTTTTCTCTGTAATTTAGGAAGACTGGAAGCAGAAAAGCCATCAAAGGGAGCAATTCAGTGGTCTAGCTCTGAGGTAATATGTGAAATAATAATGGATTAGATAAATGAAAGATGCTAGTTTGGGGCTAGCAGGATATCAAAGAGAAAAAATGTCCAGAAAAATAAATTCTGGCATTGTTAATATCTAGGAAGTGAAGAATGACACATGTAAGCTGTTAGGTCGATCAGCACAGTATTCAGGAATTCCATTCACTCGTTGCTTATTGAACAACAGCTCTTTCTAGATTCATATTACTCCGTCAATAAAGCTCACAATTGTCAATTGAATTATCTGGCATATTATATGCATAAACAATTTGCATCCAAATAGCATAACAAAATCAATAGACAGAGACACCTACAAACAGATTCTTTGTTATTTGTGACATATTAAGGTTACATACCTTTGCTTTATTTATTGAGCAGTGGAGAGCATTGTTTTCTTGGTCGTACAGCAAACTGAAATCTAATGTACCCAGGGTGGCTGGAAAAGGAAAGGAGATGGCTTTACCATCTACACAAACAGGCTGAATAAAAACAAACATAATTTAGCAACCACCCATTAAGTGACTATCTCATGGTGAAAGAAATACATAACATGTAATTCTAACAGATAAAACAATACACAGTCGAATAGAAGGGGAAACCCAGTTACCATTAAGCAATTCCATTCCACTCGTCATGTAGCTCATGTCCAGTTTCTGTAAATTGTATGTGGCATTTTAATACATTAAAAAAAACTTGTATTTTCTCTTCAGTTATAGACTGCCTCATTTCTAATCTGAGTACTTGTTTTGGATAAATGGTTTGCACTAAAGGAACTGTGCCGATATAATGAAAACCAGCATAATGCTATCTACTATTGCATTACTTTTACTAAAGCATAGATCAAAGGTGGTGGTTTAAACGTAAAAAGGGGCAGCAAGGACAAATCCAGAACTAGAAATGAATAGCTGAAAGAATGTGAACAAAATCACACTATAATTCTGGTGAGTCTGGTGGAAAACCCAAAAATAGGCAGAAGTGTTGTTGAATAAAGAGACCTCGGGGTGCAGGTGCATAGCTCCTTGAAAGTGGAGTCACATGTAGACAGCATGGTGAAGGCGTCATTTGGCATACTTGCCTTCATTGATCAGTGCTTTGAGTGTAGGAGTTGAGACATCATCAAGAGGGACAAGACATCGGTGAGGCCAATTCTAGAATTGCGTTCAATTCTGGTCTCCCTGCTACTGAAAAGATGTTGTTAAACTTGAAAAGGTTCAGAAAAGACTAACAAGGATGTTGCCAGGGTTGGAGGGTTTGAGCTACAGGGAGAGGCTGAATAGGCTGGGGCTATTTTCCCTGGAGTTGAGGGGTGACCTTATAGAGGTTTATAAAATCGTGAGGAGCCTGGATAGGGTGAATAGCAGAAGTCTTTTTCCCAGGATTGGAGAGTCCAAAACTTGAGGATTTAGGTTTAAGGTAAGAGGGGAAAGGTTTAGAAGGGACCTGAGGGGCAACTTTTTCATGCAGAGGGTAGTGCGTGTATGGAATGAACTGCCAGTGGAAGTGCTCGAGGCTGGTACAATTACACATTTAAAAGGCATCTGGACAGGCACATGATTAGGAATGGTTTAGAGGGATATGGGCCAAATGCTGGCAAATGGGAATAGATTTATTTGGGATATCTGGTCAGCATGGACAAGTTGGACTGAAGGGTCTGTTTCCGTGTTATATAACTTTATGCTGATATTTATTAATTCTGTGTGACTTCTGTTTGCCTTGTGTAAGTAGAACACCATTTGCATCTTATCTGGGCAAAAAGACAGAGGATGTTGTGGGGGGGCGGTGGTGGTGGGGGTGGAGAGGGGTTGGTTTGGTTGATCTAAGCCAAAGTTGCCCAGGATAGGAGAGATGAAGTCTATTGGCTTCCAGAAGGGTGACACAGTATGTTGAGGTTGGTTGGCTCGCCAAGCTGGTTTGTTGTCTTGCAGACGTTTCATTACCATGCTTGGTAACATCCTCAGTGCAGCCTCCGATGAAGCGTTGGTGTGTTTTCCTGCCTGGTTTTTAAACTCTGAGGTCCATTGAGATGGATTGCCTCACTTCCGGTTTTCCTTTGTAGTGGAATGTATATGGGGTCGATTTCAATGTGTTTATTAATAGCATACCTCAACACCCACAACCTGAGCTACAGATCTACTCCAAAACCTTAGGGTGACAGTATGCTCTACAAGAAGAGAAATGGTATGGCAGAGTGGGTGGAAAATCAGGAAGGCCGTGAAAAGAGGTGTGGAGGATGTCTAAGGCACACAGAAGCCATAATTCCTAGACCCATATATCTGCACTCATGTAAAGGCTGTCAAGTCACCTCAGCAAATCTGACAGGACTAACATTGGCGGGATCACAGCCCGTTATTCAGGTTGATTGCACTTGTGATAAATGCACAAAAAGATCTCTCACTGCTGTGTTATTTGATCTCAGCAATGGAACAGGTAATGAAAATATAATTGGCCTTAGCTTCCTTACAGTAAACAAGGATAGATGATTATATTACCATCCAGTGTCACTGCATGAGAAAGTAAATGTATGTGGACAAAATGAGACTTTGTTATGATGTCCTTATGTCCAAATAGTCTGCTGATAAGGATTGTGGAGACTTACACTTAAAAAAGCTTGGCATGTGAGCTATGTGCACGAAGTTATGCTAGTAATAATTCAATGCCTTCAGGAGAAGAGGAAGTAAAATATGACATATGATACAAAATAACAGTGACATTTTAATAACATTCGAATTTCAAACTACACAAAACACACTTTTAATTTTTTTTGCCCAGAAAATGAACACGAGCTGCTTTATTGTCTTGTCATGGTCACTTGTATGCATGGAAAAATAAAATGCCCCAACAATGTGATGCCACTGTCTATGTCCCGTTACTGGGCCTTAGTGAGCTGGCAGTCAGAACCTGCAGTTGAATAAGAACACAATTTTTATTTTTTAAACGCTAGATTCAATGGTAAAATATTTAACTTTGATAACTGAACGATTGTACAAAGTTTCTGAAAGAAATAAAATTTTGTGTATTGCAAGTTCTGACACATCTGATTTTCTAAGCATTGAATGGAACCATACAACAGCAACCTCCCACTGCACCGATGATGCACTTCCTCTCACTAGCTAACGTTGTATTTTAAATTAATTGAATTGGGAGAGTTCCTAAGAAAAGGGGGATAATGGTCCAATGTTCTGTCATATCGGGTTATGACACATGAAACTTCCAACTCGTCAAACAAAATTGATTTTTTAACTCAGGTTCCTGACGTGAAAAGACATGTTCTAACACAGTTTGTCACCAAATCCCAATTAATATGTCAGGAGTTTAATTCTGATTCTTGTTGGGAGAAAGGGACACATACCTGAACATGAAAACTGGTAAAGTTTGCTGAAAGAGCAGGTGATTGGGATAAATTGGACAGTTCTTCAGAGAGTTGGCATAGACACAATGAGCTGAATGGCTTTCTTCTGTGCCACATGATTCCAAGCATATAATCCTCATCAGTCTAACTATAATGAATGCAAAGTAATTTAATGGAAAGTAACTGAGCTATGGCAACAGAAAGAAGGAAGCACTTGTGTTATACATAGACACGCACACATCTTATAACACAGAAGGTGATGCTTAGTCTAACTAGTTTTATCCTCGATGCAAGCAAATATGTATTGAACCTGTTTCCATAAGCCTTGCCATCTCTTACTTCAGGCATCTATCCAATATAGTCTTAAACTTTGACACTTTGTTGCCTCAATCACCAACACCAGGCATGAATTCCATCGCCTCGTAATTGTGTGTTAAGGATTTTTACCTGTTCTCTGTTCTAAAGCATCTATGTTTAATCTTAGGTCTATTGTCCCTAATTCCAGGTCCCTCTGTGGTATTTTTCCAGATAATCATTACTGGTAGCTTCTGGTATCTGCCGTGTTAACAGGTAATCTTTGGTAATGGGCAATCTTTGAGGTAGCTTGCTGTCACCAATTCTCCTTTGTCTTAGGTCTACCTCATGATTAGTGGTAGAGGATACATACCATACAGTATCACTAGAAGAGGTACTGTTCTTAGATAACAACAAGATATATTACATGATAGCCAATCAGTACTACATTTGGTCAAATAATTAAAACAAAGAACTGCAAATGCCAGTGATCTGAAACAACAACGGAAAGTGCTGCAGTTTCTCCAGCATTTTGTTTTTGTTTATATTTCATAGACAAATAGAATCCCTACAATGTGGAAGCAGCCATTCAGTCCATCGAGTCTACACTGACCCCCTGGGTCATCATGCCGCCCTAGACATAATGACAAGAACTTTCAGGAGCTGGTATAGATGCATGTGCTCCCTCTGAAACCTGTTTCAACTGAGCCGGAAACGTCTTTTTTTTAAAAATGTGAACATGTCTATGAATTTTGCACTGATTAAAAAGGGTCCCTTTTTCCATATTGTCCCTTGTATTGTTTATCATGTCTCTATTTCTTCAGATTAGGAGCATTCTGGTGAATTTACACTCACTCTCATGCTAAAGTCCTGCACAATAATCTTTAATTGCCTTAAGGGTGGGTATGCGAGGAATGTGTCCGGGAATGAATGGATCTAATGTAATCAATCACTGCTTACTTTTGATAAAAATAGTGAGACACACACTGAGTGACATATTCCTTTCAATGGAAATTTCCTAAATATAATAGTAATGAAACTTCCAAAGCCACCATCCACTAGCATGGATATATTATAGGCAAGTTAAACTAACTCATGCTCTATGGAAATAAAATCAATTTTAAAAGAATATCATTACACAGGGACATGCATGCGCAACAGACAAAAAACTTTTCATCAATTCATCAACATGCATGTCACTTTTGTTGCTGCCAATAAATCAGAAAATAAGGTTGTAGGCAGCAAATGAAATCCCTCCTTTTTTTTGAATGCTGTGCGAGTGCACCAATTCTTAAATGGAATTTATAGATGCTTACATTCTTCTGCAAAGAAAATAAATTTTATATTAAAAATAGTGCACTCTGTTTCATTTTAGAATGCCTGCAACTGTTAAAAAGCATTTTGCTAAGATTGTAACACAAGTGTTAAAATTATAACAGTACACCACACGTATCAATAGATCAAAATGCTCAGCTGTGATTAAAGTTAAATTAAAGATGGAGTTTTTTGAACATATACCCGAACTATATATCAGTGCTACACTGCTCGTGTCTGTGTATAATTTTACTTGGACAACTTTATTAAGTATAGCTTTATTATTTTCATCCTTACTAGGTTGTAGCAAATATGGCTGTCATCCTGCATTTGGCTTCCATGGGGTATTCAACAGCAAAAAATAGTTGGTGAGCAGTCATTGTTGGTGATATAGTATTGAGAACGCAGCTGCCTTCCAAGCAATTGACCTGTGTTTGATTCCCAGCCGTCACACATTGAAAGTTTTATATTGTACATCAAACTCTATAAACTCACAACTAGGAAGGAACTTGTGATGCAGTGGTAATGCCCCTATCTCTGAGCCAGGAAACCTGGGTTCAAGTCTCATCTGCTTCAGAGGTGTGTCATTACATCTCTGAATAGGTTGATTAGGAAATAACTATTAAAACATCTAGCATTTAGATTGCAAACATCAAGTAGTAGATGCAAAATTTGAACAGTGCTTCTCACTAACATGATCCTTAATTCATCTTTCACACATCTTTATGATTCTAACAGACATGACCACTCCGTAGATTTTTAAAATTATTATTCATTCATGGAATGTAAGCTTTCCTGGCTGAGCCAGTATTTATTGCTCATTCTTAATTGCCTTTAAGAAGGTTGTGGTGAGCTGACTTCTAGCTGTAGTGATTGCAAGTTTGCAAGGTGCTGTGAAGTAGCCTTGCTGAATTTCTGCTATGCATGTTGTAAACAAAACTCACTGCTGCTACTGAGCCTTCATGGTGGAGGGAATGGATATGTTGCTAATAAAGTGGGTTGCTTTGTCCTGAATGGTGTCAAGCTTCTTCAGAGTTGTTGGAGTTCCACTCATTCAAACTAGTGGGGATATTCCAACACACTCCCAACTTGGGCCTCATAGATAAAAGGGGGAGGGGAGGGTGGTGAGTTACTCACTGTGGGATTCCTAGCTTCTGACCTTCTCGTGTAGCCAGTGTTTATATGGCTAGTCTAGTTCGGTTTCTGGTCAATGACAACCACCAAGCTGTTGATCTATCACTATATGATGGCGCAACTGGCTTTTAACTGTGCATCAAGATGATTAAACGGATAGAACTGGCTTAAAACACTGAGAATAGAATTTAATAGGAATTACTTGTCAGGCAACCTCATTGTTTTGGGGCTTTTGTCTGAAAAAAATTGTAAAGGTCAATAAAAAGACTTCCAGTGAATACAATGAAACCTTAAATGGCTGACTCACTTCGAAATTATTTTACATTCCATACACTTCCCAACTGTTAATACACAATCCTATTTGTCAAGCTTTCTTATGCCTGTGGAACATTAAGTTATGACACGCTATAAATTGGAAAAAGTGCGCACAACTTCTAAATTTGCTGCCACACACAGTATTCTCTGGCTTACATTCAGGCCCATGGGGCATTCCATAGAATCCTTAGTGTGGAAGCAGGCCATTTGGCCTATCGAGTCCACACTGACCCTCTGAAGAACAGTCCATCCAAATCCATCCCTCTATCCTAAACCCTGCACTTCCCATGACTAATCCATCTAGCCTGCACATCCCTGGACACTATGGGCAATTTAGCATGGCAAATCCACGTAACCTGCATATTTTTGGAAAGTGAGAGGAAATCAGAGCAGGAAAGGCATGCAGACACAGGGAGAATATGCAAACTCCATACAGTTGCACAAGGCAGCAGTGCTAACCACTGAGCCACTGTGCTGCCTCCTTTCCACAACCTTCCTTTCGTCTTGGTTTTAGATTCTCTGCTTCATTCAGAGAGGTTTCCATAATGCAGCTCTTGCTGCAAACCACTTCCTTCATTTTCCTTCCTTCACTTTCTCTTATCCCACAGATCTCAACATATTTGTATTAATAATGTACTTTTTCAAAATGCTCTGCCTTTCTTCTTTGCTTTGTTCCAAGAACTTTCAAGTTTTTCTCTTTATCTGCTGGCACTACCTCAATGTAGTTTATTCATACATTTCAAACATTTGCACTGTACTGTCAAGGACTTTCTCTTTTGCATGCTGACTTTAGGAGGATTAGCACTAGCTGACCTGCAGAGAGGTGACATGGGTATGATGGGTCAAATGGCCTCCACCAGTACTGTAATTGATTCTATGATTGCATTGTAGCCTTAAAGAGTCATGGCAGTCGCTTACTCTGCCTTCTTAATGTGCTACATTGTTCTTTCACTTGTGTACTGCAGAAGGAACTCCAAAGCAAATGGCTTGTGGCCAAGGAATAGAGAAAGTTTGGTTGGGAAGCAACAGTTTTCCCTAGCCAAATAAGAACCAATAACAACCACTCATATTTATAAAGTTCCCTTGAGGAGGCAAAATGTACCAAGGCACTTTACAGAAGCACTATCAAATAAAATGTGTCATGTGCCATGTAAGGAATATTAGATCAGGTAACCAAAAACTTCGTCAAATCAGAGGGCAGTAAACAGCATTGTGCTGGAGAAAAGAAAAGTGGAAGGTTTAAGGATGGAAGTTCAGAATTTGTGATCTCTGCAGTTAAAGGGACATCCAGCAATGCTGGAGCAATTCAATTCGGAGATATGCACCGGGCAGAGGAGCGGAGGGTTGCAGGGCTGGAGGAGACTACAGAAATAGAAGCAGTGAATATGTCAGTAGCAACACGTGTTTGCAACTTTCAACGAAACCATTTTGCTCGTCGGGCCAGCTCTTTGCTGTAACAAATAAAATCAGTTCCAGTATTTGTATATCATCATCTGATAGAACGATAAACATAAAAAAAATGCACATATGTATAATGTAGACACTACCACTGCTGCCGCTAAACAGGTATTCTTTGCACTAGAATTCACATCAACACAAAGTGAGGATTACTCCATTCCTTATTAAACTCAACACATTTTACTGTGCATGTCAAAGCCAAAAGTATAGCTGCTGCCATGCAGAATGATATAAGATTGCTACAAGCCTACAGTAGATGCAGTGGTAAATTTGTTACGACTTAAGTGGCATTCAAGTAATTGTTGAATAGAACATTTCCTACCCAATGAAAAACATTCTCTAATCATTGTACCAATTATATTAAAGCTAACAGCTTCTCTTTATATCCATGTACAACAATCACAGCTTAACCAAACTGCTAATTTAGTTGGAATTTAACATTTACAGTTTCATCCCATTTAGTCAGTGACTAGATATAGACATTATTGATAGTGGTCATTTCCGAACAACGTCATGCAACAAAATATGTTGTCAATACAAGGGGCCATCCGGCCCACCATGTCTGCATTGCCTTTTAATTACAGCAATCAAAAACTAATTCCAGTACCTAGTTCTCCTTCAGGCATATGCTTGGTTTCAATTCTTTTTTCTTTTTTTCTCTAATAAAAAGGAATATTCCCTGTCTTAAACATTCCTAATGGCTAAACATTTCAAAGCCCAATAATTCTTGTAGTAAAACAAAAATCTGTAATCTCTTCCACACTCTGGGTGATGTTTTTTTTAAAATCACCATTGCTTGCCATAACTTCTCCCACCATGGAAATAGCCTTTCCCAAATCACTCTTATCACGATCTTTCAGAATTTTTAAAATCTCTATGAAATGGTCTCTTAGGTATTTCTGTCCTAATGGATTTTGTCCAAATATCTCAAGTATCTCCTCAACGATAATTTTCCTTGCCCAGACTTTATTCTGGTGGAACTATGTCAGACATCCTCTATAGACTTGATGTTGTTTTTATAATGGTGCACCCAAACTGCACACACTACACCAACTAATGCCTAATCACTGCTGTCCACAACGTTGTCACCATGTGCCGAACCTTCCCAGGCACTGAAGAACATGGACATTGGTGAAAAAGTTGGAAAAACGTGCAAGGTGGCTAGCAGAGAGCTTTACGTTAACAAAAGCAAAATGTCCCGTTTCCCAACCAAGTGTTGAACAGTGAGATGGGATTCTCAGAAGTGAGCGACAAGAGGCCTGTATGCTAATATAGCAGATATTATCATCCTCATTATTATGTTAACTCATGTCACATAAGCAGTTTCCCATCCCCCAGCTACTGGACAGAAAAGAGACGGTGACAATTCCTAACACGAAAGTCACAGCAGTTACCAGGCAACAAGCTCACCACTTTGTCCATCAGTTACCAACATTTCAGGACAAGTTCCAAGGGCAGTAAATCACACATTCCCCACTGTCCAGAAGGACCAGGGCAGGATGCCAATTACCCTCTGCCTGACATGTCCAGGGCAAACAAAATGAATTATTCAGAGCAGCTGGAGGCTGCCAGTGTTTGATTAGGTGCATGGTTGGTCTTTAAAGTTGGAATCAGTGCCAGGAATTCCAGGAGATCCCAGAAATGACTTGTACCTTTTCCTGTGGCAAGTGTGAGTGTACAACAAGCTTTAGGCGTGTGATACATAGGTCATGAAGCGAGTTTTGGAAGATAGCTCTTGCAAATTTCAATTTGAAAATTACAGCCAGGCTATTTTGCCCTATTAGGAAGCATTTCAGATAGGGTGGTTATAAAGAGACTGTTTTCATTAGGAGACGGGTCAATGGCCAGGGGACACGGGTTTAAAGCAAGAAGTAGAAGTCTAAGAGGGAAGTGGAGATGAAATCTTTCCACCCAAAGGAGAGTGGGAATCTGGAGTGCATTGCCTGAAAGGATGTTTGAGTCAGTAAATTCAAAATATTTAAGCAGTACTGAGTTATTCACTTGCATTGCCATGGCTTCCAGGGCTATGGGCAGTCAAATCTTTGTTGACCATTACAGACATGATGGGCCAAATGACTTCCTTCTGTATTACAAATGTCCATAAGTTTATAAGGAAAATTAAAGATCTGGATTTATGTCCCTGCTCTCTCCCTCAAAAGGATATGGTGGTGGGAGAATTGGGGTTATTGTTACAATCAAGATGGAAGGAGTGCAATGTCTCTCTCTAGTCCCATTATTCCATGGGTCACAACATAAACATAATTGTTTTACCCAGTTCCCTATATGACAGGTCTCATAAATTTCTCTATTATAGACTAGGCTTTTTTAATAGTGCAATAATTTTATGCTTATTATAAAACAAAACTTATTCAATAATGACCCAAAACTGGCTAATATACATAGTATGTGATATGTAAATACAAAATATTTATCCCTCTAAATAACCCAAAACACACACACACACACACACAAGCAAATGCACTACATAAAGGGTAAATGTGAACAGTTTTCTCTCTGCAGAAATTCACTTTGGGAAAGAAATGTTTTTGGCCAAGAGTGGTTAGTTCTTGAAGATAACAAAAGAACAAAAGGCGTGGAATGTTCAGATGGCTGTTGATCTGGTGTCTTGCACATGTAGACAACTCAGACGACATGGCAGTTGTCTCTGGGGTCTTGGCAGATACAGTTTGCTCAGGAAACACAATATCAAGAAATCTTCCAGTCACTCTCCAACAATATTGGATTCACCACAAGCGTACTTCAGAAACAGGAGAGATGAGCCTATTCTTCAGCAGGATTTGTGCCAACTGAACACTAAAACAAATATCAACTTCCAGCAAAATACTGTTCAAATGAGATGGTCATAAAACAGGCTCAGGTGGCAAATAAATCCAGTATTTAGCTGAAACTATGGTTGCTGAGAAATGTCTTGTTAAAACAAAAGGTTTCAAATATGCCTTTTAATTGAACTTTTAAAAAGAAAACAATCAAGGTCTTTTAAAACTGTCAAATATGAAGTCTCCAGAACATTATAAAGACTGAAATTTGAAATTTTTTGTTCGGTAAAAGCATCAAGGGACATTGAGTCAAAGTGGGTAAATGGAGTCAAAATGAAGATCAGTCACAATCTTCATGAAGACAGGAACAGTTGCCTTACATTTTATTATAAATCATGTACTTATAGATAATTTAGTTTCTCATCATTATTTTGAGTGACTTGACTAAAGATAAGAGCAATCTGCTCTACAGTTTGCATCATAACCTGGATTACCATCTTTTGCAAATAACATAATATTGAAGTACCAAATCCAAATGAGTTGTTCCAAATTATCCAATAATAAAAATAAATGAGCAGGGTCAGTTTCCTGCCTTGGAGTATGTGGGTCAGGAGAAGATGGTGCAATTATTAGCTCTGAGCACAGGATAGAGTCAGACCCACTGCCCCACATGCAGAGCAGAGGAAACCACTGGGGCTGCTGAGAGTCGAGACAAGCTATTTAAAAGATCCATCCTGGGACTGTGCTAAATATTAGACACTGCAACCCTCAAACTTCAGACCCATTACATCTCCCATTCACCCACCCCATGCCTCCTCATATCCTACATGCTAACTCATGCCACCCCTATGACCCCTTATTGCTCCCACTCAGCTCATGCCCTACCATAACCTCCATGGCTCCTTATAGCCTTTATGCCACATCAAAGCCAGCTCATGCATTTCATTTGCTCATAGCCTTTTATAGCCTTATGTCAACCCATGTGTCCTGGCTTCGTCCCTTGCCCTTCATGTCAACTCACCCAGTATCTACCATGGACATACTTTGGGACAATTTAAAATAAAGATCTAATTATATAGCTTTAGCTATAATAAAGAAATGCTGCTATTTATGAATGCCCATTCAATACTCAAAAAGGCCCTCAAGTATTTAAACACTTGTCAAGACAAACAGACTTGCATTCACAACCCCAAAAGACACAATCCTTTTATAATCTTTGAGCCATCAATCAAATTCTGAACTGACAATCCTGCCCCCAGCTGGGAAACTTGTAAATTGCGGAAAGCAGTCAGCCATGAATAATACTGTAAAGATAATCTTTGGATGTCAACAAATAGATATTAGAATCATAGAATCCCTATAGTGCAGAAACAGGCCATTTGGCCCAACAAGTCCACACTGCCCCTCCAAAGAGCATCCCACCCAGACCCAACCCCTTACCTCTTCCCCATAAGCCTGCATTTCACATGGCTAATCCACCTAACTTACACACCACTAGATATTACAGGCAATTTAACATAGCCAATCTACCTAACCTGCACATCTTTGAACTGTGGGAGAAAACCGGAGCACCCAGAGGAAGCCCATGCAGACACAGTGAGAATGTGCAAACTCCACACAGACAGTCGCCTGAGGGTGGAATTGAACCTGGGTCCTTGGCACTGTGAGGCAGCAGTGCTAACCACTGAGCCACCGTGTTTTCAACTCTCAGTCAAATAGACATACTGGAATTTTTCAAATTTTAGAAGGGCTGGGAACTAAATAACTTCACAGCTTGAGGTTTTCCATCTCTCATGGGTGCAAACAAGCTGTATTATTTATTTTTATTCGACAAGGTTGAGGACTTGAACAACCTCACAGTTTGGCAGTTCTACACACCTTTACACCTTTCGTAGAGGATTAATGTTTTCGCTATAAACTAATGATACCCAAATTAAAAGGATAAAAGCCCTTGCCATGGTAAAAATGGGACGTTTGATCTCTGTACTGAGTTTCAATGGCCCTACCTCACAATTTGTTTCCTTCCAGATCTAAGTCCAATCTGCCATTTCTAAATGTTCATAGAGTCTCTACAATTCTGTGAAAGTCTGACCCACACAATCTCATTCATAGTGATCTAATTGTGTCGACTAGTCTTGAAGGTTGCAGCCATAAAATTATACATACGAGAAGTAACTGGAAAACAGATGTCTCAGATTCTGTAGATTTACGGTTATTACTTTCTAGTTTCACAAAAAACAGAGCTCCCAAAAATCTTCAGGCTTTGTCATTTCCATAAACAACTAACAAGATGGCACAATTTGTAGATGCTTAACAAAAATGAATTGATGTAGTACTTTACATATCATCATATATTAGCCAATAAATAACACAGACAGACTGGAAACTTGGTATGAGAACATTTAAATAGAAGCATAATTGAAAGTTCAGTGAAGACAGATTTGGCTAATACCCTCGTAACTCAGTTACAAGTAATGTATTGTAGACTTTAAATCAATGTCTAAAGGTATCAAGGAGCACATAAATTCAATATATTTGACAAGCCTTTGCAGTTCAATTTCCTTACCGTTGTTGAAAGCACCCAAGTACTTTCAGGAATAACACTACCGAGAGCTTTTGAATTCAGTGCAAGCCAATATTACAGAATACGGATTTGTTTGCTGGATAGAGTCAAACTTCAATGTTTGTTTGTTTCTGCATATGCTATTGTACAGAACCAAACTGCATCAGTGACTGTGTTGTATATAAAGATATTTTTATGAATAAAGTATGTTTTTAGAATTTAAAAAAAAATTAGAATTCTAATTCCCTGCCTCAGCAAGATGGCTGGGCTCATCGTAATAGCCAGGCTTCACTAGAATGCTGCTTACCAACTTTCTGTCAAAATGGCAAGGGGGAGCAGTAGGAGTCAGGTGGGAAACCATACCTTGTGAAGTAGAGGGATCAGCCACCAGAAAGAGGAGAGTGCTCCAGAAAGGAAAGGCCATCCTGGTCAGAGGAAAATGAAAAGCTGAGGCCACAGGAAGATTCAAGGTATTTTTTTTAAAAAAGAGGCTCCCAGAACTGCACTTCAATAGGAAGCTGAAACAAAATGAGTGAAAAAAAAATGGCTCGTCCCCTTCTGACCCTGGTTGCCAATCCCTGCAGCTTCAGCCTTGTACAGAAACCATCTCTTCTGACCAGTGTAGTTCTCAGGTCAAAGCAGCATGTCTGTCCCTGATGATGTTATCTGATCCCTATCTGTGTATTTAAACCTGCGAGTTTGAGATGGGTACCCTTGCTACCTTCATTCCAACATTGCAGCAGCTTAGGTTGCAGTAACTCAAGTTTAACTGCCCCATGCCCGCTATTGTTCTGAATTGACAAAGTGGGGATGGAACGAGTTTAATTCATTTGTAATTGTCTTGTAATTAGTTGGGTCAAACATTTTGAGTACATTTCTGAATATACTGAAATGGGTGCCTGCCTGCTGGAGGTCTCTGTGGCAGTCCATTTCATTGCTTATTTATGCAGAAATTATGTGCTGATCAGGCTGCTAATATGACATGACTAGGAACATTGCATTTACTCGTAGGAAAAAGTATAACGTGAAAATTTTATATGCCTTTCATTCCTATTATCTCAGCACTATCTTATTTAAATTACACTGTGGAAATGTTAACATATGATTGCTTAAAATTGTCTTTCAAATTCCTTTGTTAATTATTTTAATGGCAACATTAATCTATTTATTATGAATGAATTAATATCTGCAAATTAAATCGAAGACAAAGCAACTTCGTATGGACACACATTATCTATCCCTATGCTAATATTCAGTCATTACAAGGCATGTGAGATGTTAAACTGTGAATTAATTTTTTACCCTTTTGAAAAAATGATCAATTTACTTAGAATAATAAGCAACATGGTTATAAATATCCTCAGGAGTAAATCTATGGTTACTTTTCAGTAGTAATTACTGCATATATGAAGATTGTGATTTCTCAATGTCTGCAATCTGATAATCATTAGTAATGATGTAAACTGGAATTTTAAAATTACTAAATTTGAAATTGGCAATTCAATAATATAACAAATAATTACAGACATTCAAACCACTTGCTGCACTAAACTGAGCAATCATAAAAATACAATTAAAAGTTCACACTGCATCTTCATTTGTTTTTATTCATTGGTATGTGGGTGTCGCTGGCTAGACCAGCATTTATTGCCCATCCCTAATTGCCCAGAGGGCAGTTAAGAGTCAACCACATTGCTGTGGCTCTGGAGTCACATAGGTTAGACCAGGTAAGGACAGCAGTTTCCTTCCCTAAAGCACATTAATGAATCAGATGGGATTTTCTCAACATTCGGCAATGGTTTCATGGTCACCATTAGAGTCTTAATTCCTGATTATTATCGGATACAAATTCCACCACCTGCCATTGCGGGATTTGAACCTAGGCCCCCAAAACATTACTTGGATCTCTGGATTAATAGTCAAGCAATAATACGACTAGGCTGTCGTCTACCCATTCATACTGGCCTTGGTATTGCGAACACTACAACCTGATTACTAACCCAGTGGGTGGTGTTGATTTCAGGGAATTTCGTGAAGACTTTCCCTTCATGAGCCCTATTAACTTTTGACACGCAACTTTACATGGCCCACCTTATGAAGTATGCCTACACAGCACCAATCACACACAATCCTGTGCTCAACAGAGTTGGTAGTGTCCACCAGTGTCAGGGGTTTATGATGCTTATGCCAGAAATGCCATTTTACACATCAACTGCGCACCATGTCCAACACTGCCAGCCTGCCAAGACTGTGGGGTGTTCACTTTGGGGGGAGCATGTAGCAGTGCCGCTGCAAGGTTCACGTCCTTCTGTGTTCAACATGGGTAAGAGCTAGTATCTTCTCTCTGCTACCTCACATTCAAACTCTGCCATTTCATCCACCTTGAGCAAGGCTCAAGTCTACCACTCAATATTGCCTGCAGCATCTTTGCTCAATGGTTCCCACTCACCCTGTCCCCCAAACACTTTGTGACCTCTGCACTTCCTATTCACTCACTTGGAACACCATATTTCCCTGACTGAGGACAGACCAGTCCTTGACTGACCATTGATCACCAACTGCATCCCCACCACACCCACTCCTCGCCTTGGCTGTTCATTGCTGACAAACATCACAAACTTCCCAGCTTTCTGTATGCAATCAAAGGCAAGATAAGGCATGGCAGAAAGATGGTGAGCATCCAGGTAAGTGCAAAGCCAGTGACTGCTAAGACAGCAAGATAGAAACCGTAAGATCCAATTGCAATTCAACACGAAGTGTTGCTGAGCTCCAAAGTGCAGTACTAGAGTGCTAAAATATATTGGAATTGAATCAGAGATATGCCGCAATGACATGGTGAGATTGGTACTTGGCCAATGTCCAACCTCCATGGATGGAGGTTGTAGGTAATCACTGCCCATGAAGTGCGTCCTGGGATATTAGGAATGCTAGCCAAGAGCGATGCCTGGAGGAGATGCCAGGAGCCTCCAGGTTACTGTTTTGACTTTCATTTTATAAATTGTTGCCTTCTAGTTTCATTTCTTTTCATTTCTTCATTGCCTGGGAAAATTGCAAACTGCATATAAATGAGGTGAGATTAACTATTAATGAGATATTAATAAATGTAAATAGATCCCTTGCCAATCACTAATGAGATTCTCCTTTAGTCGTTGAAACTTTAACTAGAAAATTAGTCTTTTTCTTCTCACATCGAGATTTCTCACATTATTTCCCAAAATCTGCCTCATTATCTATGCACTCTCTGTCTGTGGTGCCCCATCACCCCATCCTTCCTCTCAACAGAGGTGGAAATCCTCCCAGGATTCCTGGGTTTGGCACCATTTTTACAGCCCAGTGATGTAGCAGGTCAAGCTCCAGCAGCCAGGAGCTGCCCTTCATGGTGAGAGGGGAACCATTTCTCACGGTGCATAGCTGGTACAAGCTGGCACATTATTGCAAATATAAGTGCACATTCGTAAATCCATTGCTATTTGAGAAACAAGCTACACAGTTAACCCATCTTTAATATCATCCCATCTTTGAACCTTGCCTAAAGCAGCTCTGCTGTTTTCCCAGTGCCCAGTATAGCCTAACATCATCTCATTGTTTAATGTAGAAGCACCGCATAGTGGAAAGTCTTTAAACAGCTGAAAACGTTTACTCAGCAACAGCACAAGTGAAGGGGGAAAAGAAAACAAACAAAAGCTGCTTTTGCTTCTGGGGACAGGGTCTGCTTGCGTTTTGAGTAGCAACAAATTTATAGTTAATGAATGATCACTGAACCCAGCTCACATCTATTAGAACTGGATGGCAATTAAATTTTGCCTGGCTTGTTGTGCTTGATGCTGCAGTGCCTTTATTATGCAGAAAGTGATGTTCCTCCTGCACGACATCTTCATCTTCCTCCTCAGAAGATTGCTGCCATTCTCTCAGCTGCCAGTGTCTGTCACATCCCCTCTGCCTGCTCCGTTTGCATTGTGCGCAGAGCTGCATTAAAACATTATGTTGCATGCTCTGCCCAGACTGTACTACAAAGCTCCCAAGCACAGGAACCTCATGCTCAGGAGGCATATCATCTGCTCCATCATGGTCCTGGTTGAAGAATGGCCTGCATTGTGTCTACGTAGCCTCAGTCAGGGAATTATGAAATGGATTCATCAGCCATCGTTGCAAAACATAGCCCTCTTCTTCCAGTAATCATCCTTGTAAGGCACCCAGATTTGAAACAAAGCAGGAGCCTGAGAGTTCTCAAGGATATAAGGCATCATGGCAGCTCCCAGAGTACTTAGAATGCTGCTCTAAGATGTGCTACCAATGCTCACAGATGACAGATACATTGATGAAATGGGACCCTTTTCTTTTGATGAACACAGCTCCATTATGATATGGCCCTCTCAATGTGACATGTGTATAGTCTGGAGGGCCTGTACCTGACAGAAGCCAGCCAGGAATGAGCACAACTTATTGCCTGGGCCTGCAGTACTGATTGTGGTAGGGAAGTGAATTGAAGCAGTGTGATCTGGCACAAACTGCATTGGTAACAGCCTTAATGTGATTGAGAGATCCTACACAGGTCCCCAGTAGCTCGCTGGAAGCAATTGCCTTATAATTTAGCACAGCCATCTCCTTGGCAGCCACTTGGATAGGATGGTCACCCAGCCCTTCTGGCTGCAGGCCCATCTCCAGCAGCTGGTATAATTCACTGACAGTGTTCCAGGATGCCCTCAGCCTGCACCTCATTATCTGAAGGAAATGGAATCAGGGACAATAGACTCTGGGCTTCCTGAACTTCCTGTGTGCCCTGAGCAGGCCTTCATGTAGAGACTGGAGGTTGCTGCTGATCCTGGGTTTGCTGATGCATTTGTTTTTCTCCCTTTCTCTGCGCCTTCATGTCACTGCAGCACTGCATCGGTCACAGTTCCATTGAACCAGTGTGGAGAATACCAGAAAGAGAGCAGTCAGTTTTCACATCACTTACAAATGATGGCTTTGCATACGCCTCCATATAGTGGGACATGGAGTATTCTGACAGGAGGGCCATGGAACATCTCCATATGGATCTTTGACAGAGGGAGCTCATACTGATGAATCAGAACAAGCCATAAAACCTTGTGGCACAAATACAGTAGGAGATTATAAGTGCTCTATGATTACTGACACCTTGTTCTTCCATTCCCTCTTCACCCAAGAAAGATAGCATTGCACAGAGGAGTATGTTAGCAAATGCTTACAAATAAAGGAGAGAGGAAATGAGTTGAGTGCCCTTGTACAGCTTATGGGATTGTGGATTGTCTTTGTGACTGGGACCACAGATGCCACTTTTAAGGTGGTCTGTGATTACTTTAGAAGATAGACATTTCTGTAAACAAATCTTCAATGACCAATGACATGGTCAAGATCACTTGGAACCAGGATTTGTACTCCACACGGTTGGAAACCACGAGCATGTCACATGCAGGGCACTATGATTAAAGATGACTTCAACCTGTACTGTAAAAGTGCCTGATTAATACAATTTCCCATTGAAAGCCTCACATCACTCACAGGTAAAGTCAATGTACTCCGACACTGAGTGAAGTCACAGCCATGTTGCATTCCCAGCACGCATTTACAATTAACATTATGATATCCAGAAAACAATGCAGATCATGCATGGGACAGTGAGTCACAGGTTCACCATTATAACCAAGGGTCCCCCCCACCCCTCAAGCCTCCATGTTGCTTCCTTTCTGGCACTCCATATCGAACCCATCAGGACCGAGCTTCCATGTATTGCCACACACCTCTTTGAATTAGAGCTTCAGCTCCCAACATTACCTCTGCAACCCAACATGCTGCCTTCAAACCCCAGAATGGTTTTGACCAACTTCCCTCCTATAGCAGTAGCCCCTGAAATCCTCCTCTGACTTTCACTGAGCTGATCCCCAACCAACCAGAATTGATTGTGGCTGTGTTCCCTCACTGATTTGGACAGACAGCCCTGACCGATGACTAGCCAAACCTTGACTGATCTCTGTGCAGTAGCTGACTTATCATGACTCTGCAGACTGGTTACACAGGACCTGCAGGACTGACCATGGCCCACTCCCTGGACTGTAATAATTGACAGCCCTGATCCTAGATGCCTCAAGTGGCCAGCAGACCATGTCCAAGCCCTGAATGATATGGGACACTGTGCTTGACATAGTCTGCTGGGACTCCCTGATGGAAGGCTGTCTCCCTTGGCCTGACTGAGGACTATTTCCTTTAGATTTGAGACATGGTCATTTGATTGGAGCACAGTGCGTTTGCCATTCCTGCTGCTGACACATGGTGCAGATCTGAGATTGAGGCAGCAAGGTACCGCACAGCAACATGTCCACCCTCCGGACTGATCACCACTGACAACCAGGATATGCTTTGTGTCTGTGTGAAAAGGCAAGTCAAAACAGAATGATTGTAAGCCTTTAAACTTCAACTGAGAGGGTAAAGTGCACATCAGCACGACAAGTCAGAGATGCTGTGAGCATCCAAGTAGGTACAAAGTGAATGACTGCTAAAGAGAACAAGGGAGAATCCTAGAGATGCACCTGGGACCGTTTGGAGTTGGATGGCCTAACCTCTGTACAAAGTGTCCTGACAGCAACATTACAACGAAGGGCACACCAGACAAAGAACTGCAGATGCTGGAAATCAGAAACAAAATCAAAAATTGCTGGAAAACCTCAGCAGGTCTGGCAGCATCTGTGGAGAGAAAGCAGAGTTAATTTTTCATTAGCTAGTTAATGAGTTAACTAGCCTATATTAACTGGTGCTGAAGAAGAGTCACTGGGCCTTAAACATCAGTTCTGCTTTCTTGCCACAAATGCTGCCAGACCTGCTGAGCTTTTCCACAATTTCAGATTTTGATTACAATGAAGGATGCCAGTGTGCTCCTAAGTCCAGCACTGAAGTGCAAAACTTTGTTGTAAGTCGATTGGAGATGTGCCATGAGGGCACAGTGAGGCTGGTACATATTCAATGCCAACATCCATGGTCAGGAGGGGTGCAGTAGGTCTTTGCCCATGGAGCATGCCCTGAAGTCATGGTGACTGCCATCCAAGATGGAGGTCCAAAAGAGGAAGCAGTGTGCTGGAGTCACTAGGTTTTCAGACTGACGTTCATGTCAGGAATCATCACTGCCTAGCTTCTATCCAGTAAAAGGGAGATTGAGAAACGGTGCATAACTGGGATGAGATTAGGTAATAATTGTATGCTATTGTTTGCAAATGGTGGAAACCAGCCTCTCGCCATTCACAGGTGAGATTCTCTTCTCATCGTTCAGCACTTAGTTCAAGAAACCATCTTGTTCCAATCACATCGAGAACCTCATTACTGCAAATCTCACTCTATTTTCTCAACTGACTTGTCGATGCCCTCAGCATTGAGAGGCTGGGAAAATTGTTTCATTAGCCCAAATGAATGTCACATAATATACATCACCTTCTTACCAGTCCTTTTCTGTTGTTTTTGCTTTAAAGAATATTTAATTACTTAGAAAATGCAGTGGTATAACTGTAGATTGCCCTTTATACTGTTTATATCAGGGATGCTCATACTATGACTGCAGTATTTATGAGCTCAGTCCAGATGCATGCTCTCCACCTGGTATTTTCTCACTTATGACTGTGCCTCAGTGCTGCTCCTTCAATGAGTCATGCTGCCAATGTTAGGGAATGTCAAACGGAGCCCATGAAAAGAACAGATGAGTATCGAGTGAAAACTGCAATCTCATAGGCCACGTGAGCTGAAAGGATGTGAGATTTATATATATTTGTAGTGGGTGAGAATCAAGCATCCCTCATTTTGCCTGATGTTTCCTCATTCTGTTGCGAACGGCAATGAGTGAAACATTGAATTTCATAGATGTCAGGAGTGTGATGGAATATTCCCCATTTGCTTGTAAGGGTGCAGCTCCAACAGTACTCAACAAACTTGACACCATCCAGGATGAAGTAGCTCACATGCTTAGCATCACATCCACAAACATCCACTCCCTCTTCACTGACACTCAGTAGCAGCAGTGCGTACCATATACAAGATGCACTGCAGAAATTCACCAAACCTCCTTCCAACCCACCTGACCACTTCCCATCTGGAAAAGCAATGAATGCAGATTCCTGGGAACACTGCTACCTGCAAGTTCTCTTCCAAAACACTCACCATCCTGAAATGGAAATACATCACTGTTACTTCACTGTCATTGAGTCAATATCCTAGAACTCCCTCCCTAATGGCATTGTGGATCTGCCTACAGCACATGGACTGTAGTGTTTCAAGGCGACAGCTCAACACCACCATTTTATGGGCAACTACGGACTGGCATCTCACAAGCACAGGTGTACAGACATCAATGGATCCTCACATCTGGTCCAGCCAGCAACACACTCATTCTGTGAATTAATTTAGGGCAGCACGGTGGCTCAGTGGTTAGCACTGCTGCCTCACAGCACCAGGGGCCCGGGTTCAATTCCACCCTTGGATGACTGTCTGTGTGGAGTTTGCACATTCTCCCCGTGCCTGCATGGGTTTCCTCCAGGTGCTCTGGTTTCCTCCCACAGTCCAAAGATATGCAGGCTAGGTGGATTGGCCATGCTAAATGTTGAATTAAGAATCTAATGATGACCATGATTCTATTGTCAATTGTTGGGAAAACCCATTTGGTTCACTAATCCCCTTTAGGGAAAGAAACTGCCATCTTTACCTGGTCTGGACTAAATGTGACTCCAGACCCACAGCAATGTGGTTGGTTCTGAACTGCCCTCTGAGCAATTAGGGATGGGCAATAAATGCTGCATAGCCAATGATGCCCACATCCCATTAATGAATAATAAAAAAAAAAAATTGCCCATAATGTTCAGGGATGTGTAGATTCAGTGGGTTACAGGGAAAGGATAGGGGGATGGGTCTGAGTGGACTTGTTGGGCCAAAGGGCCTGTTTCCACACTGTAGGGATTCTGTCATCTGATCCAGGAGGGTGACACTGGGTGCACAGCATGGCACCAATGAGCAGCAGGAGGCAAATGACTCATAGGCATATAGGGTTACACCCCTGGGGAAGTGATGATGTTGGGATCTGATCCAGTCTGGTGGGGGCAGGATTTGGTTGGGTCACAGTTTTGGTATGGGGGATGTTTACTGTGAGCTAAGTATAGGCCCAGTTTAATAGTTACTCAGCAGTTGGAATATCTATTTAATAATCTAACTTTTCCTGAGCAACTATTATAGTTTATATCATCGGAGCCCTTCAACGTCTCAGATTTAATAGAAAATTCAATTTCCCAAGTATTATCTTCAGCTTGTGCTTTGATGGGGATTATGCAGGGTCTCCATGTGTCACTTCTAGTTCTGCTGGAATATCTACTTTTTGGCCATTGGAAAACCTGTCATTCAAAACTTATAAACAGCTCATGAGCAAATCATCATTTGAGATTGTAGCTCTCAATCAAAAGTTGCCATGAGCCCCTGGTCAAAATGAAAGAAAGATCCAGATGAATTTCATAAAGTATAACTTTATGACAATGAATTTGGCCAAAAGCCAACTTCTCCTCTCCCCACTCTTTGCTCCCCAGCTACTCCCCCACCCCACTCCGCACCCCCCATACCCCACCCACCTCCCCACACCAACCTCCCAAACAGCCCTGGACAGAATTCCATTGCTCTGGCTAGCCTCTAGTGTAGCTCCTTCTTGGCTAATTGCTGAGACCTCATGATACTCACTGATCCCACTGTTAGACTATGAAACAGGAGCAGAAGGAAGCCATTTGCACCATTCATGGCTGACCTGAGAATCCTCAACTTCATGTTCCTGCTTTTTTCCCATAAACTTTGATTCCCTTACTGATTAAAAATCTATCTCAGCCTTGAATATACTAAATGATCCAGCCTCGCAGCCCGCTGCAATAAAGAATTCTGCAAACTGCCTTTCCTCTCAGAAGAAATTCCTCGTCATCTCCATCCTAACCATGCAACCCTTAATCTGACAGATTGCCTATAGTCCTAGACTCTCCCAGGAAGGAAAACAACCTCACTGCAACTACCCTGTCTGGCCCCTAAGAATCTTGCATGTTTCAATAATATCACCTGACCTACTCAACTCCTCTTCATAAGAAAATCCCTCCATTATAGGGATCAGAGTTCCCACTGTCTCTTCCCCTCCCTCCCCTTTCATAGGCCCTTGGTAAAATCCACTTCTTCAACCTTTGTTAACACTCCTTATGCTTTCACCTGTAACCTGTGGCACCACTGTGAGCAGCTCCAGAGAAAACTACCAGGCCAATTTTTACAAAGTATGTTTTCTTTGAATTCTTTATTAGTCATTGTTGGAAATTGGTAAAGCAAAAAAGACTGCTTGACATAGGATGAAACCTCTAGGAATATGTCCAACTACAGTTGGCAACCTTACCTGGCAACTCATTACTTGATATGGCACTCATTGCCTCTTTACAGCTCTGTAAAATGCTTGGCTTGTTTTCTCTCCACCAAAGGCACCAAATAAATGCAACTATTGTTGTTTATGGTACGTGAGAGGTAAGAATAGAAAGCTTGGTTAATGCATGCTGAATAACATGTTCTAGGCTTTTGATTCTATTCAATTTTTCAATGCCCTCCCTTAATGCCTCCCCTCTTAAAGTTAATGACTCAAGCTACAGTATGGAGTGGAAGGAGTTCATCAGTTCTGTCATGGAATTGCAATTGTGTTTCCTGAATTTGAGTTTATAACTTCACGATAAAAAACAGAGGGCACTTTCCCGAACACAGTCAACGACCACAATTCTCAACTACCTTATGGTTAGTGCTCATACACGAGATAACTGAAAGCCATGGCAAACTATTCAAAGGTGGCATCTTCGCCTGACTCTGGTCTGAAAAGACACTCATACAATGTCTAGACATCAAATTGAAGCCATAAATGGCATGTGGCTGTTCAGGATCGTGTCTTACTAATCCACAGTGTTTTTTTTTGCTTTGCAGTCTCTACACGTAATAGCATCAACAGAGCAGACAGATTGTTTTATCAGGTGAAACACACCACAGAATGCCATCCCACAATGTTTGTGTTCTTTATAGAGAATGGCACTGGCACAAAATAAACAGAAAGCTGTTTGTGACACAATATATAAATCTACATCATAAAAAAGCAAGAAGTGCAGGCTGTCAGGAGGAATCACAGCACAATACCTTTGCTTAATAACTAGGGAAGACGATGAAGATACACAAACTGAAAAATTAAAAATCATCAACAAATGCCCATTATCACTTAATTTTGTAGCTGGGCTTGCATGTGCAATATTATGTGAAATAAATGTTCAACACGTGGTGATTCATTGCAGATGCCTTCGAGTGAACAGCCTAGTTATACACAGCAAGTAACTAAATACCACACTTATTTTCCCCTATTATCCTTGTTAAATTGACAGCCACTACATCATGATATTATTATGAGACAAAACGTAAGCAAAGATGAAACAAGGGCGATAAATTATAACAATGTTTTTTCAGAACCACCTTCTCTTTCAACAATATGCCTGTAGGTTCTATAATCAGATCTTTCCCTGACAATCTTGAAGCTGTACTACATATACATAAATGTCCACTTGGCATCCGTCATACTGCAATGTCATATGCCATCTCAGATATAAAACTATATTTTTTAAAAAGAAAAGCCTGGCATTTCTGACCTGGAGCCTGGGAGTTACACATTGCTTCCTGACCTCTTATTGATCGAAGGAATTTCCAAGCAACTGTAATTACCCAGATTGCCATAGAATATTGAACTGTCACTTCCACATACAGAAAACTCCTTCATTCAAAGCATTCACCAGGTTAGCAGCTGAAAATAAAAGATATGCTCCAGAACCAGATATCCATGAACAACATCATGGGACACACAACAATAGAGACCAAAACAAACAAGGTGTAGGTGATGACCTAGTGGTATTATCGTTAGACTATTAATCCAGACACTCAGCTAATGTACTGGGGACCTGGGTGCAAATCTTGTCACAGGTGGTGGAATTTGAATTCAATTAAAAAAAAGAGCATCTAGAATTAAGAATCCACTCATTCATTGTTGATTGTCAGAAAACCCCATAATGTGCTTCAGGGAAGGAAATCTGCCATTCTCGCCTGGTTTGACATGTGACTCTGGACCCACAGCAATGTGGTTGACTCTCAACTGCCCTCTGAAATGGCCATGCAAGCCACTCCATTGGATCAATCACCAAGAAGTCTCAACAAAGAAATGAAACTGGATGGGCCACCTGGCATTGACCAAAAAGTCAATGAAAAACAGCCTTGTCAACCCTGCAAAGTCCTCCTTACTAACATGTGATGACTAGTGCCAAAAGTGGGACAGCTGTCTCACAGACAAAGCAACAACAGTCATACTTATATAATCATACCTTACAGACAATGTACCAAAACCATTCCTGGATATATCCTGTCCCACCAACACCCTTTATGTTGAACAACACTTGGAGGAAGCACTGAGGGTGCAAGGGAGCAAAATGTATTCTGGCTGGGGGATTTCAATAGTGGCTCAGCAGCAGTCCTACTGATCAAGCTGGTCGGGTTCTAAAGGACATAACTGCAACACTGAGTCTGCAGCAGGTGGTGAGGGAACCAACAAGAGGGAAACATATACTTGACTTCACCTTTAGCAACCTACTGGCTGCAAATGCATCTGTGCATGACAGTATCAGTAAGAGTGACCACCGCACGGTCCTTGTAGAGACAAAGTCCTGCCCTCACAAGAATACCCTCCATTGTAACAGAGATAGTAAGAACTGCCAATGCTGGAGTCAGAGATAACACAGTGTGGAGCTGGAGGGAAACAGTAGGCCAGGCAGCATCAGAGGAGCAGGAAAGCTGACATTTCAGGTTGGGACCCTTCTTCAGAAATACCCTCCATTGTGTTGTGTGGCACTATCACCATGCTAAATGGGACAGACTTCAAACAGATCTATGGACTCAAGTCTGGGCATTCATGAGGTGCTGTGGGCCATCAGCACCGGCAGCATAGAACGCCAGCACAATCTGCAACCAACCAAGTGCAGCATCAAACAGCCCTAACAAAATTGGAATCAATGAGTATCCGGGTCAAACTCTCTGCTGGTTGGAGTCATACCTGGCCCATTGGAAAATGGTTTGGTTTTGAGGTCAGTCATCTCAGCTCCAGGATATTTCTGCAGGGGTTCCTCAGAGTAGTGTCCTAGGCCCAAGCATCGTCAGTTGCTTCAATGACCTTTCATCCATCATAAGGTCATAAGTGGGGATGTTCACTGATGATTGCATAATGTTCGCAACTTCTCAGATACTAAAGCAGTCCATGTTCGAATACTACAGGTCTGGAAAATATCCGGTCTTGGTCTGACAACTGGCAAGTAACATTAGCACCATACAAATGCCAGGCAATGACCATCTCCATTAAGGGATAGTCTAACACCATCCTTTGACATTCAATGGCATTACCACCACTAAATCCCCCACTATCAACATCCTGGGGGTTACCATTGACCAGAAACTCAACTGAACTCACCACATAAATATAGTGGCTACAAGTGCCGGTCAGAGGTTAGGAATACTGTGGCAAGCAACTCACCTCCTGATTCCCCAAAGCCTGTCCACTATTTACAAGGCACAAGTCAGGAGTGCAATGGAATACTCCCCACTTGCCTGGATGGGTACAGCTCCAACAACACTCAAGAAGCTTGACACCATCCAGGACAAAGTAGCCCATTTGACTGGCACCACATCCACGAATAACCACTCCCTCCACCACTGACGTTCAGTAGCAGCAGTGTACCATCTACAAGATGCAGTGCAGAAATTCACCAAAAATCCTTAGATAGCATCTTACAAATCCACAGCACTTCCATCAGAAAGAAAAGAGCAGCAGATATATGGGAACACCATCACCTGCAAGTTCCCCTCCAGGCCATTTATCATCTTGACTTGGAAATATATCGCCGTTCCTTCAATGTCGCTAGGTCAAAATTCTGGAATTCCCTCCCTAAGGACATTGTGAGTCTACACACAGCATGTGGACTGCAGCAGTTCAAGAAGGAAACTCACCACCACCTTCTCAAGGAAACTACGGATGGGCAATAAAGGCGGGCCAGCAGCAACGCCCACATTCTAGCAGAGAATGAAAAAAAAACACATGCAATATGAAAGTCCACAAGAGATGCATTCCCTTTTGTACAAAACTACACATTTTCTATAAGAGTCTCAATAACATCAATAATTAAAAGTCTATTTCTGAACCATTTATTTTTCCTTCTCACAAATCTTCTGGAGCAACTTAATGTGTTCCTCAAGTAAGGAACGACATATTATTCAGAGCACATTGGGAAGACAAACAACAGAGTTGCATACGTCAAAGCTGTATTCCAGCAGATTTCACAGCGGTAGTAATGAAACCAGTAATGCTTCATAATGGAACATGTGATTAATAAACAATTAAAACATAATGCACAGACTTGGGAGGGGACACTGAAGAAAGAATGTGAGAAGCAACACAAGGACAAAGAGAATAATAAAATCAGGAAATCAGAAACAAAAGATAAACAAAGAGAAGGAAAAGATGAAGACAGTAAATAAAAAGTAGAAATGCAAGAGAAAGGAAAAAGAAGTGGAACTGAAACTAAAAAGGATAAATTGGAAGAGAGAACTGGAAAACAATATGTCATGTAGCTGAAAAGGGAGTAAAAAGAGATAAATAATGATAAACAATACAGAATCTGTTGGGAACACAATTAGTGCTTGCAATGAAGAGAAAGTGTGAAAAAACATGAGCGTCTCTGATACAGGTGTGGTTAGGGTCAAAGTCACCGTAGCTTGTGAGGAATTGTTATGGTAACTTACATTTACATCCTTATCCATAAGATCACAGAGTGAAACATGAATGTTTATAATGGTAATAATATTGAATTAACTTCCATACTTTTTCCTTCATTGCTGGCAAGCACAATATTTGTTGTCCATCTCTAGCTGATTTCAAGGAGGCTGTGATGAACAGTCTTCATGAACGGTTCCAGTTCTTGGGGTGTAGGTACATCCATAGTTTTGTTAGCGAGGTCATTCCGAGATTTTGACCTAACAATAGTGAAGGAACAGCAATATGATTCCAACTCAATAAGGTGTATGACTTGAAGGAGAATTTGCAGGTGATCATGATCTCATGCGTTTGCTACTCTTGTTGTTCTAGAAGATAGAAGTCAAAGGTTTGGAAAGTGATGTCAAAGGAGCTTTAGAGAGACTTCCTGCAATGTAGCACTTTGAATGGTACTCACTACTGCCACTGCATGCCTCTGATGGGGAGGTGAATCTTTAAGATAATGGATAGGGTGGCAGGTCAGCTGCTTTCTGCTGGATGGTACTGAGCTTCTTGAGTAAGGTTGGAGCTGCACTCATTGAAGCAAGTGGAAAGTACTCAATCACATTGCAGAGTTGTGACTTGGAGTTGGTGAAAGGCTCTGGAGAGTCAGGATCTAAGTTGCTCACCACCGAGTTCCCACTCTCAATACCTGCTCTTATAATCACAGTAATTATATTACTGGGATAACAAGGTGTAGAGCTGGATGAACACAGCAGGCCAAGCGGCGTCAGAGGAGCAGGAAAGCTGACGTTTCGGGTCTAGACCCGTCTTCAGAAAAATTCACTAATTAAAATTTTGCCTTCGCCTCCTAATATTTACTTAACATCCTGACATCCACTGCACTCCGGAACGGTGAATTCCACAGATTCGTGAATCCTTTGACGGAAGTAATTTCCCTTCATCTCTGTTCTCAATATTAACCCTGTCCTGAAACTATGACACTAGTTTGCCCCTCCACAGCACGTGTCCTCTCTGCACTTACTTTTGTCAACCTCCTCTAGCATCTTATGGTGACCGTGTAGTCACTAATGACTGTTACGGCAACCCCCGGTTTGTTCACCGGTGTCCTTGAGGGAAAGAAAGGAAGCTGCCATCCTCATCCTCATCCAGTAAAATTTTTCTGAAGAAGGGTCTAGGCCCAAAACGTCAGCTTTCCTGCTCATCTGATGCTGCTTGGCCTGCTGTGTTCATCCAGCTCTACACCTTGTCATCTCAGATTCTCCAGCATCAGCTGTTCCTGCTATCTCTGTAACAATTATATTACTAGTCCAGTTACATTTCTGGCCAATGGGCATCCCAGGAAGTCGATGGTAGGGGATTCTGCAATGATAGTGAAAAAACAAGAGAGATAGTTCTCCCTTGTTTGAGATGTTGTTGTCTGGCATTTGTATGGTGAGTGTGTTAATTGCCATTGATCAGCCCAAACTTGAACATTGTGCACATTTTGCTGAAAGCAACTACAGGCTACTTCACTATCTGAAGAAGTATAAATAACAATGATTTGTGAACAACCCTATTTCTTATATTATGGTGAAAGGAAGATCATTGCTGAAGAAGGTGACAATGATTGGACATAAGAGGCTCCTCTGAGGAACTCTTGCATTGATAACCTCAAGCTGAGATGACTGATCTTTGACAAGCACAATCACCTTTTTACTAAGTATGACTGTAAACAATGGAAAGCTTTACACTTAATTCCCATTGACTTCACATGGGGTCCTCAGTGCCCCACTTGGTCAAATCCTGCACCAATGTCAAAGGTGGTCTACTCTTGCCTCCGCTTTAGTATTCAGCTGTTTAATCCCATGTTTGAACCAATGCTATAATTAGGTCAGGAACTGAGTGACATAAGATTCTCCGAACAACTATGAGGGAAGAAAGATTTTTGAAATTGTATTTTTGCAGTACTATTCTATTTCTTACATATGTATATACTGCAGTCATGATGAAGTTAGCATTCACCAAGCCTTCATGATAATACATTGCTTCTGCAGATTGGTTTTTAATAGCTGTTCAGCCATGAAAGTTATCTCCTTTTGTTCATCAGCACTTTTCATTCCTTGTCCATTTGCTATTTTTGTATTCAATGTGTACTATTTTACATTTGTTAAACTTTATCAGAAATTATTGCACAAGTCAACTCAAATGCCTTCTAAAAATACTTATTTACCTATTGTTGTACACTTAGTGTTTCAGCAGGAATTTTTAATCCTTGAATCCTAGTCTAACATTTCACAATTGGTATGACATTTGCAGATAAATCTTCAAACCTTGGGAAGCTGGAAACTGCACATTTTGGACTTTATGTAGGCTTTTTCAGCAATTTGCACACAATCAGCAGAAACTGTGCTGGAAAGGATTTGTATCTGCCTCTTGCTGGCAGTGCACCAACATCCAGGTGAGACAACATGAAATTTGATTCAGTCCACAGTAGGATGAAGGACAGGAGCATAGAAATAGGATTAGGCCCTTCAGCCCATCAATTTTGCCCCACCATTCAATTAGATACTTTTAAATAAAAAATCACTGATCATCTACTTCAGTGCCAAATTCCGCAAGCTGCCTTCATATCCCTTAATGTCATTAGCTTCCAGAAATTTATCAATTTTTGTCTTGAACATGCACAATAACTGAACACCCACAGCCCTCTGGGTCCAAAACTTCACTATACTCTGAGTGAAAATATTTCTCATCCCCTCAGTCTTAAATAGCCAACAATTTCATCCACACCCTGTTTAAGAGTCACCAGCCAGGGAAAACCTTCTAAGAACTTTATACGTTTCAATGAAATCTTCAGAACTGTACAGTGTACCCATCCAGGTTCCTCAATCTCTCCTCATAAAACAATCCCATGACCCACAGCCATTAACCTGATGAATTTCTATAGCACACCTTCACTGGCAAGTGTATCGTTCCTTAGATAAAGGACAAAAAAACAGTACAGAGTACTCCAGGTGTGGTGTCACCAAGGTGTCTACTGCAGCAAGATATTTTTACTTCTGTACAGTCATAGAGTTGTACAGCATGAAAACAGACCCTTCAGTCCAACTCATCCATGCCGACCAGACATTCTAAATGAATATAGTCCCATTTGCTGACCTTTGGCCCATATCCCTCTAAACCCTTCCTATTGATACACCCATTCAGATGTCTAAATCCCCTTGCAGTGAAGGCTAACATACCGTTTGTCTTTCTTATTGAGGCATGGGACATATTTGTCATTGAATGTTGAGAAAATGTTAAAATTATTGTCAAGATTTTTAAGGCAAGGTTTTTGTACAAATACAAAGTTGTCATTGTTATGATAGGATTTGGGGTTAGTTTGTCCCATACTCCAGAACAGCCTCTCAGACCCCTCCTTGCAAGGAAGAATGATGGGTATCTAGGCAGTAGTTACCAATCAAACTAGCATCATGCATCACATGGATGCTGAAGGTAGGCAATATTTATAATTTTTAATGAGTTAACATTTTCCTCTACCAAGCCAATGGGCAAAGTATGCTCACCACAAAGAATTTCTTCTCAGTCACTGCAGTTGCATGCTATTTAACTCACAGACTTGAATCATAGTATATTTGTAACCTTAAAAATATGCTTTGAAAATAAATTCTTCCAGCAAAATGTCACCACATGATGATGTTATATGATGTTGTATCTTTGAGTCATTTCTGTATAAATGGCCACTGGTGTAAACTCAGATCTGTTCCACCTTCACGATCTGTTGTAGAAGCATTGATAGGCATTTACATTCAGCAAGGTGTTCATACCTGATGAAGTGATACATATGTAACATAAGATCGAGATGTGGATAATGTAGTGCTGAAGGATTCAGTAGACTTATTACAGCCCTGGTATATGTATTTATCTTACAATCACAGACAGTTACAGGTCTGGCCTGAAGCTAAACATTTTGGATGTAAAGAACAGCAGAACATAAGGAGTAGGAGTAGGCAGTTCATCTCCTCGACACTGCTCTATCATTTAATACAATCATGGCTGACCTCACCGTGGCTTCAACTCCACTTTCCTGCCCGCTTTCCATAACCCTGCAAGCGTTGATTCAGGAAGAATTCCATCAGGCTGAAAGTTGGCAAAAATAATGCTGCTATTCAAGAAGGGATGGAGACAGGAAACTATAGGCCAATTGGCTTGATATTCAGCATATTGGCGTTATAAAGTCTTTAATGATTGATTTAATCTGCACAATTAGAGAAACTCAAGATGTTTGGGAATAGACAGCAGCTTTTGTCAATTTATTGGAGTATCTTGAAAGACCTTGAAGATGTACAATACTTGGATTTTCAGAAGGCATTTGAGAAGTTACCATATTTCATATATTGCGGAAAATAAAAGCTCATGGTGTATGGGGTAACATATCAGCATCAATAGAAGACTGGTTTACTGACAGAAAACAGAGTGTATACATAAATGGGTCTTTGTCAGATTGGCAGGACGTAGAATCCACAGAGGTCTGTACTGGGGTCTCAATTTTTTTTTTTTACACTTTACATCACAAAACTTAGATGAAAAATGTGACAGCATAGTTGTCAAATTCACAGATGACACCATTCAAGTACAGCATGTAATCAAGAAAGCAACTGGGATGCTGTCTTCTCTATAAGAGGAATGGAAGCTAGAAGTAAGGATGTTATATTTCAGTTATACAGTGTATTGGTGGGACAACATCTCAAATAATGTGGACTGTTTTGGTTTCCTGATTTAAGGAAGGATGTAAACCCATTGGAGGCAGCTTTGAGGATGTTCACTATTTGAAACCTGGCAGAGCAGATTGCTTTATTAGGATAGGTTAGACAGATTGGGCTGTTTCCACCGCAGTTTAAAAGAGTAAGGAATGACTTGATTGAAGTGCATAAGATTCTAAGTGGTCTTGAAAAGGTGAATGTGGAAAGTATATTTCCTCTTGTGGGTCAGTCCAAAACTAGTGGTCACCATTCAGGACAGAGATGAGGAGAAAGGTTGTTTTCTTTCTCAAAGGGTTGAGTGACTATGGCGCAGAAGGTGGTGACAGGCAGAAAAAATACTTTAAGAGAGAAGTGGATCGATTTTTGTTTGGCAGGGGAATCAGTGTTAGTTGCTGGATGGGAATGTGGAATTATAAACACAAACAGAGCAGCCATGATCTTATGGAATGGTGGAGTAGGTTTGAGGAGCTAAAAGGTCTGTATCTGTTCTTATTCTGTATGTTCATATTATTCATGTCAAAATTGCTGAGAATAGCGTAATGTCAGTACAAAGGATAATGCCACTGGTTATTATCAAACGAGAGCTTGGATGAACCAATGATTGCTATTTTATCTTCTTCTTCCCATTCTCATGCAACATACTGCAATGCAAGTAATATTTGTCCATCCTCCTTCCTCAAATTATTTCCCTGGAATCAGCCACAGCATTCAGTTCCAATGGAGAGACCAAGACCTTTGTAATACAATGGAAATGAATGTTTTTTTTTAAACTGATGATGCTATACATACTGATGTGACTCTGACATCAACAGGCATGTGTGATCAAAACTGTAAGTGAAGGGAATAGAAGACCTATGAGAGAGCTGTAATTCTGTATGTGAGAATATAAATAAAGTTTTTACAGGAACTCCTGTGAGTCAGACAACAGTCACTTAGTAAGGTAGAAATAAAGATGCAGCAAACTCAGTAGAGACAGAATAGCCAAGTAGCAGCCTCAAGGGTGCGGTGCAGAGATACAGAGTGACCAGGCCCCATGGTGGGCAGAATCCATAGGGGTAAAACATCACTGACTTTAGTCTATGGAAGTAGCACAGACTGACAAGAACCACAGCACCAATTATATACATATACTGTTAATCTCATATGGTCACTTGACCAGTTATAAGCACCAACAATACTAATTCAACCTGGAAAGTTCAGCCAGTCAGTTTAAGGAAAATAAATCTGTATGAATTGCAGAAATGAATGAAGCGGAGCTTATAGTGTGACTGTGGGTGAGTCAATTGATGCTGGCCAGAAGGTCAGCTCACACCCACCACTGACTCCAGAGCTCAGAGGTTTAGATCTCACAGGGCAAGCATATTCATGATATTACTATCATAGCTGAGTCATACTAGAATCACTTGAAACTATGTGCAATGACTACCTACATCTGATTGTTGGTGGTAGCTATGAGAGATTCTACATTAATCTATGGCATTCTATCATTCTACGTGATGCCATGTCAGACTGCAATTCACTATGATACATTTATCAGCATTTGCAGCTGAACTTGCAGGATAGAAATTTTGCAGAACGAGAGCATCTCTGATAAATGTTCAGTTTTGGCAAGGAATGCTGGGGGGCTTAAATATGCATAAAGCTCTCTGGCCCAGCTTCTGCTTGCTAGATAATGGGATTCAGAGTTTAACTGTGAAATGCTCAGAAATATTTTTACAGTCCAGAGGCCTGTCCTCATGCAGATCCGTAGGCAGAGTTCAGCTTGGATGAGCATGTTGTGTATCTAAGTAGTATCATATCCCTCCTCTTCCCCTGCATTCCAGCAATACCTCCATTCCAGCAGCCCACCTTATATCAAAACGTTCACAGGAATAGCCCAACCACAGCCGAAGCTGTGACAGCAATAGTTACAATTAGCCAACAAACAGAAGTTCTGAACCATCTTCATTACAAATCATTCCAAAAAAACACCAAGTATTTAGCTTTCATACCTAGGCTTCTAATGAGTGAACATTTCAAAGGAGCATTTGAATGGACA
Organism: Rhincodon typus; assembly: GCF_021869965.1. Taxonomy (NCBI): domain Eukaryota; kingdom Metazoa; phylum Chordata; class Chondrichthyes; order Orectolobiformes; family Rhincodontidae; genus Rhincodon; species Rhincodon typus. The sequence goes on along the minus strand of NC_063357.1, from coordinate 24,046,706 downwards.
GTATGTTGATATAGGTTCAGGTTGGTCTCTGTCAATAGATTGGTGTTAGTTGTTGGAACCAATGCAAGGGAGCAGCAATGCCTGCAAGACTAAGTCACTACCAATTCCCATTTTTATCAAATACTCCAGTAGCATATTCTGCTGCACTTTGCAGTACTTCACCCAGTGAGACCATTTTCACCATCTACACTATACAGGTGACCAATTTCTGCATTACTGCTCAAGTGTGACAGCAAAAGGGAATGCACCTTCAGAAACAGTATTTTCCCCTGCTTAGTCTATACTCCAGCAAATTCCAAAGGTGGACAGAGAGAAAATTTATAAAAGTACCTGTAACTTTAGCATGTAATGACTGGAGTAGTCAATGAGTGAAAAGGGAAAAGGAAGGGAACTGGACAAATATCTTGTTGAGCCTGATCCTCAGTCTGGCCTTTCCAATGCTGCATTCCTCTTTTAGGCAATGGATATCAATGGTCACTTCCTTCATTGGCATCATGATGTGGATATATTGAAGTTTGAAAACACTTACCAACAGATTTAAGAATAGCTTCTTCCCCTCTGTTATCAGACTTATGAACAGAACTCTTATATATATAAACTGATCTTTCTGTGCACCTTCTCTGTAGCTGTAACACTATATCCTTCATTCTGCTCTATTACCCTGATGTACTTATGTGTGGTATGATTGACCTGCAAAGATGGCAAAACAATAGTTTTCACTGTATCTCAGTACGTGTGACAATAATAAATCAAATCTAATCAAATCAGAGGCGAGACTGTCTTGTGAAGTTCAAGATTCTATTCTGTTGTGCCAGCTTCCCTTGAAAAAAGAACTGAAAGGGTTTACCTACACCCAACTGATTGGTTTTGAAGACAGCAGCTGAGCTGAAGATAGCAGCTTCTGAAGAAGGGTCTAGGCCCGGAACGTCAGCTTTCCTGCTCCTATGATGCTGCTTGGCCTGCTGTGTTCATCCAGCTCTACACCTTGTTATCTCAGATTCTCCAGCATCTGCAGTTCCTACTATCTCAGAAAGGAATAATAGTTTGGAAAGCAGATTCAACTTGGCAGTTTTAGTTATGGTCACTAGTATTTTTTCTGCACTTGAAAAGGTCCTGGGAACAGCGATGGTTGCACTGAGTTGCTCTGCCATTTCTGTCCATTGCTGTTGACTCATTTGTCCCATTCATTGTGTATCTCATAGGGAAGAGAAGCACCCCTCCTAACGTGTATCTCCCTGGCTGCATCAGAGAATCAAGGATGGATTGCTGCTGGTTGTTTCACTTCCCACTAACGACCATTTAAAAAGCTCCTCCCTTCTAAAGATCAGCAGCATGCCTCCGAGGATCAGCCCTCCTGATAAATCTCCTGCCCTTCCAATTGTTCAGTCGTCTCTCAGGAATATAATTAGCGTTAGCAGTTCTCTGACCAAGTTAATGAGGACCAACACTTCTAATTTCTCAGCCTCCAGCCAACTGCGCAAGGCACAGGTTACACGTCACGTTATTCCAGGACAGGCATAATACATGTTCTTGTAAACACTGCATTTTCCTGAATAGTTTTAGATGCAGGTTCCCCAAAGTACTAGTCATTCACAACATTGTTTCTGCTCATCCGGCATAGGTAACACATTTCCCGGTCTACTTAAACGAGTTGCAGGTACTTTTGTAATAAAATAAAACAATTAACTGCAGATGCTGGCGATCTGAAACAAGAACAGAAGTTGTTGGAAAAACTCAGGAGGTCTTGCAGCATCTGTGAGAAGAAAGCACAGTGAATGTTTCAGGTAAGGTGGCTCTTCATCAGAACTTTTAAGTTGCTGTATCGTTCTCTTTCCGTAGTCCAGTCACAAAAACCTAATTTGTCAGGAGAGAAAGCAAGAGCTGCCATCAGAGACAACACAGTGTGGAGCTGGAGGAACACACACAGTGTGGAGCTGGAGGAA
>NC_063357.1:24020380-24044753 GCF_021869965.1 Rhincodon typus | reverse complement strand
GGAGGAACACAGAAGGTCAGGCAGCATCAGAGGAGCAGGAAAGATGGCGTTTTGTGTCAGGACCCTTCTTCAGAAATTTCAGAAACGTCAACTTTCCTGCTCCTCTGATGCTGCCTGGCCTGCTATGCTCCTCCAGCTCCACACTGTGTTATCTCTAATTTGTCAGGATATCCCTTTCTCAGATCAAGATCACTGGAAACATTGACTATTTTTCTTGAAACTTGTATCTTAGCAGTTAGTCACACCAATTCATCAGAGCAAACTTCAATATAGTTAATTGGCGAGCTCAATGTCTTCTGGCCTTTCACATATTTATTTCTCTCAGAACACATACACACTAGATTCAGGACATGCTAACAAACTTTGTAGTACCAGAACATAGATTGCTAGTTTCTTCTGGGTTTTCTCCAGTACTATGTACTACTGTCTGAGAGATTTTGTCCAGTGTCTCATTTATTGTGAACAAGCAACGTCAGTTCAAAATATATGATTTATAGAGGATCTTACTTTGTGGCTACATTTTTACAGAATGATAGCTGGACATCCTCTAAGCACAATATTTCCAGATTCAATATCCTGTGAAACCAAATTGGACATACAGCCTTCCTAGCAAAGTGAATGATGTTGGAACAGTATGGAACTATTTTTTCATGAAAAAAAAGAGGAATATTGTAGCTCACACCAAGCAAAAGAAAAACAATTATATCTCCCACAAAATAATTTTGTTTTGTACTAGAGCCAATTTCACTCCATCTGGTTTTTCATTGTCAAGTTACTCTTTAGTAAGAATCATCAAATATATGCTTATTTTATTTCATAATATGTGTCCTGTCCTAAACTTTGCATATTACTGAAGGGTCTGGCTCATGAATGATAATGACAGGTAGAGAACACATGGAGCAAGAAATGTAGAGAGCTGGATTTTGAATTAATTATTTTAGATTAAAAGGAAATTGAGCATGCTTTTAGGGCAACAACACAGCCTATATAATTTACAATATTTTCATTTCTTTAGCAAAATGATAACACTTAGACTTTTTATTGTCCAATGTTTGCTGTTTGGATCGTTCATAGCACACACTCCCCACAGTTTAGTGTTAAAAACACATTGGGCTCTTATGCGTTTCACAGCAACCCAGTTTGCATGGACTGAAAAGGTTTCAATCTGATCCAACCAGTTTCTTCAGCAGCCTGACAGAAGGCTCCAAGTCATAAGACAATGAAAGATGATCTGGAAAGTACATCCATCATTTGCTTTTACTTTCATTATTGCTTTGTTGCCACTGGATGGATGGACTTACATCCCCCTTAAGGAATGAATTTAGTTTTGGCTCAAACAAGTTCCAACTCCTCAACTAATACTGGTTTTCCCTTTACATCCATAGGCAAAACTCCAAAATGCAGCAAATAGCAGACACAACAGACTTGCGTTTTTTTTTTAAAACTATGCCATGAATATCAATAGAGCCAAGATCTAGAAACATGAATTTGAGAACTTAATGAACTTCTTGCAATGAAATATGTTGCTGTTGAATAGTTTCCAAATGCAAGGCACAACAGAAGTGCCAAACTGGCCCTGATGCAGTATCATGCTGGGTGGGTGCTTGCCTGCATTAGGCAGGAAAGTCAAGGCTCCTGGCAAATTGGGTTACTATGATGCACAAAAGTATTTTTAATGGGCAAATAGACAGAGCATATGCCATAGATACTGCACTCTGCAGAAGATGACAGGTAAATGAAAGAAGCCAGAAAAGGGCAGCATTAAGATTAATTATTTTTAAAAATGAAACAACATATTTGTACTGGTGTATACAGAAAAAAAACTGTTGAGCCTGAAGTAGGGTCACTCAGGTTAAAAGCACAGGCAGCAATAGCAGAATGGCAGAACAGATCAAGTGGACTTGATAGTAGAAAATCAGATACAAATGATATAATTATATTTGAGATTAAAAAGGGAAAAACTAAACATACTAATCAAATTCAAGGAGGATAATACTCCTGTTTCAGATAGATTGCACTATTCATTTAAAAAAAGTTTAGTGAAGAGATAATAAAGGCACTTCATAAAAAAAACATACAATATTCAACAGAAAATGCTGTGATGTGAGAGGACTGTGGGATGACTAATATAAATATCTACATTTAAGAGAAATAGAATATGCCCAGGGAACTGGAGACCAGTCAGCTTAGCATCATACTAAGAAAAGTAATGGAATCCATACCAATGGTGAAAAGAAAAAAAAATCTTGTAATACAATTGTGATAATGAGTCAGCAGCAAGGGGTTCAGAAGGGAAAGTTTGGCTTGACCAACTTCACTGAATTCTTTGAAGAGATACCAGAAAGCGCAAACTAAAATAATGCAGTAGATATGATTTAGCTAGATTTCCAAAATAAAAATCCTGACTAGACTGCTACATAATAGCTTAATGAATAAAGGTCAAAAATGGAGATTTTGGGGAAATTTAACAGAATGGATTGTCAGGCATGTTGGTTGACAATCTGGGTTCTGAAGAAGGGTCACTGGACCCAAAACGTTAGCTCTGATTTCTCTCCACAGATGCTGGCAGACCTGCTGAATGTAGAGAATTGGATAGAGAATGTAGAGATTGGATTGAATTATATATTCAGACTGGTAGAAGGTGGATATCGGTGTGCCACAAGGAACAATGCTGGGACCATTGCCGTTCACAATTTAAGTTAATGATTTAAGCATTGAAAACAAAAATGCAATTATTCAAAATTGCAGTTGACACCATCTTGGGTTTGATAATCAATGTTGAGAAGGATTACAAATAATTTTTAAAAAGCACATCAATAAACTTGCAGTATAGACATATACTGCAAGTATACGAATTTCATATAGGCATAGGAATTTCATACATGGATAAATGTGATATTACATTTTGCCATGGAGAAAAAGCTCACATACTTCTATGAAAGCTATTGAGCAAAGTATTTTCTTTCTAAAATAAATATGTACTTATTCATATACTTATTTTACTCACTCACCTAACCCTTAAGGAATATTTTAGTCTGTGGTCAGTTACCAAAGTATCTGAATTCTACATTAAATAATGGTGCAGGCGCTTTATAAAGTTTAATGTGCTGTGACATGGTTTTACGAGCAAAGCTTTAAGATTTTTTATTTCTTTATTCATTTGCCTGTAAATTCACAGGTTCCTAGATGAACAACACGCACACACTAAACTGAATGAGATTATAAGGAATATGGTGTTCTGAAGTTAGGGGTACTTATTACTACAATATTAACCAATATGATTTGAATACTATTTTTAATCTCTAGCTTTAAAAAATGTTGGATTCAAATAATTTTTCTTTTGTTAAAGTTACTTCTACTTGGTGCATTTTGTCCCAAAATTACTTACCTAGAAATTGGCTTCTGGCAGCCTGTCTGTGCAAACTGGGTGCATGGTACTTGGGAAGCAGCTGGACCCAAGGCCCAACCAGGCAACTCAGTGGCAAATGGGATTTCAAATTCAATTTCTGCTCACTTTACCATCAGCAACATCAACGACAAGCGCTGGAAGATGGCAGGAAACAATTTGGGGAGAAGGAGGCAACAATGAGAGGGTTCCAGCAATCATGAGGACTCCAGAAAGGGAGAGGAGCAGTCAGGAGAAGCCAGGCATGGTCTTTAGTTCTACAGTTGAATCAGGAGGAACACTTCTGCTTCACCTGTCTGCACAGTCAGAAACACAATATGAATTACAGACCTTTTTGATGATGACCTCTCGTGGTCCGATTAAGAACTGCATGTTGGTTGACAATCTGGGTTCTGAAGGGTCACTGGACCCAAAATGTTAACTCTGATTTCTCTCCACAGATGCTGCCAGACCTGCTGAGATTTTCCAGCAATTTCTGTTTTTGTTTCAGATTTCCAGCATCCGCAGTTCTTTCAGTTTTTACAATCTGTTCATGTTTTCCTGAATAGTGTCTGCCTGGGTTTGCATATGCAAAACCGCTTTTTGCCTGTTTCACATGCAGGTTGTGGATGTCTCTTATCAAATTTATCTTTATAGTTTACCAAACCGATGAGTGGCATTCTTCCAATATGTAATGAGCACCTGTGCCTTGCCCTATGCACCATAAGAGATCCTTACATATTCAACTTGCATGTGAAAAACTGACACAGCATTATTGACTTTGAGTCCTTACCTTTTGATGGTGTACAAACCTAACTTCTATGCCATCAGGATCACATTGCCTATTTACACGTGAAGCATCTGGTCTCTGACTACGTGCAAATTAGTTTCAACAGAGGCCAGCCTGTTTAAAGGTCAATGCAGCTGCACCATGGACATGACAGGTCAAACTTTAACATGACTTACTTACATCAGAAACTGCCTTCTGCTCAGCAATCCCACCGCCAAGATGAAAACAGACAACAGAACTCACCAGCAAAAACATGCTTTCAGAAATTCTATTCATTAGCAATCTCGACTACAGATAATATTTGTGTGAATTCAAATTAATTCTAAAAGCATGCTTAAGGAAAAGTACTGACCGTATTTGTTTCACGCAAGAAGGTTAATAGCATGATTCAAGATTTCATTCAATTAAGTGTAATGCTGGTGATTTATATTTTGTCATGAATTGGTAGGGAACTAAGGTAACTGCACAGTGATTATAAGATTATCCTCCTGACAATGGGAGTCATACCCAAACAGACAGCAAGGAAGTCTTCTCTCTGACAGGTGATTCACCACAAAAACAGGATTGGTAAATCTCAACTCAGCTTTCATTGAACACAGTTTTTCTTAAAAATCATCAACCTGTTCAGATATGCTGTGACACACTTCTACATCAGGTGGGATTTGAGCCCAGACCTTCATGCTCAGAGGTAAGGACACTACCACTGCTTCACTTGGGCCCTCAATGTCAAACACCACAAAACCACAACAAAGGATTGACTATAATTCAGAATTAAGTTGGCAGCTCTTCAGTATCATTATGTAGCCAATGCTGAAATTGTTAAACATAATACTAGAGCTCCACTGAAGTTACGATTAAAAGACATAGATACAGCAGTCAAATCACCTGGCCAGTCTGATTTGATTTATTATTGTCACATGTACCTAAGTACAATTTTGTTTTGCACGCAGTACAGGCAGATCAAACCATACAAAGTGCATAAGGATAATAGAACAAAACAAGGAATACAATGTTACAGCTGTGGAGAAGGTGCACAAAGAGCAAGGTCAGCATTAAATGCGAAATTTGAGAGGTCCATTCTGAAGTCTAATAACAGCTGGGAAGAAGCTGTTCTTGAATCTGTTGGTCTGTGTGTTTAAGCTTTTCTATGAGATTTGAATCCTGTCCAGACACTTGCAATTAATGCTCAACTTCTTTCTATTTGTGATGTGTTCCTAATCAAGCCATTCGGACTGGTTAGGACACATCTCCGGTGTGAGGAGATTAAACCCAGATTTTCTGGGTCAGGTTAGATGTTTGATTTAGATCAACCTGCTTAGGTGTATTATGACAACACACTCCTGAAGCAAGTGGGACTTGAACCCACAGTTTATGGCCTAGAGGTAGGGACACTACCACTGCACCACAAGCACCCTCTGAAATGCAGGATTGGACAGGGTCCACAGGACTTTCAGTCTAATGCTCTCCCAACTCCTCTAGTTCAACCAACCACCTGGTTTATTTCTATAAAATGAAGTTAAATTGAATCCTAGATCTCAATTCAGCTCCCAGGCACCTCTATGCAGTATTGATGAATTTGTTTGCAATTGAGTACCAATTTAAATCAGTAACACTATAATGTTATTAACTACTAATCAATATCCATGTGATTGGACCAGCTAACACAAAGAAAATTGTTACACTGGTACAACTTTCTGCCTTGCAATTGTGCAGTTAGACATTTAGACTTCCGAGCAAACTACACTTTTTTGCAATTACTGCAGATCCATAGATGCATACTGCACAAGAGGAAGCCATTCACGTCAATGAGCCTGCGCTAACATTTTTGTGGTGAAAACCAAATTTACTCCACTTCTCTGGCCTTTGACAGTAATGCAACAGCTGTAATCATCCCCTTTCAAGAGGTAGATTTGCCCTCCACATGGTTTTGAGCACTCAGCTAGCTGTCTAAATGCCAGTAAGAAATTGGAAAACAAATGTTTTGAACTAGCTCATCCTTTCCAGGTCACTACAATGTTGGATAACCGGCTAGCTGGCCTCTGGATTTGGGGGTTTGGCTTTAGGGGGAGGAAGGTACTGGGAGCAGTCCAAGTTGACTTTATGAAGATCCCCTGTTCCTCTTGACCTCACAATATAAATAAAATCTCAGCACTTCTTCCATGGAACCTCTAGCTGAAATTGACTACAACACCACATTCTATTCTTCTGTCATATCAATACAGATCTCTTCACAATTTCAATCCCACTGCTGTCTTTGCCACTTTCAAACTCCATTACTTTAAGTCTCCTGAATTCCATCCTTCCCTAACAGCAACTCCTTACCTAACAGCATCTCGTTCCCAATGTCAACATCATCTCGATGCACACAATCCAGCTTTCAGATCACTACTGCCCTCAGCAACTTGCTGAATCTTCCAAAGTCACAATCCATCTTCCTATTTTGAAAGTTTTCCCCATTCCCACTCCCCATCCTTGTTATGGCCTTGCTGTTTAATACCTCTGCAATCCCATTTAGCATTTCCCATATTTACCTTCAAGAGCACAGGCTGCAAATGTCTGAAAATTATGTTTCTTAAACCCCTACCCTTTGTACTGCTGTCCTGTCTTCAAAAACCTCCCTAAAGTCAATCTCTTTAATTATGCGTTTGGCAACATCCCTAACCCTTCTCCTGTGTCTCCTTGGTGTCCACTTATTTCAACTGCTGTGCAATGCATTGAAGCTGCTACCTAACTGCAGCTTTCATTCATCCAGCATTGATCCCAATTTGCAGTTCCTACTACCTCTCACTGAAATCAAGGCTAGGTATAAACCTCTAGCATTCCTATTAAATTTTAAATGGAAACTTGGGTCTTACCTAGTCTGATTCATTCAACCTGGTTTGCTCAAAGAGAAAATAATTTTATTCTTTTTCAGAGGAACTCCAATCTTAATAGGTTTAATCAACCAAGTTGCACTATATGTCTGCTCTTTCCAGCCATTGTAATACCTCATGTTGAATACAGATTGCCTATGCATAATAATCATGTTAAATTTTCCATAATTTTTTGTAAGCAGCATTAGTTGGATTGTTAACTCCTCAGGACTAATTAAGAATTATTCTTGGAGATTTGTTTCCCCTTTCTTATCAGGACTACAGTCCACTGTGCAGGATCAGCTGATGGATTTTGAGCCGACCATGCCAAGTCCCTGATGGGAACTGGTCGAATAGGGCTCTCTCAATGTATTCTAGGCTGGCTGTGTGGATCATTGTAGAGTGAAGAATAATAAACTTGAATTAATCAAACTGAGAACACATGTCCAAAAATGCAAAATTAGTTAAATTCAATTGCAGTATTTCTCAAAAGTATATTTTCAAATTACTTGTTACAACAACAATACACGGGATATGACTGATGCATTCAACAATTGTGTTAAAATTTTAATTTTTTTTAGAATTTTAGGGACACTTACAAACAACTGTACCCTGCAGCATTTAATGCCACAAAATATGTTGAAACACAAATACTATAGCTATATAGTTCACCTAACCCAAGAGGTAAAAAACATTAGTGTTGACAAAGATCTCCAATTTATTGCTGTTTTCACAATACTGGGCTACATGTTGACTTGTCAAGTAGAGCCAAATCCCCTTCATATGCAACATTAAAACAAAATCAATACTAAAGACTGTGGTTTGCCTGTGATATCAATGGACATCCATTCCTTTTCTTTATTTTCACAGTACATGTGTGACAGGTGTATACCCTGCAGCTTTCTGGAATTATTTGAGCAGAACAGCTTTTCAAACTGCACTGTTATTTCAAATACTTATTTCTACAAGTCTGTTTGAAAGTTTATCCGTCCTGAAATTAGTGGGACTGGAATTCATAAAATTAAACACGCCATACATATTTGAATAAACATGTCCCCCAGTTTTAAAATATCCCTTGCTTTTTCTGAAGTTTAGGGTGAACAAGCCAGAAATCCTAATGCCCTACAATCATCAAACGCGGAAATGTCAACAGTCTAGGGTAAAAAAAAATCAATGTTAGATTTGCTTAAAAATATTCTCTGGTTAACCATTCAAGATCAAGTTTATTGAAATCTCCAGTGATCAGTCTGAGATGAAAAAAGTAACGCTACATACTTTCCATTTTGAATAACCGAAACCAGTTGCTTTGTGTCAAGATAGTTTTCTAATCCAGACTGATTAAATAAAGAGCCAATGGGACATGAGAAAAGGATGGTTAATGGCAGATGGCTTCATCAATCAGGTTAGCATTAGTGAAGTTTCACTTTAACACTTTGCACTCCAACCTCCCTTAACTAGAATTTCTATTGCTGCTTGAAATGCCACAGTGGTCTTTAAAGGGTTAAAAGTTAATTTTGGAATTAACTGAAATGCTGCAAACATAAGATGGTTGTACATTTATTTTTTAAGCTTACAAAAAAAGAAGGAAAAAGGTTTACAGCAATAGCATGCTATCACAAATATAAAAATTAGTTAAATTGTGAAGTAATGGACTTACTGGAGTCATCGGATTCATAGCCTTCAGCCTCGGTGTCCTCCTCATGTTTGGTAGGTGCAGCAGATGCAGCTCCATATGCCCCAAATAATTTGTCCACATCGTCCTCCTCTGTAGCCTCTGACTGGGTGACAGAGGGCTGGCTGACAGTGGAATGCACAGAGTTGCGGCTCACAGCTGCTGGAAGACCACGAGGAAAACGGGGGAAGTAATCAGAGATTTGTTTAATAGGTTTAATAGGACCTGGGCAGACATCAATAGCCATATGCTCTTGAATACTTATGGCCATTTTTTCTCCTTTTCGGACTGTCATGCATGCAACCCTTTTTGACACAGCAGACAGCAAAATGAAGAAATAAAAGCCACCCTGAATCTTGAATTGGGCAATGAACACTGAGAGTAAAGAGCCTATCTCATACACAGCAGAACTCAATCTCCAGCATTAGGCTGGGATGCTTATGTGCTTTGAGTTGTAGAAAACCTGTGCATGCTGCCTCACTGCCACAGACACTCCTTATCTTTCCAGTACTGCTGTTCAGCCTATTAATGTGTATGTGTGTGTGTGTGTGTGTCTCTCCCTCTCTCTCTTTCTCTGTGAGAGATTGATTTGGAGAGGTGGAGACTATGATGTCAGTGGTTAGCAACCAAGCAGTAAACAGGAAGCACTGGAATGAAGACAAAATCAGGTGTGAGGGTGAAGAGAGAAAAAGATAAGTCTGTCTGGAGGTGGAATGGGACTTCAATAAATCACCGAAATACTGAAAGTCATCACCTAAACAAAATATAATTCCATTTACTGCCACCTTGGACTGTGTTGAATGACCTGACTACAGATTATCGGTTCAATTAGACTGAGGCACTTCAAACATTGCTGTAAATCAGGATTAAAGTCACAGCAGCTCCTATCAGATGTTGTGAAGTAACATAAGGAGAGAAGGAAGGATGGCAGTTGTGATGCAGAGAGGACAGCAGAACAACCTGAACGTCATGCTAAAAGCAGCATATTGTAAATAAGACAAATATGTTTTGAAATAATGAACATGAGGAAGACAAACAGAATGCAGTAGCATGTGGGGCAAAGCTTTAACTATTTCAGTTCTTATTCTTCAAAGAAGCTTCAAATTGCAGGCTTCGTCGTGCAGAAAAAGAAATTAATTTGTGCAAATTTTAATGTTAGTTCTAAAAGCATAATTGGAAAAAATTCATACTTTAATGTATGATCATCAACATATTGCATCATGTTAATTTCGTGCAGATTAATTTATTGTAAATTGCATTACATTTTTAATCCTTCAATATATTGCCACACACATAAATGGTGTGGTGCGTTCTGGCCATCAATTAGAGCATTTACCACCATGAAGTTAATACAATATAAATTTAAAGAACCCAAACAACTATAAGCTTTGTTTATGAAATATGTAAATGTTTTACAAAAGAAAAATTCTAGTCATTATGTTCAACTGCCAATAAACAGCTTGCCTTCACTTCGTAATTTATAAAGCCATAGCAATTCCTCAATTAATTATTTCCCTTGTAATCACTCACAAGTAGTCACTACTTCATGGATAATATCCACAGCAGTGTTACAACTGAGCACAACATGCTATTATTTTTCAGTATCCCATTCCTCCATTAAATCTGTCACTTAATCATCTTAGCAAACATTCTAGTTCACACAATACAAATATATCTTAGCAAGCATAATGGTAATGGTTACAGGCAGCAGGAGCAAAACTGATGAAAGAAAGTCTTGAAATAAAGCAGAAAATTTGACTGAATATAGGAGAAATTCAAATGTATAAGAAACAGAGTATAGTCAAAACTTTAACATATATCCAAACAGTCAAACAACATTTTCAAATGGCTTGAAACTCATTGCTGTAAGAATATCTTGCAATATATTCACAGCCATCTACTAACTCTTGCTATTTTGGAAAACTGTACAGATCTGGTCATAGAACAGATTTAAGGCACAGAAGGTGCAAAAATGAGTTACAAGAATAATACCAGAAATGTAAGCTTATACCCATCAGGAAAGGATAACAGGTTGGAAAGAAGGTAAAGAGGAATACAAACATGGACTGGATGAGCTGAATGGCCTGTTTTTGTATCATAAATTCTCTGTAAGTTCACATTAGTTCAAAGTTGCACCATAATTATCAAATAAAGTATTACCATTTTTCTAAATGTTGTCTTATTATCATGCAATGAATACATATCTACAAGTTATAAATACACATACTTTTAATATCCATGATTGCAATAACTAATCCTAAAATACGTATGATCAGAAAATCATGTTTATATATTTGATGAAGGGTTGTCAAGCTGGGGTAACGTCTGCTTGGGTTTAGTTCACTGTTGTATTTGTAATAAGGTTGATAGACGGAGGATAGACTGTTCATCCCCCTGGTTTAAAGTGGATAATGGTGAGTGTTGTATTAAGTCTGACAGCAGCAGGCATGCAATACACCTTTAAAGATTCAGGATATCATCACCATGAGACTTGGGTGACTGAAAAGGTCTCAGTCTCCATTTTACTGGGACCACTTGCAGCGTGACACACAGAGGGAAGTGTGCAACACTATGTTACTAGATTGCTCAGGGCTAGCCCAGATATAGCAAAGCCTGATATTGTAATACATTCAGATACCAGAAGTTTTAATTGGTATCTATTAAATCTTTCAGTACAAGATTGCTCATCAAGGGCATATGTTACAGGAGTGAACTTAAATATGAGCTCACCGGACAAGAAAACTCTGCAGAAGGCAAAAGGCCCCTTCCTGTAACTATGGCAGATCAAGAAGGCTGAACAGATCAGGGTTAACTGTGGTGTTTGTTTATAAAGAAATGTCACCTGGATCACGGATATCACAACATGGTAACAGTACAGTGCTAAGCACTGTAACCGTGGTTGAAAGACACCAAGATTTAACTAACAGACCATTGAAACCCTACTGAAGATCAGCTAGAGAGTAAGCCAAAACTTTAAAGCATATAGAAAACTAACAGGCTTATGCAAGTACAAATTTGTAAATTAAAAGCCTAAAGCCCTATACCACTGTTATAATAAAACTGAAGTTTCAGCCTGCTTTCCATTTAGCAGTCAAAAATGCTTCTTTCAGATTTAAAAGTAAAAATGGCAACCAAACATTACTTATTTAAACACAGGGCACGTCATTTAGGAATGAACAGTGATTTAAGTGCTGAAGTAGTTTTCTGAACTGAAGAAGCTTACCTTCATTCAGAGGTCGGTTGGTTCTGCCTTTTTGTATCTGCAGTTTGGCACCAAAGCCTGTATGACATTGTCACTCCTTATTTAGTGTAAACTCTCTCAGGCCTTTATTTATTAAAGCCAAGTCCCAAAGTCATCAACACTCACCAAAAAGACTTTGAGGCTACAAAATAATATAATAAAGAAGCAAAAGAAGGAAAAATAGGACAGGACAATAGACCAAGAAAATAAAAGGAACAAATAAGCCCTGCATTTTACCTCAATAAAAAAAATTCAACTAGAAATGGAAGGCAAACATTTAATTATGGATTGGGCAGGAAGTGACATTTTCCCTGAATTACAGCTATTTAAGCAGCATATGCAGCTAGACTTTGCAGATCAAGCAGTAAACAATCTCCAGAAGAGATCTCTTGAAAATATTGCTTACTATCAGTAAGGAGATACTTTGCAGAATAAATACATCTGATCTTTCTAAAGACAGTAAAAATGATCCAGAGAATATCTAGAGAATACTTGAAAACTCATCATTTAGCCAAAGACACTAAGCATCAATCAATGATTTTGTCACCAGATGCCACAGCAAAGGGCATGAGTATAATTTCTCCAAGAAAAACTCAGAGGTAAATTGAATTGGTAATCACCTCTACACCAATTAAAACCTTCAGGAAAAGTCTTCAGTGTAAGAAAAAAAGGCTATACCATTGATGCCTTTGTTGAAGACAAAGACGAGCATGAAGCTATACCAGTAGGCCAACACCAATCACATGTTTTAAGTGCAGACTTCACTATTGTTATGATCTGCAACTAGAAAAATCTGTCCAAGATTCAGTTTGTGCACCCACAAGGCAATCAGAAGCTTTCACAACCATTACATTGTGTCTCCAAAAGATAGGGGGACACAGCCTCAAAGCCAAAATCTACACAAGAACTAGTGCCAACATATGCATCCAAAAAGACATGAACCCTGACCATTGACACCAATACAGCATACTAGACCCATCTCGCAGCATATAATGAATCACCAATTCTGTGAAATGGCACATTTATACTTCAGTGCCAATATAGTAAGTTCAGCTTGACTTCCTAAATATTTTAACATTAATATTCTAATATTAATGATCCCAGAGTGGCAGAACAATCAGTATGCATAGATTTCAGTATTATAATAATTCATGAGCTCAAAATCACACTTATTTTGGTGGAACAGACCAGATGTAATGCAACTAATCAGTGAGTGTTCTCAAATAGCTGTACCCAGATGGGTTTTACATAAACAGCTATTTTAAAGGTCATGTGATATTACATTTCAATGATGATGCAATCTCCTTCATTGATCTTCCAAGAAAGTGCATTCTGAAAAAGTGATTACCATTCCCAGCACAACCTATACTCGGAAGGCAAATGCAAAAGATCTTGCTTAACAACTAATTGTCCAATGATTCCGAGTCAAGGATATTCACCTTCAAAGGTAGAAGAAGATGAAAGAGTTGCACGACCAGCAAGTAGAGAACTAACACAACTATATCCTGTATGTGGTGGGTTTAGCTCAGTTGGTTGGATGGTTGGTTTGCGAAGCAGTGTGATGCCAATAGCATGGGTTCAATCCCTGCACTGGCTGAGGTTACCATGAAGGACTCTCCTTCTCAACCCCTTCCCTTGCCTGACGTGTGGTGGCCCTCAGGTTAAATCACCACCCAGTCATTTCTCTCTATTAAGAGAGCAGCCCTATGGTCTAATAAGAATACCGTGACTTGACTTCAGTGACCGGACACAAAATATGAGCCAGAAATCTAGTAACAAATACTTGAATACAAGAAAAGATTTCTAAAGTATGCACCAGTTCAGATCTTAGGAAGTTATTATTGATCAGGATACTACGGTGTGAAGAAACCGAAGCCAGCTCAGACCAATGTGCGATATGTCAATCACGCACACAGATTGAGGAAATAAACTCCACTGATGATGAACATGCAATGATGCTGAATGACAGCAACCAGCAGCAAGACAATCAAGTTATCAACCTAAGAGCAACCATGAATAACACATACTCTCCAGACAACTACATAATCACCAGATCAGGACAAATTGTTAAAACTCCAAAATGTTATATTAAGGTATGAATTCCTAACCTTGTTAAGGCTTTTCTCAATCTATAAAGCAGAACTCATCTAGGGCGCTATCGCAATTCAGGCTGGTTGCGAACTATGGTGATCTACACTACTGTCTTCTCCACCATCTCATCCACCAGTACTCTAGGTCCCTACCTCCAAAGGAGTGGTCCCTATCTCCAAAAGCTCTTTTGTGCCTATACCTCAGTAAAGGTTACGGTAAAGCACTACAACTCCTAGCTTATAGCATCTGCATAATGACACAAATATTTCAAAGTCCAGGCAGGGGCAAGTTCTTCCACTTCTCCTGCCACATGATTTCACTAGGATGATGTCAAAGAGCCCTGTTACATAATTAATACGATGAAGAGTGGAAGAATGTGTGTCAAAATCTCTGTGAGCCATGGTGAACCTGGTGACATGAATCTCACTCAAAAAACACTTCTAACTGAAAAGGGGAAAATCCAGCCCAGAGAATTCAACAAGCAATGATCTCAAACATGAACAGAAGAAAATAACACACATCCACAAATAATAACATATTAAAATTTCTCAACCAAACACTTGGAAGAACGAGACTTTGACAGTTGTCAATTTTAAATGCTACCGCACAAACCCATTTTTATTTAGTTTTACTTTATCTAAAATGTATGGAGGTAAAAATTCCTTTCGGGTTCCACTCTCCTTCAGTTGCAACTCCAGTGAAAAACTCATGAGACTTTCCAGCAATTGCCAGGTACAGAGGAATTCAGTGATATACAAAAAATTCTGCCTTGTGAGGTTTAGGACAGTTGCTCCCCCTACCAGGAAAATTCTGCCAAAGAAACAAAGGTAGGGGCATAATCTCCCAACTCTAGAGTCCTCACCCCTTTGGTTCAGTTGGAGCCAGCATACCACTGCAGGTGTTGGCATCACCAAGGTAAGGGATACTCGCTTCCATATATGGGCAGATGCAGTCCCACTGGCTGGACCTTGGCCATGCATACGAAATATGCATGGTATACGTTGCATCTTAAACTCTCAGGATCAGCGGCTCTTCCACCTTTATTCAGGACGCCAGAGGAAATATTGGAGAGAACACCAACCAGCACCCCCTTCCCTCCTGGCCATGGAGGACTGATGCAAGTCTCCAGCTCTCTGGAGTAAGCATGTGCCAGAGATCTGGCCTTAGGGATGGTCATGCCTGTTCACGCTCTGTTAGTTAGATGTAGTCACAGATACCACAAAACACTGGTGAGACCAGCTCCAGGAATGCATTGGTAGATGCAACCCTGTTCACATCCTGTGCAATTTTGGTCTCCAGTACAATTCTACCAACGTTGATTAAAATGTTAAAGGAAATACAAGTATCAGTCAAAGCTCTGTCAGCAATCTAATTGTGGCAACAAATGTCATCTGAAAAAGTTAACAGCCTCATGAAAGTTACATAGGGAGTCCTCAAGAGGGTTGTGCTGAAGTACAAGGATCTTGCAATGTGGCCACTGCATACTAATTAAAGCATGGAGCTGTGTGCAAAGTTTCCCAAATAGCGAATACCTGACCTCAACTAAGTTGTCAAGGGAAGTTACTGAGTAAAAGCCCATCGCTCGAGTGGGGAAATCTGCACACACAACATCAATGATGCATCTGTAATATAGATAAAGAGGCTACAGTGACTCTGTTATGGACAGGTTACTTTGTCCATAACTAAAAGCTGAAAGAACTGTGGATGCTGGAAATCTGAAACAAAAACAGAAATTGCTGTGAAAGCTCAGCAGGTCTGGCAGCAACTGTGGAGAGAAATCAAAGTTAATTTTTCAGGTCAAGTAACCCTTCCTCAGAGCTGAGGAATGAGCCGAGGGTCTAAGGAAGGGTCACTGGACCCGAAACGTTAACTCCGATTTCTCTCCACAGATGCTGCCAGACCTACTGAACTTTTCCAGCAATTTCTGTTTGTTTACTTTGTCCCTAGTCAGAGACTGGTGTCTGCTGCAGTAAAGAAACAAAATCAGCATTTAAAAGAATCAAGATAAGAAAAAACTCAAAGCATGTCATTACTTAAAACATTCTTTCCAATTTCCCCAGTCATTTTAAAGCCACTACGTCTGCAGTTGGTCAATGCACACTGTCCTTTAACTGGGAGTTTGTGTCAGACAGTGTGGCACAATATTGACTTCACATTCCTCCATATTCATCATGAACACTACCACACAGCAGCCGCCAAGCTGCATTGCTCTAGCACACAGTAGCTGAGAGTGCTGTAGCAAGCACTGTCTTCCAGCCAAATCACTTGAGAAAACATTTTGCTGTTAACGTACGTCAGGCTTGCTGGAGTTCTGCTCAGGCTTCCTGTTGCACATTCCATCTGCATTGTACTCCAAACTCCTTCCCAGACTGAGAACTGATGGACCTTACCTGACGATGGCAGTGGAGTGCTAAAGTTGGCCAAGCTAAGATTTCAAACATATTTAAACCTACCAGTTAGCAGGGTGCCATCAAAATCACTTCTAATTCTATTCAAAGATTCAACACCTTCAGGAAATGAACAAGGAGAGAGAAAAGGGCATAAAAAAATGGACAAAACAAAAGTTTTTTTTATTAAATAGGTTTAATGGCAAAGATCAATGCACATTTATGCAATGACAGCTGCTGTATCATTTCCAAAACACAACATAAAATTATTACTTTGAGTCTTCAAATGTTCCAACAAAAAAAACATCTGGGTCAGGAATTTAGCTTTACCCACTTAGTAATCTCAGTGAACAGTGCTTTTTATCAATATTCTCTCCAAGCTGTAAGTTTCCTTATTTCTAGTAAAACCTGTGATGAAATCTCATGAAAAACAAAGGATGCATTCTTATCTTTGTGAGGGGACAGGCACTTGTGGGGAATGGATTTGAGCAAGCCGACTAAGCAAATCATTTTCATGAGTGTAATCTCAAAGCCATATGTGCTCATCTATTATGAAATCAGTTGGTTGCATAAAAAAAGTGCACTTGGCAAAGTGATCTTTTAAACAATATTTTCCTCCCAGGCACAGTAATACCTGGCAAATACACTTAATAGCAATTTATAACAGGTCATTTTTATCTATATGTAGGTATAGAGAGAGAGAGAGAGAGAGAGAGAGGCCTTACGCAGGCAATAGTAATTCTTCTCAAAATAGCAGTAATGGATTTTTATTGGCACGAATGTTATTCCTTATAGCTACGACAATAGGCAGGTGATGGAAATTTAAAATGTTAACTCATCGTATCTGGTTTATTGGATAACACAATACACGTAATCATGCAATTACTCACATCTACATCTGGTGACTGTTTTGTCATGACTATTTTGTGACGAACATGCTGTAAAATAAACGACGCTTCCACTAGAAATAACAAGGAAGCATGAAATTGCTTCATCCTGTTGATTATGTAAATCTCCTGCTCAAAGCTACTTAACTAATATAACAAAACCAATCCCTCACACATCAAAGCACTACATTAAGTGCTTTTCACTATTTACACTGCCAGTAAAGGGAGTCAGCTGCATCATCTTCCAAGTGATTTATGAATCACCCTCATTCACATGCAGCTGAAGTCTTCAGCTAAAGTATGGAAAAACTAACAAACGTATGTCCTGGTGTTAAATTATTAGCATCTGCTGATTACAGTAGGAAAGTTTGTATTTTAAGGGCTGGCTGCATTGCTTTCACTTGTTTTGCACTATAACATATGCAACTAAAGCCAGTCCTATAAAAAGCATGGAGTCCAAATCAAGAGTAGTAGGTTTCGTATACAGTAAAGAGAAAGAGATCCAGGTATTCATACATCTTCATTTAACTTATTGCTGGCCAAAAGAAAAAGCACATTAGTGGCAGGCGCTGTCTGCAAAGGAGAAACATTAACCCTTTATAATGCCTGAAAATTAATGAAGATGAAATAGTTTGTATGGCATCTCATGGGTTAAGTGCACTGATTAGATTTAGGTAATGAAAGGCATTCTGTTGAATGTATCATTTTTCAGTCTCTAAGGATAATGCAGATTTCAGCAATAGATTCATCCATTTTGCTTCCTCACGTTTACAAATAAATATTATTCTATTCTGCTTTCAAATAAATCTCTTTAATGCAGAACATTTACTGAGCTCTAGTGGAATGCCCTGGTCATACCTCATCACTCTCATTCTATTAACCCAAAAATCTTTCAACAATCAGAAAAGCCATTGAAATGCATATGCGGGATGTTTTTGTAAAATGATTTCACGGTTGTGTAATGAAATTGGATAAATGAGAAACACTGTAGTGACTCCAGTCTGAGGCATGCATACTGAGTAAACCACCTTTGTCAAAAGATTAAACTTCAGCAATGCATAATAATTTCCTATTGAGGATGGTGTCAGCCCTGCAAGCCAGCAAAACGTTAATGGCAAGGGACACTGAAACCTGTTCATCAGAAACTGGCACATACACATTGTAACACATTTGTGCTAGCTAACAGACATGTTAATTGTCCATTTAATTAGCACTTCAATCAAAATACATTTCAGAACTTGCCCTGTCATTATTATGGTGTCAGCAGTTTTCTGCAGAACAGAATAAAGGTAAACTCAAATTTCATCATTCTATTGAGGTAGTTTAGAAAATGTACATTGTTTGAAATTAAGACTAAAAGACACTTTCATCTGACACAATGACAATTTTATATTTTACCTAACATCTCAGTCACCTGTTGTCAGTTCAATTATATTAAACACAACCCTAAATAGTTCCAGCGCTTTGAGTGTCTCTGTTAATTTTTCAATACTGTAATATTTCTTCCACAATGTGAACCAAATGTAAATAAATAATTCCAATGATTCTGAAATCCCATTCTTACCTCCCTCACCACTTTGTGTCCCATGGCAAAACGATATGTCTGCAGTAGATGAGATGGGAGAAGTGGCAGTCCGATTAGAATGTCTGCATTTTTTTTGGAAGCTGCTTAGGTGTGTAACATGGAGTATCAGGATGTATTTGTTATATCCAAGCTTCCATTATTCTACATATATCTCACTCTGCCGTGCGAATAATTCTTGGTGTATTGGCTTATAGTTTGTCCACTAATTAAGCATTAGTTTGAAAAACAGTGCTTTTCAACTGTTTGGATCACAACATCCAATAGCACACTTTAACAAGTATGGAAAATAAACACAGTAAATTTAAGTTACCAGAAATTTAAGAGTTGGATTGCTAAGGCTTGAGGACTCCATAATATCTGCAGAATGGTTGGGTCTCGGGCAGAGTGATATCTCATTTTGGCTATAAACTGAAATCTGACTTGGTAGAAGCTATGAGTAAATTTGGTAATCAAATTTAAAATAAATCAATTAAACTAGGTCAGTTTTACAAAGGGCCAATACGATCGCTAACTTTGGTCAATCAGTTTTGCTTTCCTACGAGTTGCAATGTAATGTTATTATAATGTAGCGGTATCTATATCCTCCTTCTGCCTTTGACATTACTTCCGTAAAGAATGTCTAAAGAAATCCTGAGTTCAATAAATTGAGAATTTTAAAATAAAACCAAGCAAAAATGCAGAACCTGAATTTTGTCAGCTGGCCTGATGCACCACTACAAGCCACCAGGAGCCATTGTCACCGATATTCCTGGTATCCTCCATCTTCAACCAGGTGGATCAGAAAATCAACAGTTTAGCTCTCCCAAGGGACCCCCACAATGCTGACACCAATATTATCATATTATCAATGATAATATTCAGTAAACTAACTGTTTTTCTCCCTTCTTTTTCGAGATGGTGCCACGTTGCAGTAGAAATATTCAATTAGTGACAGCAGCATAAAAAGCCCCTTCATCCAACTGGCTTTCCTTTGCAGATAAGTCTCAAAGTTGTCAGCAGAGCATTATTACAGCTGCAACTGTTTCTACGCTTGTACAGTGCAGAAAGCAGGCATCAAGGGAAAGCAAATATGAGTTGGAACTCTCGACAATCATTTCCCTCCCATCTTATCCCGTGAAAACTGGGCTCAGTTGCTGTGGTTACATTGTTGCCTGACTTAATCAGTTCAGTCCAAGCATTAGATTACTTCTTGTCCCACTCCACACAATGCTTTGAAACACTGACCCATCTGACATTTACTACCTTCACACATCAGGGTTGATTTTCAGGACTGGGTTTTCTGGTGATAATGATGGCAAGATTGTCAGTATTCATTGTCACTACTCCACTAAAAACTGACAATGACATCTGGAGTTTGCCCTTGCACAGAACAATGTGGAAATGCAGAAACTGGATTTCAGTAATCTGAGGGTCCTCCAAGGGGTGCACTGTTATGGATCACGCACTTCCACCACCTATCAAAGTTCAATTCCTAAGCAGTCAGTGAATTTATAAAATCTTCTACTTTTACACCCTTAGTCTCACTGTAAAAAGCCTCGAAAAAGTTACACTTTGTTGAAGGAGGTGAAACTAGCTTTTCAACAGTGTTTTAACTGTTCAAGCACTTCTGATAAGCCTAAATGGACCTGAGAAGTTAATTTTAAATTTAAGAAATGCCAATCTTTTTTGAAAATTTATCTTGATATTTTAGCTTCTATACAAATCCAATCATAATTTATGACTTCACCAGCTGGAATTTTAAGTGATAAAATGGTTATAATGGATTTACTGACTATGAGAATACATCAATGTGATGGCTACTTTGCGAGTTGATATCATGGCTGCACACTGAAGATTTCCTGTGGTTTGGTGCCAGATTTTAACCGTCCTCAGCAAAGAGGAAGTCTCTATTACAGGGATCATTCGATCTTTTTGAGCAGCTTTCTTTGAGATCAGCAGCGACCACCATTTTTTTGCCATTGACTTCAAAATCTAGCCCTAGATATTCTGCCAAGAGAAAAGGTGAGACCTGTGATTGGTCTGCCCATTTTGCACTTCATCAGATTTTGCTTTCCAGTGCATTTAAGAGGGGCTAAAGATCCATCCAGAAAGAAGTTAAATGAACTCTATCAGATCTGTTCGCTCAAACATGAGAAAAGAGGAGTTAACATTTCAAACAGTAATCCTTCGCCAGAAGTATATCAACAAAAAATATCATGCACCTTCAAAATCATTTGATGTGACTCCAGACCCACAGCAACATGGTTGACTCTTAACTACCCTCTGTGCAATTAGGAATGGGCAATAAATATTGGCCTGGACAGCAACGTTCAAATCCCATGTTTGAATATTTAAAAAATGCCTTTAAGGTGAATATATTGGAATGATATGAGTGAAAGGAACTGTTACATAGGCTTAGAGTTGCTCATCATACAAAAAGAATTCTGCTGGCTTCTATAACCAACACTGGGATTTTAAAAATGTACTTAAAATGGTGATGAATGGTCACAACTGATACCAGACCCATCATTTTCTTTCTCAGATTCTGAGTATCATTTTCATAATTTTATGATTGTGTTCTCATTTATCTAACCAAATGGGATGTGAATTCCGATAAATAGAGAGTATTCTTATATATACAGTACTTTGGATGATCCAACATAGCATTAGGTTGATGTAAGTATATCTAACTAAGCAAGATGGAGTTTTATTTCTTTCTTGATAATGTACTGTAATTAATGTGATGTGTGCAAATTAGACTTTTCAAAACTGTACGACCCCTAGCTGTAAGTGGCAGGATTGTTTGCATGTGTTTTCCATGATCTCTTGCCTTTCATACACAATGGGCGCAGCTCTTTAGATGTGAAACAGTCAGTTTTACACCCACTCACCACGCAATGTAAGCCAGTTACAGATCGGCTAATGAGATTAGTTCTTCGGCACTTAAAATGGACATAGCTGCCACTCAAGATTAATACTCATGTTCTTAAATTTGTTTGTGCTTAATGTAGCAACTACAGTCACCAACTCTAATTAGCAAAATTACTGTTATGCAAATTAGATAGTCAGGGCAATTAAATGTGACATCTTAAAGCCAAGATGCAGCCCCCACATATCATCAATTTAACACACACAATATTCTTCCAGTTATTTTTTATTTATTCAGTTCTAAGGATGTGAGCATTGCCGGCATAGTCAGCATTCATTGCCCATCCTTAGCTGCACTTGAGACCAATGTCTTGTTTCTGACACTGTATATATTAAATAGTTAATTTTCAGTTCCTAACATAGGAAGACATACAGTTCATTTACTTATACATGTTTTCAACATTTAATAATTGCAGTTAGCCCTTTGCCACTGGATAAAGAGGTCACATTGATGACTCGCTACATCATTGAAAAAAAAATTGAGCAGGAGTTATTTACTCGTTAAATCGAAAAATTTGCTGCTTCTTTCAGCATAAACCATTGTGAATATATTTTGTTTATTAAATTGGAAGCATTAATTTTATCCGACTGCATTGATGATAATATAAAATCCAACTGCATAGATATGACTATTCAGAAAATCTCTATTAATTATTAAGTTATATTTTAATATCTAAAGGCCAGAATATTTCAGTTTTGTTCCAGTCGCAATAATAGATATTTCATCTCTCAATGACTAATGACAATTTTGAGAAGACAGTGTTCTGCAACAATCTCTGCTCTTTTGGATTTCTCAGATAATTACAAGAATAAAAGGTGAATTCCACAATTTTTTTCTCCCAAGAAAGGAAGCAAACGTTGGAGGTGAAACTGCAGTTCTGATCAATACTGCGCTTGGCAATGGTGGGTTGAACCAAAGGCTTTGCAGTTTGTCAGAAGTCCCACCCTGCCAGAAGCTGCTGACCAATCAGAGGCTGGCAGTGCTGAGAAGCTGGAGATCATCGCTGCAGGTCCAGGTTTACACGATACAGTGGAACAGCAAGAAGGTACTTTTCTTTGGAGGGAAAGGGCATGAGTGAGGGATTGTGGGTGGAGGGGCGCTGTCAGGATCGTCGAAAGCAAGGGCAGGAGTGTGGTTTCACTGGCTGTTCCTCACTTACCCCCCCCACCACCACCTCTATCTGTTCCCCCAGTTGCTCTCAGATTGGCTAAATGGAGATCCCCCTCCAAAGCTGACAGGCAGGCCACCCTGATTTCTCAATTTTCTCACCAGCCTGGAAGTCAGGTCATCCCAAAGCTCCACAATCTCTCGCCATTTAGTTAATGTGCTTCTTTTTCATTCTTCTTGCCAAAATGGATGATTTCCTCATTTCCATATTATACTTCACTTTCCATATCTTTGCCCACTCACTTAACCTTACTACATATACTTATAGCCTCCTCATGTCCTCTTCACAACTTACTTATTCACCAATCTTTGGAGTTTCAGCAAATAATGGCAACCATACCTTTTGTCCCTTCATCCAAGTCATTTAAATAAGTAGTAAACAGTTGGCATTCAAACACCAATCCCTGTAGCACACTACATGCAACATATTGCCAACTGAAAATGGCCCTGAATAATCTCTGCTTCCTGTTTGCCAACCAGTCTTCTGTCCATGCTAATATTGCAACCCCCTATATCTTATCCTCTATTTCTATTTATAAAGCTTAGGATCCTTCTGTTTAACCGTTTTCCATTCTGCCCTGTCATCTTCAACAAGGTGTACAAGCACCTCTATTCCTGAATGTCTTTAATTTTATTGCATTTCCTCATTCTTCTGACCCAAATATATTAAATTTCAACTGCTGTTGTCCACCCATGCCATCAGTCTGTCTCTTTCCTCTTACATTCAACACCATTCCATTTGGAGTTCACCATCATTCCAAGTTTTACGTTGTCTGCAAATTTTGAAACTGTGTCTTGTACCCCCCAAGTCTAGATGATTAATATACATCAAGAAAAGCAGTGTCCCTAAAACTAATCCCGGAAGAACTCTATGATATACCTTCGTCCAATCCATAAACAATGATTCATCAATACACTGTTTCTTGTTGCACAGGCAAATTCATATTCATGCTACAACTCTAGCATCTACCCAACAATGTGGAAAATTGCAAGGGCACGTTCTGTACACAAAAAGCAACCAGCCCGGCCAATTACCACCCATCAGTCTAGTCTCCATCATCAGTAAAGTGATGTAAGGTGTCATCAACAGTGCTATCAAGCAGCACCCACTCAGCAATAATCTGCTCAGTAACTTACAGTTTGGGTTCCACCCGGGCCACTCAGCTCCTGACCTTATTACAGCCTTGGTTCAAACATGGACAAAAGCGCTGAATTCCAGAGGAGTGGGGAAAGCGACAGCCCTGGACATCAAGGCTGCATTTGACTGAGAGATAGCAGGAACTGCAGATGCTGGAGAATCCGAGACAACAAGGTGCAGAGCTGGATGAACACAGCAGGCCAAGCAGCATCATAGGAGCATAAAGGCTGACGTTTCGGGCCTAGACCCTTCATCAGAAATGGGGGAGGG
>NC_063357.1:23977383-24000380 GCF_021869965.1 Rhincodon typus | reverse complement strand
CTCAAGCCCCACCCCCATCTCCTACCTACTAGCCTCATCCCGCCCCCTTGACCTGTCCGTCCTCCCTGGACTGACCCGTCCCCTCCCCAACTCCCCACCTACACTCACCTTTACTGGCTCCATCCCCGCCTCTTTGACCTGTCTGTCTCCTCTCCACCTATCTTCTCCTCTATCCATCTTCTATCCACCTCCCCCTCTCTCCCTATTTATTTCAGAACCCCCTTGGCCTTCCCCATTTCTGAAGAAGGGTCTAGGCCCGAAACGTCAGCTTTCCTGCTCCTCTGATGCTGCTTGGCCTGTGTTCATCCAGCTCTACACCTTGTTATCTCAGATTCTCCAGCATCTGCAGTTCCTACTATCTCTGAAACTTATGGATATGTTCAGCAACTGACCACCAAACTGAAGAAGTGAAACATATGGACCTTCAAGCCAGGTTTTTTCATTCTGGAATCTGAATTGTCCAGTATTACCATCAGCTGGGAATCATAGCAATAGCTTGTTGGAAAAAGCTACAGGACGTTATGGAACACAGTTCTGAGAAGAATAGTGAAATTAACATTTAAAGTTCTGGTAAAAATTCAGGGTTGAGTTATGAACTCACTGACTAGGAGCAGGAGTAGGCCTTTCAGCACCTCAAATGTGCTTTGCCATTCAGATTGGCTAATTCACTGGGTCAAAATCCTGGAATTTCCTCCCCAATAGCATCATAGGTCTACTTACAGCACATGGACTGTAGTGGTTCAAGAAGGCAGCTCACCACCACCTCTCAAGGGCAACAAGGGATGGTCAATAAAATGCTCACCTAGCCAGTACCAGCCATACCCCATAGGTGAATAAAAAAAAAACATAGCTGAGTTGATTATAATCTCAAATCCACTTTCTTGCCTCCCCAATAACCTTTCCCTCTGTTAATTTCCAAGGATGTATCCACGTTTGCATTAAAAATATTTCAAGACTCTGCTTCCACCATGTTTTCAGGAAGAGAGTTTGAAAGACTCACAATCATCTGTGAGAGAGAAATTCACTTCATCTGTGTTTTAATTGGGTGACGTCCTATTTTAAACAGTGATCTCTACCTAAAGATTATACCATAAGAGGAAACATTGTCTCCAGTCTACCCTACCAAGACCTATCAGAAACTGATGTGTTTCAATCTAATCACCTCTTACTCTTCAAAACTTGAGTGATTACAAATCCAGCCTGTCCAATCGTTTCTTATAAAACAACCTACCCATTCCAGGTATCAGTACAGTAAACTATGTCTGAACTGCTTCCAGTGTATCCTTCCCCAAATACGGCATGCGGTGCGGTGCCTGTGCGTGTGCCTGTGTGCGTGTGCGTGGTGGGGGCAGTGATCCCCATCTCCAGCTAATTGTATCAAATGACTGTAAAGATATTATGTTCTCCCAGTGGGTGGGAAACCCTGAAATACAAGAATTCCTTTTTGTGCTGCTGTCGAAGACTGGGAAATGGATAATGATGATTCAGAGCATATGTAAATCAAAGGGCAATATATCCAGTGATAGCAACTCTTCAAGACTGTCAGTTATCCTGAAAAGTTTTGCTAATGCTGAAAGGAATGAATGTAACATTTTATATCAAGTGAGCCTAGCAGTAATTATGGAAGAAATTTTCCTCCCTCAAAAAGCTTGCTCACAAGAAGCATACTCGCGGTTTCCCTAGATTCACAATTGCACCTTGCAACGATATTGACAGCATTTCTCTGTAATCTTATTGGAGTATCAAAGGGGAAATATGTTTATCAGGCTTCTAATAATTCATCTAATATTAAAATTCAAACATACGACCACCTGCACTGTCATACAAATCTTGCAAGCACTAAATGAATTTTCAACAAACACCATATGAGCATTGCATGCTCATCGATTCACCCAAGATGGATATCAAGCAGGATATATTGGAGTACTGTGTACAATTTTGGTTGCCCTGTTATAGGAAGGATATTATTAAATTGGATAGGGTTCAGAAAAGATTTACCAGGATGTTGCCACGACCAGGGTGTTTGAGTTATAAGCGGAGGCTGGATTGGTGAGGACCTTTCTCCACTGGAGCATAGGTGGTTGAGGGGTGACCTTATAGAGGTTTATAAAATCTTGAGGGGCATAGATAAGGCGAATAGCAAAGGTCTTTTTCCATAGGGTAGGGAGTTCAAAACCAGGGGCATATTTTTAAGGTGAGACGAGAAAGACTTAAAAGGGACTTGAGGGGCAACTTTTTCACACAGACAATGGTTCGGATGCGGAATGAGCTGCCAGAGGAAATGGTAGATGCAGATGCAGGTACAGTTACAACATTTAAAAGACATTTGGACAGGTATGTGAATAGGAAAAGTTTAGAGAGATATGAGCCAAATGCAGGCAAGTGGAACTAGTTTAGTTTGGGAAACTTTGTCAGCATGGACTGGTTAGACGGAAGGGTCCGTTTCCATGCTGTATGGCAATATGACTCTATGCCTCTGGTACTTAAGTGACATTGTCATGGCTATTCCTAATTCCAACATATGTCAATTTTGCATCTGGTTACAGATAAAAACCACATCAATTGAAGCCTGTCATATATTGCAAGGCCAACCATTGGCTCCAGCATGACGGAAGCAAATCCCAGTAAAGCACGACTTACCTTGTTGATGCTGAGTGCTGGTGAGGAGCGGACTGGAGGCTGGCCTGATACGGGACAGTTGTTTGACTTGGGCCTGACACCATGTGCTGAACTGCTGCTGTTTGGCACTCTTACCAGACGGTAATGTAAATCCTTATCTTTTAATCCTCTTGTATAACAAAATTATATTCTTTTATATTCTAAGGTTTTAGAGTAGATTGTAGCTCAGGTTGTGGATGTTGTAGTTGGTTGGCTCGCCGAGCTGGTTTGTTGTTCTGCAGACGTTTCATTACCCTGCTGGGTAACATCATCAGTGCAGCCTCTGATGAAGTGCCATTGTGTTTTCCCACCTGGTTTTTAAAACTCTGGAGTCTGTTGAGCTGGATTACCTCACTTCTGGTTTTCCTTCGCAATGGAGCGTATATGGGGTCGAGTTCTAGGTGTTTGTTGATGGCTTTCTTTGTGAAGTACCAGGCTTCTAGGAATTCCTGTGCCTGTCTCTGCTTTGCTTGTCCCAGGATCTTGGTGTTGTCCCAATCGAATCAGTGATTCTCCTTATCCATGTGGATAGAGATGAGTGAGGATTGGTCGTGTCTTTTTGTAGCCAATTGGTGTTCGTGTATCCTTGTTGTTAATTTCCTTCCTGTTTGTCCGATGTAGCGTTTGTTACAGTCTCTGCAGGGGATCTTGTAAATGACGTTGGTCCTGTCCATAGTGGGTAGTGGGTCTTTGGTTTGGGTGAGTGGTTGTTGTAGGGTTGATGTGGGTTTGTGTGCTACTCTGATGCCCAGTGGTCGTAGGAGTCTTGAGGTTAGTTCTGATGTGTTCCTGATGTAAGGTAGCGTGAGGAGTGTGTTGGGGCGTGTAGTATCTTCCTGGTGTCGTTCATTTAGTAGGCATCTTCTGACCCAGTTTTTCGGGTATCCATTGTCCTTGAACACCTGGAAGAGGTATTCTTCTTCTTTACGGCGTAGTTCTGTGCTGCTGCAGTGTTGCTGTTGCCCGTTTAAATAATGTTCGCACGCAGCTTTGTTTGTGTGTGTTAGGATGATTGCTGTGGAAGTTCAGTACTTGGTCAGTGTGTGTGGCTTTTCTGTGTACTTTCTTTTGGAATTCCCAATTTGTCCTGCACTCTACCATGACGTCCAGGAATGGGAGCTGTTTGTTCTTCTCCTCCTCTCTGGTGAGCTTGATTCCGGTGAGGGTGTTGTTTATTAGTTTGTGTGTCTCCTCTAGTTTGGTCCGTTTAATGATGACAAAGGTATCATCCACGTAGCATATCCATAGTTTTGATTGGATTAGCAGGAGGGCTGTACTTTCCAGTATTTATATCACTGCCTCAGCTATAAGCCCAGGGACAGGTGATCCCATGGGTGTCCCGTTGATCTGTTCGTATATTTGGCCGTTGAAAGCGAAGTGGGTGGTGAGGCATAGGTCCAGTAGCTTCAGCATGTTGTCTGTGGAGATAGTTTCACTGGGGTCTTGTTCTTGTTCTAGTAGTGCTGTCATTGTTTCTCTTGCTAGTGGTATGTCTGTGCTCTGTATACTGTAAGATTTGTACCTTGGTACTTGTATCAAAGATGGTGCCATTAAAAGCCAGCTATTGTTTTAAAAAAAACTTTTGACTGTACTCCTGTGCTTCTGTACTGGAGTACAAGTGACAATAAAGGATATTCTATTCTGTGACTGGTGTGGATTGCAGCCAACAATCATCCTTTTTATTCTTTCAAATTAAACCAATAAGTGATTTAAACAGCCCCTAATGTATAACAGAATCAAAATATTAATGAAAACATACTCCTCTTTTCTAGATATTTTTAGCCATCCTTCTCAGACGTATTATGAAACATCATTGGAGCATACGAAACTTAAACAGGAACTTTCTGGTCCAGAATTAGGGACACTACCACTACACTGTAGAGATAGCCTCCAGCTTCTTTACTTCACTGCAAACTGTCTTTTTAAATGCCTCTCCCATGTGTCCTCCACCCTCTCCCCTAATAATAGGTGCAAGACGACTATGGATTTGCCACTAACACTTAGACCTTCCAAGCAACTGTCTCTGCCCTGTCCCTCCCTTAAGCTAACCCAAGAAGACAAACTCCACCACAATTCCATCACCCTCACCCTGAACTCCCATCCTTTTCTCATTTCTCTCCTCAAGCTGTCTGTGAGCTCATCCTATCCATGAGACTCACCTCCTGCATGTTTAACCCTATTCACACAAAACTGCTGACCATTCAGCTTCTCTTGCTGGTCTCCGTGTTAGCAAATACTCAGAATTCAGATGCAAAGAACTGCAGTTGCTGAAGGTCTGACACAAAAGAGGCAGTGCTGGACAAACAAAGTAGGCCTGGAATCACCTGTGGCTAAAAAGCCTTTTGAATTTGAATTCTGAAGAATGATCACTGGACTCAAAATGTTAACTATTTTCTTTCTACAGATGCTGCCAGACCTTTTGAGTTTCTCCAGCACTCTCTGTTTTTTACTGTTAATAGTTTGTTTTCTTCAGGTGTTTTTCACTCTCTCCTTTAAATATACCATCATCATCTCTATCCTCAAAAAAAAACAACACCTGCGCTACTTTCTTTGCAAATTATCTTCCAGTCTCCAACCTCTCTTTCTTCCTAAAAGCCCTTCAACAATTTGTCACCTCTTAGGCCGATACCCATATTTCCTGAAACTCCAAATGTGAATCCTTCCAATAAGGTATGCACCCCCGTGGCATAATGTGGAAACAGATCTCATCAAAATCAGAAACAACACTATTGCCACAAGTAGTCCCTCTATTATGCTGCTCAACAATAAATGATGTTCCTTTCCATTCGGGTTTCCTGAGTAGTCCATACTTGATCATGTGCAGGTTAAAATTATTAGAAAGCAAAGTGTATATTTTTTAATTATTCAAATGAAGTTCAGGATTAAGATAATCCAGGGTCAACACTTTGGGTGGGGAAATGCCTGATGTGAAAAGGGAGCACTTAAACGAGATGCTTCCTCCTTCCCACCCCAGGACCAAATATGGTGACTTGCCAATCTTCCTCCCCACCCCTGAATTCCACCCAGCACCATCAAATTTGTGGTCAAGACAGGAAGTGGCTAGTCATAGCCAATAATTCCCTTTCTCTTAGTCCCAGCAGCACCACAGACAGCAGTGGCTAGTGCTGGGACTGCAGCCAGTCGCAGACCAACCACAATGAATGAGGGGCAGAGGGGGACCCAAGCAGCAGCCTTCTATCACTAAGCCAAGATGTGGCTTTTAATTAGCTACAAGAGGGTCTCAGTTGGATAGGGTAAATACTGAGAGGATGGTTCCCCTCATGAGAGAGTCTAGGATCAGAGGGCATAGTCTCAGAAAAAGGGGAAGGGGGGTTCAATTTAAGATTTAAAGGGAATTTCTTCTCTTAATCCTCTAAGAGTTTTTGAAACTCCTTGCTACAGAGTGTTTTAGGGCAAGAGTCCCTGTGTATATTTAAGTCTGAGATAGATTCTTGATCATTAGGAGAATCAAGGATTACGGGAAAAACAGAGGAAAATGGGCATGAGGAACATTGGAAGAGCCATGATCCTATTGAATGGCGGAGCAGGCCCAAGAGGCTGAATAGCCTATTATGGTCTTATGGCCCAAAGGCAGATGGCCTATCCCCAGTCACCCGGGAACTGGTAAAGTACCAGTGGTGAGAAAGTGATGGACACAACAGCCCCTTCCAACACCTTCCTCAGGGGCCAATGAAATCCTGGCCAACATTTCAAAGTAATTCTGTTAAGGAGATTTGTGCAAAAATATCATTGCAAAGTTATGCTTAATGATTTTGCAAAATCTTTCTCATTAAAATACAAAGATTATTAACAGGATATAAACACATATGCCCAAGGTTTCTGATTTGGGAAATTTTAAAAGGTTCCTTCTCAACTTTGTGCTGATATGCAAATATGAGCACATGTAAAATCTGTCACCAATGATTGCAAACATGCAGAGATAAAACATTATTTAAAACAAAGCTTGCTTCACAAATGTGCCTAGATATAAATTCAAATGGTAACTTGGTGCAGATTAGTTAACACAGTTGAAAATGGGTTATCAGAAACTATCAGCAAATAGTTTTGATCAGTATCTCTTCCACCATGAAAGTAACTGATTTCAAATAATTAACGATGGCTTCACAAATTTGAAGAAATGTTTGTTAGTTATATTACTAAAGAGCAACTATTTTTCAAGTAAGCTTAACAAAAACAATTTTGCAAAGCTTTTGAACTGTGCCTACTGGTGTCCTTGCCTCCAAAATAATAGTTAATTTTAAAAACTTGGAAGGCCTTAAAAGAAAACATTTTTACAGAAATTCACAATGGTGATTCAATCAATCCAAGGGTCAATTTTATCAGCTTAGTTAGCTTCTAGCTCAATATTGATTCTCGTGATTAAAGACAACTTGATTTGCTATTGGTTTAAGTTCTGCCAGAAATTCCATGATGGTTTGTATTAATTTGGCAGGTGGTCAAACAGCCCTGAATAAAAAGCACAACCTCCCTTCCTTCAAAATGAGTTTCCCATTTCAAACCACCCCTATTTAAAATGCTTCATGATGTTGATATTTAAAAAAAATGAACAAAAACCCCATTTACGAGCTAAGAGCTTTTCCATCTGGTATATTAGCTTTCCGATTTTAGCATCTTGAAGATCCCTGATGTTTTGCAGCAGCTCTAATTCATTCTGTGATAAATTCAACAGCCTAACTGTGATAACGGATGCATTTTGTCAATGCTGACAATTCCAGAGGCAGCAAATAGAAGAAAATGTATCTGAGGAACTTTTGAGTGGAAAACAGGCTGCTGATTCTTGAATGTCCATTGCGCACCTCATCCCAATCCCTTTCACAACTCTTTGCAAACCCCCTCCAGTCCTCAGTTACACTTTCCTTCAAGCTGAATAACGCAATAATTCCGTCCCGTGATGCAAATATCAATTAGGAGTCAGAATCTGGTACAAAACGGGCATGTCTGTAAATCCTCCTTACTGAGCAAAAAACAAAGCAATTTACACATGCAACTGATTTGATGTCTAGCAACCACCTGCCTCTTTGTCTTTTACCTCTGCGCTGACATATCCTGGTCCACATTTCATAAACCAGGGAGCAACAATTTCCCACCCGAGGACAGGCTTTTCAAACAACTTCCAAAAGATACGGTCTGACATTGCCTCAGTGCAAACCAGAACTGTTACTGATGAATACATATATATTTCTAAAACAGCACTGAAACAATAACTACTTATGACACAGAGGTGCCTTTGGCATCACAACTTTAATTATGATGCCTCAATGAATTTTGAGTCAAATGTAAATCTGTGCATTTGCATTCAAATATTCTCATTAGTTTTCAAAACACAATTTCTAAAGATTAAATGGAACCCTCATAAAATCAATCTCAATGAATCTGTTGAACGCATCATTTTAATCAGTTGTGGGATGGCTTTCATTTGCATAAATTGTGCATCAGGGAGAAGAAAACAGTTCAGTTCACTACTAGTGAGAAATAAATATCTGTACTTTAATGGGATGGGGTGGGGCTTGGTCGTCGCTTCATTCATATAATATTGATGCACTCTGGATATTTCCATGCACATCCACTCCTGGCCCAGCCTGACCTGCCAAAACAGACACCAGTCCCAGCGCCAATCCAACACCCACTCCACCCCAACCTGACACTGCAGGAGACAACCTCCACCATCCTCCCCAAACCCTGCTGAACCCATCACCGATCCAACCCTCATTATCCCCAATGCTGCCAGATCCAAACCCTACCACTTGCACCCCAACCCTGAGCCTGCCTGCCTGCCAGGTCCCCATACCTACACCCCCATCCCACCCTCCTCTGCCACCTGTTGGATGTGACTGAAAACCCACCACCCGGAGTCTAAATCTCCAACCTCGATACTCCCCACACCTCCACATCATCCCCCCCGCCAATCCAACCCACCCTAACATTGATCCATGTGCTTGTCACTTTACCCCTCTCATTGAGCTGGCACCCTCTCCATGTCACCCATCCAGCACACTTCTCCCTTATCTACCCATCTGTTACCTTACCCTCTTATCTGTTGCGTTGTGTGTCATGGTCAGTATGTTGGTATACCCGAAAGAGTCATGCTCATGGTCTCATCACTGCATCATACCATTTGACATGAAGGCATAATGGTCTCATATTCTATCTGACTTCTGATCATTTTGAAGTATGAGTCTTCACAAGAAGAAAGTTCCTCTGTTGTGAAGGAATAGCTTTATAGCAGCCT
The DNA here is from genome assembly GCF_021869965.1 of Rhincodon typus. Taxonomy (NCBI): domain Eukaryota; kingdom Metazoa; phylum Chordata; class Chondrichthyes; order Orectolobiformes; family Rhincodontidae; genus Rhincodon; species Rhincodon typus. Next base: position 23,991,472 of record NC_063357.1, on the reverse strand, counting down.
AGACACTTATGTGCCTGACCAAATGTCATGTTTGTACAGAATAGTGAGTTGTAATAAATATCTGTTGGATTCTTCAATATCATGGTATTCACACCCTGTCTCTTATAAATAAAGGACATAACATAAGCATTACCTAATCATGTAAAACACTCTATAGTAACAATGGTGGTCATCTATAAAATAATAAATCATCTTCAAGGTAGATATTTTGGAAAACTATTTGAAGGCCAGCCTGGTTTAGACAACAGGCACCTTGGTCAAAAGGAAAGTCCTTCACAATTAAGCAGCATCAGTTTCTGGGAGTACAGAAAATGGTATATACAAACAGGAGGACAGAAAATAGGGGCAAAAGGAAGCCATTCAGCTCTTCAAACCGCCACCGTTCTATAAGATCATGGCTGACGTGCCCCCGGCCTCCTCTTTCATACAGACTCCTCACAGCCCTCAATTTCTCAATACTTCCAATATCTATCTATTTCCTCTTCAAATACTTTCAGTAAACTAGTCTCCACAAAGTACTGGGTTAAAGAGTTCTAGACCTTCACTATCATCTGAGAGAAGAAGTTCCTTTGCTGCTCAATTAAAAGTGAGTATCCTCTTATTCAGTAACTATGTCCCCTACTTTGAGATTCCCTCAGTTTTGGAAACATCTACTCAACATCTACTCAACATCTGTCAAAGCCCCTCAGAATCTTGTATCTTTCAAATGCATCATCCCATTCTTCTGTATAAGGACCGAATCTGTTTAGCTAACCTCAATAAGTCAAACCCCTTCATCCCACAAATCAGCCCAGTGAATCTCTTTTGAACTTCCTCTAATGCCATACATTCTTTCGTAAATACGGAGGCCAAAACCAAACACAGCACTCCAGGTTCAGCCTCACCAACCACTGTAAACTTGTATCAAAACTTCCCTACTTTTAAACTCCACATCTCCAGCAATAAGGGTCACAATTCTATGTGCCTTTGTTTTTTAATTCACTTGCAGGACAAGGGCACCACTGGCTGGTCAGCATTGTTGCCCATTCCTTGTTGTCCTCGAGGTGGTAATAGTGAGCTGCCTTCTTGAACCACTGCAGCACATGTGCTGTAGGTAGCCGCACAATACTGTTAGGAAGGGAATTCCAGGATTTGGACCCAGTGCAGATTACCCGCTGTACCTGCCGGCTGTTTTTTTGTTTCACAGAAAAGAACCAGATCCCTCTGCACTATGCTACTTCGGAGTCTCTCAACGTTTAAATAATTGTTTGCCTTTTGATTGCTCCTACCATAGTGCATTAGCTCACACTTTCCTACATTAAACTTCATCTGCCAAGGTTTTGTCCACACACTCAGCTTATCTATATTCCGTTGCAAATTTCTCATGTCCTTATCACAACATGCCCTCACATATAGAATCATGCAGCACCAAAACAGACCCTCCGGTCCAATTTGTCCATGCTGACTAAGTTTCCTAAATTAAACTAGTCCCACTTGCCTGCGTTTGGCCCATATCCCTCTAAGGTCAAAAATCACACAACATCAGGTTATAGTCCAACAGGTTTACTTGAAGACATGTGCTTTCGGAGTCTCACTCCTTCTTCAGGTATCAGTGAGAGAGCTGGCATCAGACACAGAATTTATAAGCAAAAGATCAAAGGGTCGTAGAACTGATGCAGTGTGAACAAACCTAAGATGGCTGTTAAATCTTTAATCAGTTAGAAAGGATTAATATGCAAATTCTAGAATTTCTTTCAAGTCAATGTCCCAAGATAACTAATGGTTTTTTCAATTCCATCAGTATACCAGAGGTGACATCCCAGGTCAGATAATGCATTTTAGGTATGAGGCCTTGTTTAGAATCTGGCTGTGTATCAACTTGGAGTCAGACTGGTTTCACTTCCAAAGTAGGAACTTATAAATTGTCACATTGACTGCCTGAAAATTGTGTGCTTTTTGAACAAAATAGAATGTATCTGCAATTACAAATCTGCAAATGCAAATTCACCCCATAGATTTATCTATATGTGTGCGTGTGCATGTGCGTGTGAGAAGAAGAGAAGGAGAGAAGGAGAGAAGGAGAGACAGTGTGTGTGTGTGCCCATGTGAGTGTGAGAGAGTGTGTGTATGACAGAGGGTCTGTGTGAGTGTGAGAGTGTTTGTGTGTGTATGCGAGTGTGAAAGTGTATAGTGTGGTGGGGTCACCTATTGTGCAACATGAACCCTAAATCCCCGTTGAGGCCGTCCTCATGGGTACCGAACTTGGCTATTAGCCTCTGCTTAGCGACTCTGCATTGTTGTGCATCCTTAAGTCCACCTTGGAGGACATTTACCTGAAGATCTGAGGCCGAATGTCCTTGACCACTGAACTGTTCCTTCGATGGGAGGGAAAACTCCCGTCTGCCGATTGTTGTGTGGTGTCCATTCATCCATTGTCGTAGCATCTGCATGGTTTCGCCAACGTACCATGCCTCAGGGCATCGTTGCCTGCAGCGTATGAGATAGACAACGTTGGTCGAGTCACTTGAGTATCTTGCACGTGGTGGGTGGTGTTCCCACGTGTGATGGTAGTGTCCATGTTGATGATCTGACACGTCTTGAAGAAGTTGCCATGGCAGGGTTGTGTGGTGTTGACGTTGATGTTGTCCTGAAGGCTGGGTAGTTTGCTGCAAACAATGGTCTGTTTAAGGTTTGATGGTTGTTTGAAGGCGAGAAATGGGGGCACAGGGAAGATCTTGGCGAGGTGCTAATCGTCATCGATAATGTGTTGAAGGCTGCGAAGAACATGGCTTAGTTTCTACACTCCCGGGAAGTACTGGATGTTGAAAAGACTACCCTATTGGTCGTATCCCATCTCGGTCTTCTGAAGAGGTCATTACAGTTTTTCGCTGTGGCGCATTGGAACTGGCGATCGACGAGTTGAGCATCGTATCCCATTTTTATGAGGACGTCCTTCAGCACCTTCAGGCGTCTGTCGCATTCCTCCTCATCTGAACAGATCCTATGTATGCATAGGGCTTGTTCATAGGAGACGGCTGTTTTAAAATGTTTCGGGTGGAAGCTAGAGAAGTGCAGCATCGTGAGGTTATCCACAGGCTTGTGGTAGAGTGAGGTGTGGAGGTATCTTTTCTTGATGGAGATGCATGTCCAAGAATGAGACTGATTCTAAAATGTAATTCATGGTAAGTCTGACTGTGGGATGAAATTTGTTGATATCACTACGTAGTTGTTTCAGTGACTCCTTGCCATGAGTCCAAAGGAAGAAAACATCATCAATGTATCTGGTGTATAGCATTGGTCGGAGGTCCAGTGCAGCAAAGAAGTCTTGTTCGAACTTGTGCATGAAAATGTTGGCATACTAGGGAGCAAATTTGGTCCTCATTGCTGTTCAGTGTGTCTGGATGAAGAACTGGTTGTCGAAGATGAAGACGTTGTGTTCGAGGATGAAGCGGACGAGTTGTAAGATGGCATCTGGAAATTGGCATTTATTGGTATTGAGTACTGAGGCTGTGGCAGCGATGCCATCATCATGGGGGATGCTGGTGTAGAGTGCCTAAACATCCATTGTAACGAGGAATGCTCCTGGTTTGACTGGTCTGTGGGTGTTGAGTTTCTGTAAGAAATCTGTGGTGTCGCAACTGAAGCTGGGGATTCCCTGTGTATAGTCAGAGAAGTTCTCACACAGGGTCCCATTGCCTGATACGATAGGACGTCTAGCCATACTGGTTTTGTGTATCTTCGGAAGGCCTCACACCTAAAATGCATTGTCTGACCTGGGATGTCACTTCTGGTATACTGAAGGAACTGATAAAAATCTTCAGTTATCTTGGGGCAGTGATTTGAAAGAAATTCTGGAATTTTTATATTAATCCTTTCTAACTGATTAACAATTTAACAGCCATCTTCAGGTTGTTCAACACCGCATCAGTTCTTTGACTCTTTGATCTTTTGCTTATAAATTTTGTATTCGACACCACCTTGCTCACCAACACTGAAGAAGCAGTGAGACTCCGAAAGCTTGTGTCTTCCAATAAACCTGTTGGATTATAATCTGGTGTCATGTGATTTCTGACCTTGTCTACCCCAGTCCAACACTGACACCTCCACACCATATCCCTCCAAACCTTTCCTGTTCATGTACCTGTCTAAATGTGTCTAAGTGTTGTAACTGTACCTGCAAGCACCATTTCTTCTGGCAGTTCATTCCACATATGAACCACCCTCTGTATGAAAAGGTTGCTCCTCAAGTCCATTTTAAATCTTTCTCCTCTCACCTTTAAAATTATACCCTCTAGTTTTGAACGCCCCTACCCTAGGGAAAAGGCCTTTGCTAATCACCCCTCATGAGTTCATAAACCGCTATAAGGTCACCCTTCAACCTCCTAAGCTCCAGTGAAAAAAGTCTCAGCCTCTCCTTTAAACTCAAGCCTTCCAGTCCCAGTAACATCCTTGTAAATTTTTCTGTGACCTCTCCAATTTAATAATATCCCTCTTGTAGAAGGGTGACCAGAACTGTACACAGTACCCCAAAAGCGGCTTCACCAACACCCTGTACAACCACAACATGATGTCCCAACTCCTGTACTCGATGGTATAAGCAATGAAGGCAAGCGTGCCAAATGCCTTCTTTACTACCCTGTCTACTTGTGATGCAACTTTCAATGATTACATACCTGAACCCCTAGATCTCTCTGCTTGACAACACCCTCCAGGGCTCTACCATTAACTGTGTAAGTCCTGCCCTTGTTTGTATTACCAAAATGCAACACCTCGCGTTTGTCCAAATCAAACCCAATCTGCCACTCCTCAGCCCATTAGCCCAATGATCAAGATCCCTTTGTAATAGAACATAGAACAGCACAGCACAGTACAGACCCTTCGGCCCACGATGTTGTGCCGAACTTTTACCCTAAACCTAAGGTCTATCTAACCTCCACCCCTACCTTACACTATCATCCATATGCCTATCTAATAGCCGCTTAAATGCCCCTAATGAGGCCGACTCCACTACCCTCTCCGGCAATGCATTCTACGCCCCTACCACTCTGAGTAAAGAACCTGAACTCTGATGTCTCCCCTATATCTACCTCCACTCACTTTAAAACTATGCCCCCTCATAATAGCTACCCTCACCCTAGGAAAAAGTCTCTGGCTGTCCACTCTATCCATACCTCTGATCACTTTGTACACCTCTATCAAGTCACCTCTCATCCTTTGTTGTGCTAAAGAGAAAATCCCTAGCTCTCTCAACCTTTCTTCGTAAGACCTTCCCTCCATTCCAGGCAACATCCTGGTAAATCTCCTCTGCACATTTTCCAACGCTTCCACATCTTTCCTGTAGTGAGGTGAACAGAACTGGACACAATACTCCAGATGTGGCCAAACCAGGCTTTTGTATAGCTGGAGCATAACTTCACGGCTCTTGAACTCAGTCCCTCTATTAATGAAAGCTAACACACCACACGCCTTCTTAACAACTTTATCCACCTGGGTGGCAGCTTTCAGGGAACTGTGGACATGAACCCCAAGATCCCTCTGTTCCTCCACACTGCCAAAAATCTTTCTGTTAACCCTGTATTCTGCTTTCAAGTTTGTCCTTCCAAAATGAATCACCTCACACTTTTCAGGGTTAAACTCCATCTGCCACTTCTCCGCCCAGCTCTGCATCCTATCAATGTCCCTTTGTAACCTAGAACAGCCCTCCGCACTATCTACAACTCGACCCACCTTATCGTCCGCGAATTTACTAATCCACCCTCCCACTCCTACATCCAAATCATTTACAAAAATCACAAATAGAAGAGGACCCAGAACAGATCCTTGTGGTACACCACTTGTAACTGAACACCATGCTGAATATTTTCCGTCCACTACCACCCTTTTCTTAGATAACCTTCATCACTGTCTACTATATGACCAATTTTGTTTTGTATCAGTAGAAAAATTGAATACACTACATTCTGCGCCTTCATCCAAATCATTAAAGTGGATAGTAAATAATTGAGGCCCTAGGACTAATCCTGTGGCACTCCACTTGTTACATCTTCCCAACCTGAAAAAGACCCATTAATCCTGATCTCTGTCTTCTATGTGCTAACCAATCCTCAGTCCATGCAATTACCTTACCCCAATTCCATGAGTTCCTATCTTGTGCAATTGTCTTTTAACTTGCACCTTATCAAATGCTTTCTGGAGTCCAAATACTCTACATCTGTCAGTTTTCTTTTATCAATTCTGCTTGTAATATCCTCAAAGAACTGTAGTAAATTTTCATAAAACTATGTTGACTGTTTGATGGCATTAAGTTTTTCTAAATTTCTTGTGATTTCTTCCTTAATAATGGACCCTAGCATTTTCCCAATGATAGATGTTTAATTAACTGGCCTATCGTTTTCTGCTTTCTAATTCCCTCCCTTCTTGAAGGGGGTCATCACATTAGCAGCCTTCCAATCAGCTGGTAGCCTCCCAGAATCTAGTAAATTCTGGAATATTTCAACCAATGCTTTCACTAACTCTCAGCCACTTCCTTTAGAATCCTGAGATGCAAGCCATCAGGTTGTGATGACATGTCTGCCTTTAACCCCCTTAGTTTGCCAAATGTTTTGTCCACCATTATAAGATTGTGATAAGATCTTTACTTCTATTAGCCCCTTACATCTCTAATCACCTTGGAATTTTAATCTACCATTTTCCTGTTCCCCATTAACAATACCTCAGTTGTATCTTCCAAAGGCCCCATACTCGCTTTAACTACACATTCTTTTTATTTATCTGTTGAAAGGCTTGATGTTTGTTTTTATATTTCTTGCAATTTACATTCATATTTAATTGTTAGATTTTTAGTCATTTGCTGCTGGTCCAGAGAACATTTCCAATCCCTTGGCCTACCACTAGTTTCTGTTGCTTTATATGCCTTAGATGAATGGATCCTCTCCTTGATTGTTTTTGTCAACCTGGGGTCTTCTTCAAGTCTTTCTCATTGACCAAAATAATTTTTTGCTAAGTGCTTTCAAATAATTGCTTAAATGACGGCCACTGCTCACCTACTGATTTTCCTTTTTGTTTATTTTCCACATCATTTTAGGCAACTCTTTCTTTGCAGCTCTGTAACTGTCCTTATTTAATTTGAGAACACCAGTTTGAGACCCACGTTGCTCTCTCTCTAACTGAATTTGAAATTCCACCATGTTGTGATTGCTATCCCCTACAAGATCCTTAACAATGAGATCTCTTACTAATGCTACGTCATTACATCCTACTCAATCTAAAATAGCCTGTTCACATGTAGATTGTGCAATGGACTGCTCAAAGAAACAATCCTGATACATCTTCCAAAATTTCTTCCATGAGACTTGCCCATCCAGTCAATATGAAGACGAAAATCATCCATGATAATTGCTGCACACTTCTTACAGAATTCCATTATTTCCTGATTTTTACTTGGTAGTACAGTGAGTCAAATCTTCAAGTGCCTATAGACTTCTTCCACATGTGATGCTTTCCTCTGCTATTTCTTATTTCCACACAAACTGACTCCACATGATGATTATTGCACCTTTATCACTATCTACCACCGATACAATCCTTTATTAATGCTGCCTAACCACCTTTTCTTTTTGTGCCTATTTTTACAGAAAATTGAATACCCTTCAATATTGAGCTCCCAGCCTTGCACAGAATGGCAAATAGGGCATTAATCACTATGGAAATAATGCTCATTTCTTTTTATTGGAATACAAGTTTTTTTTTCTCCAAGAGAAAGTAGATTCCTAAGATTGACTTCTTCAAAACTAAGGAGAAAAGGATGAAGTGCACTTCTTTTGTTGGAACGCAAAGCACTTGCCACACAGCAGAGAAATCTGACAGGCTAGAATGCTCTGTTCCTGATGGATGATGTTTTGTCAAATAAAGAACTGTGGATGCTAGAGATCTGAAATAAAAACAAAAATTGCAGGCAAGATTCAGCAGGTCTTGCAGCATTAGTACAAAAAATGCAGAGTTAATGTTTCAAGTCTGGTGACTCTTCATTGGATGATGTATTATATGAAAGCATAACAATAGCTAGGAAGTCTGGTGTTTTTAAGAAAGTTGCAGTTTTAAATTTACACTGACACAAAGACAGAGTCATAAGGCTTAAGATGGTTTAGTCCAGTGATTTTAAAGGTGGAGTCATGGATAGCAGAAGCCTCATTATAGACTGGACAGAATTACAACTTTTCAAACATTGTCTGCATTTACATTTTACAGATCAAGTAATAGATAACCCTGAGAACAGAGCTCTAAAAATCTTGCTTACCATTGGCAAGGTGAGGTTTCACAGAATTAATATATTCAGTTTTTCCATGGACAGAGAGATCCAGAAAAGATCAAGAAGATTCACAAAAAAACAGTTCAGGGTAAGAACTAACTTCAGGATAAACAGATTTCAACTCATGTCATACATACAGTAGCTCCAAGAGTTTATTAATTATTAAAAACAGTTTGTCACAGCAAAGACCATAGGTGTTACTTTCTGAAAAGGAGCTGTCAGAAAGTCTCATTGAATTAATAATCCCCTCTATGCCAATGAATGCTTTTTGTTAGGCAAAATGGATCATTAAGCAAAAGAGTAAGCAATACCTTGATGCATTACTTGAGAATGGATTCAATTGTGAAGTTATAGTAGCAGACAAGCAACAGTTATGTGCTTTAGGTACAGCTAAAGTGCAGCAAAGTGCACAAAAGCATCAAAATCTATGACAAATGCAGTTTGCCACACTGACCCAAAGGTTATCCAGCTGCCCTTGATATCTATAAAGCTTAAGGCATCAAGGAACATTGAACATGCATAGGCACATATTTTCAAAGGTCATGCCATATCCCAGAGCAAAACACAGGTGACCAAGATGGTACAATACTAGCAGGAAGAAAAATCTTAAGAGGATGCACAGAAGCAAACACATCAATGCAGTTCAGAGTCAACCAAGTCAAAGGCAAGTTTCAGAAGATGACCAAGCCTTCTATATTGCTAACCTCACACACCACATTGACCATATAAGGCAATCAGAAGCTTTTACAACAATCAATATCATGTATCCTGAAAAAGCAGGACAACGTACATAAAAGCTAAGATTAATAATGGAACTAGTGCCAACATATTTCAGCTACACACCCTGAAAGACAAAACACAGCAAGTGGCACTCCATGATTCATCCTAGAGAGAGACGGTCTCAACATATAATGGATCACCAACTCCATACATTAGCAGGATCACACTGCAGTGGTAATACACAAACCCAACTGTGCTTCCCAAAATCTTCTACCTGGTAGTTACCAATAGACCAGCAATGGCAGCACTATCAGTGTACACAAACCTCAGTACATCACAATTCAAGAGGTTCAAACCATGTGACATAATAGAGTCAATGATCTCCAAGGATATGATTTTGAAGTGATATACAAGCCAGGTACCAGGATAATTATACATGACACACTGAGCAGGTTACACAACTTACGCAAAGATTGAGATATTCCTTTTGACCTACACGTAGTTGTTCTTGACTATGATGTTGAAGACATTCTCAAGGTTGATCTGTTACACTTGGCTAGTTAGTATGAACAGTTGCAGCTGGCAACTGCTGCAGGTCAGCAACTACAAGAGTTGCAAAAGATCATCCAGGGAACACCGGACCCTGAAAAAAATGTGTTCACTTTGGCCATATAGAGCACGGTGGCTCAGTAGTTAGTACTGCTCTCTCACATTGCCAGGGATCCAGGTTCAATTCCTCTCTCAGGCAACTGTGTGCAGTTTGCACATTCTCCCTGTGTCTGTGTGGGTTTCCTCTGGGTGCTCCATTTTCCTGCCACAGTCCAAAGGATACATGGATTATCCATGCTAAATTGCCCAAAGTGTCCAGGCTAGCTGGATTAGACATGGGAAGTGCAAGGTTACAGGGATAGGAAAGGTGGTGAGTCTGGGTGGGATGCTCTTTGGAGGGTTGGTGTAGGCTCGATGGCCACATGACTTGCTTCCACACTGTAGGGATTCTATGAGAGATGATATATCAAATTCATAAGTAATTTTCAAGTGTGGTCAAGGCCTAATACTGAAAGAATGCACCAAGGTGAATGTTATTGAATGCATGAGAGTCTGGCTACTGGTCAGTGATGTATCAGGATATTTAAATGACTTGTAAAAACATAATGCCTACTAAACACTCCTACTGCAACAGACAACAGAGCCTTGACATCTGTGTGATGGTCCATCCACTCCTTAGACAGAAGTAGCAACAAACAAATTTATAATGAACTGTTAAAATTATATTCTTGTGATGGATTATCTATCTAAATTTCCCATTAGCAACACAATGAGCATGATTGTCATTAACACAATGAGTACTTTTCTCAGTTTATTTAGTGTCCCAGGTCACATAATGTCTGATAACAAGCTGCAGTCCCCTGGCAAATGTTTTCAGCACTTGTCCAAATGTGAAGTGACCTATATCACATTACCATCTCATTAATCTTACTCAAATAATCTTGCAGAATTTATGGTACATACCATCAAACCTCTATCCATTAAACATTGAACAACAAAGCAAGACTTTGCCATTACATTGCTACATTTTCATGTAACATCAATGGAGAAGGGAATGCAATCCCCAGCATAATTTATACTCCAAAGACAAATTGATTTCGCCCAGAATCCAATTGTCAAACTGTTGAGAGACACAGGACATTCTCCTCTGCCTTTAAGAATGAAAAAGAAACGTAAATCAGCAAGTAGACAACCAGCGTACTGAATACAGAGTGTGAGCTAGAAACACAAATACTTGGATATCAGGTAAAATTTCCAAAATATGCAACCAACCAAGGTCGTATGAAGTCATTACTAATCACGGCGCTACATCATAAAGAAACTGAAGCAAGTTCAGACTGACACACACATCATGCATGAAGAAAGTGAGGATGAACACTCTGACAAAGATATTGAGAGGTGACCTTGAGTGACAGCAACCAGCTGCAAGACAACCAGTTGTCAAACAAGTGCAGAAAGGTATACAATTACCAGATCAGGATGAGTTGGCAGAACTCCAAAACATTACATTGAAGTTTTAAGTGCTAATCTTGTAAACTGTTACACCCATTTATATATTTATTGAATTGATATTCAGTAAGTTTCTTAAGATAAGGGAGATAACGGAGGCATTACTACATCAGGTAAAACATCCTGTTAAAAGGTAAATGCACCCGACAAACAAATAATAAACATTTTTAAAAGTAACATTTTAGAGAAAAAGGTCAAATGAAGGAAGTTATTTCTTTATTTACCCAAATGAGTGTTTGAGTACAAGCCAGCTATTTGATTTTGTTTATTATAAGGTAGTGGAACTTAAATTGAAAATGCTCAATATTCATTTTTGTAGAAAAGCACCTTACACATTATATAATGCCAGTTAAATTGAAAAGCAATGATATAATCTATGAGCTATAATCAATAAGATCCATTTAAAGCATGAAATTTAAATTTTATAATTATAGTTAAAGTTTTTGTTTGCAAATTAGAAAAATTACTAAACATTGTTTCTACAATTCTTCCCTTTCCCTCATAAGATGGTGTCTGGTCATGGGTACATTTGCTTTAGGTTCCAGCAGCCTTTGAGAATCTAACCCACATGTCCTCTTCATATGTGAGTTTATACATTGTCTAATGTAGTCTATTGGAGCATAGATTCTAGGGTTCTGAATGTCTACAGGACTCAACTAATAATAATAAATCTTGTCTCAGGAATTCTCAGCATGAAACTGCAATCAACTGTCCAAGAACCCTACATTGTTCACTAATGTCCTACAGGGAAGGGAAGCTGGTGTTCTTATCTAGTCTGGACTACATGTGACACCGGATCCACAGCAACGTGGTTGACTCTTAACTGCTCCCAGGTGCAATTGTGAGCAACAAATGTCGATCTTTCCAGTGATGCCCCCATCCCATGATTTCTTCTTTAAATTATGTACAATTTGATCAGATCTACTGATCTGGGATTGAAGCTCAGCCGTCCTGTCACATATAGTTGTGAATGGTAGCGGACAATTAGTTAACTAATGGGAGGAAGCTCCATAAATATCCATTTTATTTTTCCCCAGTGGTGGCTGAGTGCAGCATGTGAGAGCAAATGACAAGATTTGCACTCATTTTCAGCCAGAAGTGCCAATTATCCATCTCAACTTCCTTCTGAGGTTCCAGCATCATCGATGCCAGTCTCAGGAAATTTAATTCACTCTCCAGGATATCAAGAAACAGCTGAGCACACTGGATACAGCAAAGGCTATGGGCCCTGACAACATCCCAGCTTTCTTTTTGGAGAGATTTGCTTCATAATAGATCAAAAGCATAACTGGACCAACCATATAAATATTCACAGATCGTAGGATCCCTACAGCACGGAAACAGGCCCTTTGGCCCAACAAGCCCACACTGTCCCTCAGAGCATCCCACCCAGACCCATTCCTCACAACTCCTCTAATCTACACAAGCCTGAACACTACGGGCAATTTAGCATGGCCAACCCACCTAGCCTGAACATCTTTGGACTGTGGGAGGAAACCGGAGCACCCGGAGAAAACCCACACAGATACGGGGAGAATGTGCAAACTCCTCACAGGCAGTCGCCCGAGGGTGGAATCAAACCTGGGTCCCTGGCGCTGTGAGGCGCAGTGCTAACCACTGAGCCACCTTTTTAACTAGTTGCTGCTAATGGATTGCTCCATTCAAGTTCCTAAAAATATTGTATTCTTTTCTTCTGGAGCATGCAAGACACTTTTTCCTAGCCATGAAGTACTTAATTGGAATACCGTATTCTGCCGTGTTGCTTCTTCATTCAGTTGCTGCAGCTGTTTGAAAAGAGCCAAAAGAACCATCTACCGTCAGTAATAATTTGTTGGCACCACAAGGTCTGAAATTTGTGGTTCATCACAACAAACCCTTATGTTTACAGACTTTTCAGCTGACATTCAACAAACACATCTCCAAAGTAGGTATGACTTGAACCTGGGTCTCCTGACTCAGAGGAAGGGACACTACCACTGCAACACAAGAGCCCTCTGTGGCCCTTAACGCAGGTCAGAAGCTATAATTGTTTGGTTAGCATCTCACTTCCTGACTTCCCCAAAGCCTTTGAGGATTTCTATCATATACAAGACATGTTAGGAGTGTCATGGAATATTTTCCACCTGGATGAATGCAGCTCCAACAGCATTGAAGAAGCTTGACAATATCCAGGACAAAGCAGTCGGCTTGATTGTGACTCTTTCCAGCACCTTGAACATTTATTCCTTACACCATTGGCTGACTCGGGTTGCAGGGTCTAACATGCACAAGATTTACTGCAGCAACTCGCCAAAGCTTCTTCAACAGCACCTTCCAAACTCCCAACCCCTACCATTCAGAATGCACGGAAACACCATCTCTTATAAATTACACTTCAAGTCACACACCATCCTGACTTAGAAATATGTTCCTGTTCCTTCATTGTTGCTGGGTCAAACTATGGGAACTCTTCACCTAACAGCACTGTGGATGTACACAGAACACAAAAACAAAAGTAGTTCAAGAAGGTGGCTCACCACCAGCTTCTCAACGGTGGGAATTAAATGCCGGCATTGCCAGTGCAATGTTCACATTCCATGTACAAATGAAAAGGAATACAAGATGATCAATCTTATAGTCCTGACATTTTGGAAATGAGTTGATTAAACATGACAGCTGGGGAGGTGTGAATCTTGATAAATGTTCCAATTTAATAACATAAGGAGAGGTTAGGAAAAGCCTTTCAATGTCCTATTAATTCAATTCTCTCTTGAAAACCATGCAGTTCATTTTAATTCCTTTCCAGTGCTAGCACAAATGTAATTTTTCTCCACTATGTTGAATAATGAATCTGCCCATTTCCACCTGAATATTACAAAATAAGTCAGCATAGTCCCTTGACAAATAAAAACCTATATTATGAACTAAGAAAACTGCATCCTGCAATCATATTTTCAGTTACCCAAACTTGATCACAAACAATGCATATCTTAGAATAATTGCTCCATTCAAGTTCCTAAAAATATTGTATTCTTTTCTTCTGGA
>NC_063357.1:23950944-23977373 GCF_021869965.1 Rhincodon typus | reverse complement strand
ACAACAAACCCTTATGTTTACAGACTTTTCAGCTGACATTCAACAAAAAGAATGCAGCTGTTCTTGGCAGAGAGGGAAGGAATCCCCCAAAGGGGTTCCGTTGATGCAAATTACCCTTGTAGCCCTAGACTTTCTCATTAGATCCATCAAAATCTGTAATAAGTGCCAATCAGCAGAGTCTGGCATGGCTTGCTCTTTCATGCACAGATACAATAAGTGACATTGATTTTATTTTCTGAATAAAGCTTTTGAAATTTGACCTTTCATTTTCCTGTAAATTATTTCAAATATAAATCATATTGAGTTTGATAGAAAGTAATTCTACATGTTATGAGCTTTAAGTCTTACTCCTACATCCTGACAAATTGTGTGCACTGCACTTGCTAGAAAACAGGACTTCCTTTCAGCCAATTGCACCATAATATCTGACAAAATGAATAAAATCAAGCTTTTAGAATATGCTTAAAGCTTCAACTAAAATCTTCAATAATGGTGTCAAAAGATACTGAAGGCAAAGTAATAGCAAAATTTCATTATGCTGTGATGTATTTAAAATTTTATTACAGAATTTCAGTTATTGCGTAAAGTATATTTCTCAAGAAGGACTCTGAGCTTTTGAATCATTAGTGAGGTAGGTCTCAATGGCATAGGACACTGAAACAGTCTTATTAGGGTGCACTCATCATGCAGTCTATTGCCACCAGTTGGATGAGGGTAGTTTTCTTAAGATCTAGAAATGAAATCAAGGAATCTAAGTGGATTTATGGACTGGAGAGGGCTTTTTGGAACAGGACACAGGGCTGACACCCTCTGCAAAAGATAAGCCCAAAAACTATTGTATCGAAGAGAGCAGTATTCCTTAGTTCTGTCTGTATTCTTGCCTCTAAATATGTTGAGAGACCTGGAACATGGGAATTCTTATTCCCTTTCCCCAATCTAGCTCACTTCTGCATCAATACCTTTGTTTGAATTTTCCTTTTAGCTATTTAAGATAAAATTTTGCCAAATTATCTTATATCACTTTTATTTCTTTTTCTTGTGTAATAAACTTTTTGTTCTTTTGTTAAAAGTACACTGGCAGCTTCATGTAAATATGTTTCATGACTGATCACTACAGTAACCAGACAGGAAAAATAAAACTTATAGTCTATCAAGCCAGGTTTCACTCTGGAATCTAACTTGTCCAGTATTGCCATCAGCTGGGATTGTTACTACTTACACCACAAGTTGCCAAATTAAGATTTTGCACCACGAAGGCTGAAAGGTTTACAACCATTCTAGAGGAGGAGAGATAATTTAATCCAGCTACTGCATAACTTGCAACATTTACAGACAAGTCATGATGAGATGATAACCAAAAATATCATTGGAAACATAAAGACCGTGGCTGCCTTAAAATACAGATTTATAGGCTGATTTCAATCTCAATAACAGTAAAACACCAGAACCATAAACTAGAAACTCAACAATAAGTTATTCCTATGAGATATGATGTTTTATTTCCTCAAACTAACTCTATTCCTTTTTTTAAAAATGAAGGCAGATTCTATGTAATCTATGACTCCCATAATCAACATGATGTACTGAATAAGGCTCATTAAAGAGGCAACTTAACGAACATTTTAAAAATATTTTCCATGTAAACTTTTACATATTTGATACCAATATTACTCCACACATTCATTATTTCTGTAAAAAGTACGTACAATTGAGTATATCTCAGTTGAAATATGACTAAATTTTACATCTGATACTGCTTTCATGCATTCAAAAATTATTCAGTTACTATATTACAGTACTTCATAATCAATTGAAACATTAAAATTGCCATTTTTGTGATCAATTATCTTGTTGACCACAATTCTTGTACATGTAAGTCCAAGCCAGAAAAGACTTACCTTACCACACTACCATGATAACATTGAAGTATCTTTTAATGACTAAAAGTTTCAGCATCAAATTTTAATCAATGGTCTGAGTGAACTCCTAAATTCTAGGGCTAACAAGAGTGGACAAAAAACAGTGCACAAAAAAAAACAGTGCACATATACTGATGTGAATGTGAAAACAAGCAATAATTTAAGTAAGTACTTCTATGCCAGTGTCTAGAATTAGATCCAAGAAAATGAAAATGACTGTGTAGCCCATGAATAAGTGGAGTGATTCTGCCAGCATGTGAATGAATAGTAGGCAGAATAACTGTTGCTTTGCTTTGGGTGATCGAGCAGGTTAATGAAGAGAGTTTGTACAAGAGACCACATTAGTGACTGAATAGAAGTGCTGCACAAACTAAATGCTGTTAGAGACTTAATGAAATGGACATAATCAATAAGACATGATCTCAGATATTCCAATTGTCAGATAGCTGTTTGTGCAGCGTAGACTAGAGTTATGTATCAGCGCCATTTGAAATTCTCAAAGCAGCTGAGCCCCATGTCTGGAACCCTCCAAATATGTCCCCTGAAGTTAGAGAATTCCAGGCGTTCTTACCCACTTAAGATCACCAAGGCAATGTTAGAGGATTAAAAACCTATTCCATCACCTGTGTAACTAGTAAATTGAATTCACAACTCACCACTAATGCCCCTCACCAGCCAACTACATCCTCCAAGCCCTGACAACCGTCCTGACCAGAAACCCCCTTCACACCCCCAGCTCAACTCCACACCTTCCCCCACTGAGCCCAACATCAGTTCCACTCCCATGTCCCAAGAACCTACCTTATAGCCACTGATTCAACAAATGTTCCCCAGCCCAACCCATTGGAAGTGACATCCCTCCCGATCCCACTCAGGAACAGCTCTTTACAATCTAAATGGGTGGACTTATCCTGTAGTGTCAATTAACCTTTGCAGGTACTAATGGCCTTAAACAACACAACAGATATGGTGTGATTTATAATTCATATAAATTAAGTTAGTCTTTAAAATTGTGACTGTATTTCTGTTTTCATTCAAAACATTTATTAGGCTTTAAAAATTGCTAGAAAATGGCAGAATGTATTAACCAAAAATTTATTCAGAATCAGTCAGGTTTTCACGTCAACGTTGAATTCTTGCTCAAAGTGTTTAACTCAAGTTACATACAATGCACAGCATATGAACAGATCTTCAGCCCCAGGTGGTTCTTGACAGCTTTCATGTTCTAGACTATAGCCTTCCTCATTTAACCTTATCAGCATAACTGTGTATCTCTTTCTCCCTTATGTACTTATGAAGCTTCCCTTTAAATGCTATTCATCTCAGCCACTCCTAGTGTAACTTACTCCCTGGATTTTTTGCCTCTATGCTGTAAATGGTCTCTAAAAGCCAGACTGATCTTTAGTGTTTGGTCCATTTTTTTTTAATGGCATGTTGGCAGTCTTAACTTTTAGTCAAAATGGATGACCCCTTGTCCCATTCTAAGATTAGAATCCACCCCAGCCTAATCAATAATTACCTCTATTGGGTTCCCATGAATGAGGTTATCACAACTGGAATGTTAAATTGTCTTCCACTATCTCCAGATTAGAAGTTTCAGACACCTGACCTTAATTAGATACATACCTGCTAGAAATACTGAACTGAATCACTTTAAAACACATTATAATTGAAAGCACATTTCTATATTAATGCTCTTTCCAATTAAACCTATTCTTTATGGCTTGCTAGTCCCATACCATATGGTGGTGACATTATCCATCTGAACATTCGTTGTTTGTTACATTTCCATAAATTATGATTGATAAGAAGTTCTATTAAAATAAATACATTTGAGATACCATGACTCCAAAATATTTCAATTCAACAACCTTCAGACACCATGAATATAACCAATTATTACATGTCTTCAAAATTGTTTTAAACTCAGATGCCTAATTTTCTTGAGTCCTGCACACATTGAAGGTGCCAATCAGTTAGGTGTTCAAAGCAATCCACTTTGAGCTGTACACAAAGTAATAATTGAGTGCTATCAAAAGGCCATGTGACATTTCCAGGGTTGTATCCCTGGAGATTATTATGAGTCTTTTAAGCCACAACACAGTTCCAACAAATTTCTGACTTCCTCAGTTCTGCTTAACAAATCCACTTTGCAAACTATAAAGGAAATGGTACACTCACCAAAAGTCACATCAGCATTATTAAGCTTGGTCAAAATGAAAGTCCAATTTACGTACTCAGCACCTACTGTAGCATGGGACAAGAAAGCCAGTTCACTAGGCTCTTCACCCATTTCACATTTGATCAGCAGAACAAACGAGAATGAGAATTGAAATGTAGGAGCACAGTGTCAATATTACAGGATGGAAAACAACTTCTTTTTGATGCTTAGCCTCTTTGAATTCTATTTGAATTTCGTTCCTATGAAGTATATTCGCTTGCAGCCAAGTTGACATCATCAGCTGTGTTCTTCTCATTAAAAAGTGTGCTATCACCATACATATCCCTCCACAAACTAGGATCTAAAGTTTACTCTCTCCTGTAAAGATCACTTTTACTTTTTGCACTGTGGTGAACTTCAAAATAGAAAAAAGCAATACTGCTTTAAACCAAGGAAGAAGATGTTGCTGTTTAAAAATATCAAGTTACTAGAACTCATTGTGTGTTGCATCTCCAAGGCTATCTTACTCAAACCGTAGGAGAGGATGTTAACATTGGCGCTGTGAATGTGTGCTCAATGTAATTTCATCAAGTGACAAACTTTTGATTGTTCTTTTCAACCCGGACCAGTTATGTATGTTCAGGAGTACTCAGCACTTCTTGATTGGCTCCTGGGCATGTGGTGACAGCTGTGTGTTTGGACGATACATCAGAAATGTCCAGCCTATTAAAGACAAACATCTTTCTTTCTCACCCTTGTATGAGCAGAGAAGTTAAATAAAACTCTGAGCAGCAAGCTATTCCCTATCTCTGAAAATTCCTTTTTTGAAAGGGAAAAGAGAAAAACAACCGTTAGAGACATCAAAAGGGCAAATCCTCAGAAATTTCTGCACAATAAATTTCAGACTAATATACCAGGCTGATTCCACACCAGGGTATCTACTTTAATCAAATTTCCCTCACTTTTTCTCATATCTGATAATATTCTTCTTTAAGGGCTTTTTTTCTAATCGATTCTTTGAAATAACTAGATCATTACATTTCACATTACCCTTAAATGAGTAGTTTTTCACATAAATTTTCTGAAGATTTAATTTTTTAATATCTTTAGTACTGATGTGTCTCCTAATCACATTCCAATGAAATAATCTTTTATGAAATATTTTCTTGTCCATTGAACACAATCAATCCACCAGAACTGTACAGGAAACAGTGATCAAGGATTACAGGAAGAAAGCAGGAGAATGGGGTTGAGAAACATATCAGCTATAATCGAATGGTGGAACAGACTCAATTGGCCAAACAGCCTAATTCTGCTCCTATATCTTATAGTTATATGGTACCGATAGACATTGCAGTGTATGCGGAAAGATTTCTGCGAGGAGCAGCGCAGGTAAATAAAGTTGGTAAGGCATAGCAAAACGTTCCTTTACTAGTTGAGACATGGAATATAAGAACAAAGAGGTGCTGAAAGAAAATAAAACTAGATATATAGTTGAAGCACCATACATCAACAGGATTATGGGCCAAAAGCTGGATAGTACAAATAGTTCTGTCGCAGGTGGCCCAAACAAAATGGGTAAATTAGCTTCTCTTCACAACAAATTTTCCACTATTTTTATGTTTCATTATTTTCTCTTCTTGTGAATACACTCACATTTTAGAACCATCATACCAGTATCTTGCCCCATGTGGCTATTAGGAAAACCTTTCTCTATATTGCCCACACACACGGATGACAAAGTCCCAGTTATTTACATTCCCTTGACAGGAGAGAATTCCAAAGTTCCTTGCACAAAGCTGTTGACTTTTATCTGTACTTCCACTGTCAATCTTGCCTGAATAAAGCTTCTATGCACGATGTTATTTTATCAACAGCAGTCTGCACATCCCCAGTCTTCAGTTTAGTGCACCCAGCAACACCCTTTCTCTAATGCTCTCGTACCTTGGAACACTTAAGCCACACAGCAGGACTTTATCTATTGTGGTCAAATCCCTGCATCCTGGCCCACCTCTATCAGATCCTATTTCTAAGATTCCCATATATCAGGATTACCTTCTACATTCAATAGTTTCTCTTTCCAGTTCTGCAAAACCCTTGGAGCTACCAAATCATCATGATCACCAACTAACACAACACAGAAACCCCTATTAGGGAGGAGATCTTAAATTTGCCTGTTTGCAAACTGGAACATCTACCATACCACATCTGTCTGTATCCAGACTTTGAAAGAGGTAAATGACAACCTTGACTACATAGTCAAACCAGCTGTTGATAGTGTCAAGATCAGTAAAATGTACATACAGTTCAGATTCACCCTTGGAAATACTGGCATGCCTAAAATATTCCAATTAAAAATTGTATATTTATTTAATTACATGAAAGCAGTGCTCCTGATAATATGGTGTACATTACATAGACTGGAACAACAGTGTCTGATGTTCAGACTGCAAGTCACAAATTTCTTTTTTAACTCCACTTTTTATTTTTATTTTAATAGCTGTTGCTTAATGTGGTCCATTCTAACTTCCAGGATATTGGTTCAGGGCCACAATATAAAATGAGCTTGTTACCTGTATCTGAAATAATATACTTTCTGACAAGATTGGCAACATCACAGGAAATTTGCTAATAATTGTATATTACAAGTAAATTCAGTGCCGATTTCATGCTCATCTCACTGTTGATAACATTACTAAATGTCTTGGAGCAACTGTTCCTTTGTCATACTTTGTATTTCTGCTGACTAATACATAAGTATTAAGAACTAGAGAAGTCTAACGAGTTCATTTGCTGTTGTTGAAGAACCTTTTTCAGTAAATCTCACCTATATATTGTATTCTTTCAATTCCAGATACATGGAATAGAACCAATTTTCATTGCATTTCTCCCTTTCCCAGCATCTTATTATACAGGTCAATTAGACTTTATACAAAAGGGACTTGATTAGTAATTTCTTTTTAACAACTATCTGACTTGAGCCCAGCTGCTTTAATCAATTTCATAATTGAAACATACTGTATTGAACAAACCAGCTTGTATTGATAATCACATTGAAGCAATGACTTAACATTATTCCCCATCCTAGTTAGGAGGAACAAATGTCCCTAATTTGGAGATTTCCATGTATGGAAGACAATACAGCGTAATACATGTTAACATGATCTGGTCGCAATAGGCCAAATTATCCTCATTGTAGACATGTTCTAACAATTATAATTTTAGAATAAATTATTCAGAATTTAATTTAATGTTAATCTCCACAATAAAAAGTAATTTCAACATTTTGATTAGACAAACAATATAACTTCACCTTTAAACTAATGCTGTAATTGTTTAATGTTTTTAGAATTCCTATCATAAGATAATGTTTTAAAATAAAAAAGAACAATTACGGCAATATGTCTTTAAAAATAAACAAATGAGTAACAGAATGAGATGTTTGGTCATAAACCTAAATCTCTCTCATGTACTGCACTGGGGTGTACTGCAACAGTTCAAACAGGCAACTCAGCACCAGTTAAGGGCAACTAAGGATGGACAATAAATGTCATTTGTCAGCGAAGTCTGTTCCTGTGAGTGAATAAGTTCAAAGTCATGAGCAGAACTGTAAGTTACTGAAGAAAATAGGTGACCGGGAGGCACGGTCTTTTCTTCCATCTTCAGCTACCATGAACTCGGGCAACATTTAACCAAAGCTGGATTAAAATCTGAGTTCTAAAAAGGGAAGACCATTCTCCTAATCAATCTCACCAGCCAAATTCCACCACTTTATTCCTTCAATCCTCTCTGTTCCAAAGTCAGGTACTTTCAACGAAAAAAACAGCTTAGGATCATTTAAATCTTGCAATGCCAAATCTCTCCAAATACCCACATAAGTCTAAGTTCTGAAAACAATACCCTAAAACGAATTTAATTTGCAAATAATAATTTGACTCTTTCTTTACAAGGAGCAACTGGAAAACTGAAAAGTGATGGTCAAGGTGGGGATAGGGTGGGGAGGGGTCCCATATGGCCAAGAAAGGTTATCTCAGCTATCTGTCACCGCATAAGAATTGCAACCAGTGACAAAATTCAGTTGACATTGATCATGTCATTTTTACACTTTAATAACAGAAAATACATATATCAACACCTTATACCCCAGGGGCTTTTACTTGTTCCAAATTGTGGGAAAACTACTTACATGTGAGAATCTGTCATAACTTACTGACACATCAATTGAACAATTCAAATGCTTTCATGAAGAGGAATTATCCATCTTTTTTAAATGTTCTTGCCTATTGCATTTTATTATTTGTATTTAAAGTCTGTTAAAGATTTTACTTGACTTCAAGCTATCTCAAAGGATTGGGCTTTAACTGGATATTTGCACCTCACAATAGCGCTACCAATCATATCTACGTGCTGTGAACACACATGTAGTTTGCAGAACTGTACAACATACAATCTGTGTATCACCAGGATCTGCAGTATAGAAGAGTGCATCAGCTCATCCAGCGAGAATTGGCTTGTATTACCTATTGTAACTTACAGTGCATCAAACTGGAGCATTGCACAAACTTTATGAACGATCCCCTATCCAGTAGGAATGTTATATTGGAGGGTTAAAATGGAGCTGGGAGGACTGTGACAACTTATGCTGAGAGTATGTTCCTCACTATATTTATCTGCCTCATTTCAGGTACAGGAAGGCTGAATCCCTATGGAATAGAGGTTTCATTGAAATATCTTACACAGGGTCTGTTATTAGCATTATTTTAACCGAGGCTCTGATCACAACCTCAGGTCTCCTGGTGAAATATGCTTGCAAAATCCTGACCACATGAATCCAGGTAAGTGACCATTTCTTTTAAAATATATTTCCTTGCAGACCAGGAAGCTGTGCCCTCCCAAACAAAAATTGGCCAAGGACCTCCTTGCCCCAGATTCTGTTCACTCCCACTTCATTTGATGGGCTTACCATCAACCCCTTACCCTCTATGAAACCAGTGGCAGCCTTATCCATACCACTCCAATTTTGTCTCCCACCCACCAGCAGTTCCTCCTAGCTTTGACAACATAGTGTCATATCCCTGGTGAAGGATAATGACACTGGGAGTACAAGGGGTCTGAAGTGACATTACGAGAAGG
Source organism: Rhincodon typus (assembly GCF_021869965.1). NCBI lineage: Eukaryota > Metazoa > Chordata > Chondrichthyes > Orectolobiformes > Rhincodontidae > Rhincodon > Rhincodon typus. The sequence continues at coordinate 23,968,160 of NC_063357.1, read as the reverse complement.
CTTCCTGATCACCGTGCAGCTTCCAGCAGTTGACAACTGAGATTCATTTACAGCATCCTCAATCTCATAAGTGTATACTCCTTCAGAGGCTGAGGGCTCTCTTTCTCCGTCAGCAACTACTTCTTCCACACTGTACAGCAGAACTATTCAGAAAACCATACTGGTCCACATGTTACAACCCACATAGAGATTGATTACTTTTGAAATGAGACCCAAGGTTCCCACTGACCGACTCATTGGATCACACAACAAGCATTCCTGTTCAGATGTTTAGTGTAACAAACAAACTTAAACTAACATAGGGTAAACAATTTTTAACAGACAACTAATACATCAAACTACTGGAAATTTACTTTCTACATTAATCAATTAATATAGTTGAGAATGCCATGTCACAATTGTTTTATTCACAATTCGGACATGGGTGTTGCTGGCTGGCCAGCATTTATTGCCTGTCCCTAACTGCCCTTGAGAAAATGATGGTGAACTGCTATGTATTACAGCAGAGTCTCAGCAAATAAGTAGCCTTGTAGTTAAAATCTCTAATTTCTCTCAACAATCCCATAGACTGTCTTCTCCCTGCCCCTACCAAAAGATGCAAGCCATTTAAGACAGAGATAATGAGGAATTTCTTCACTCAGAGTGAATGAATCATTGGAATTCTCTGCCCCAGAACACTGTGCAGGAGTATATCCAGGATTGAGATCGATCAACTTCTACTTATTAAAGACACCAAGAGATACATAGATAGTACAGGAAAATGGTGTTGAAGCAGATGATCAGCTATGATCTCACTGAATAACTTAACAGGTTTGAAGGCCTGAATGGCCTACTTCTGCTCCTAGTTCTAATGTTCTTTGGTCACAGGGGCCTGTGTGCAGGCAGATTAAGCATGAAGCTACATGTCCCTGTCCACAATTCTATCTTAAAGGAGCCAGTTTAAATAGCTTATGATTTCCAGTGATCAGAATGTGAGATGATGTACCTGGGAAAAAAAGCCCTTAGACTTCATGATCATGTTTATCATGGACCTCATTATACGTGTTTGACAAGTGTGTTTGAATGCCCTATGGGTCTTAGATAGCCTGTTGATGGTATTCATCTCCATAAGCAAAGATTTTGCCCAGAAACAAACTGTGGATCTGCGCTGAATTATGGCAAAACGGAAGCATCATGAAGTGCCACCAGGAAAGAAAAGTAAAAACCAAAAGAACTACAGATGCAGTAAATCAGAACAAAAACAGAAGTTGCTGAAAAAGCTAAGCAGGTCTGGCAGCATGTGTGAAGAGAAATCAGAGTTAACATTTTGGGTCTGGTGAGCCTTCCTCAGAAAAGTCTTGCACAAGAAATTACTGCCAAACTGCTCAATGAATGGAAGTTCCTTCAGATGGAAAAATCTAATATTGTGGCAGGAGAATGCAAGGAAACATTTGTGTAACCTGTGATAACCTGAACCTTGAGTGATATCACAAATTCAACACCCTCCTATGTTTCCAGTCATCCATTTGAAAGGTGATTGTTATTTCCTATGGCAAACAATGTGTTAATTATTTGCTTTAAACTTGCACAGTCTGCAGATAGGTTGACACTATTATGACAGTCTGGAAGCAGAGAATTAGAAGCTGCAGTTCCTTCACTGCAGTAGGCAGATCTGAGATTGCCCTGGTGATTGACAGAGGTCTTCTTGCAACAAGCAAATGAATTCTTTCATTGTATCCCTGGGGATGTGCCGTTTAGGTATGCATTGTTATTTGGGCAAATCCCAGAATGTTCACCTTGGCCTGCAGAATGCTGTGAGGGCAGTGATAAGTCAGTCTCTGCCTCAAAGGAAACACAGTGTGGCCACTCAAAACCCAAACAGTTAAAATGGCATTCAAGACTGGGGTAAGCAAAATGCCCCTCTCCCATCCACCATTGTTCACACAATTACAACTTAATCAAATAAATAAAAGTCCATTTCCAATAGGATTAAGAGTCTCTAAATGCTTTTGTCCTCAGATGATAAATCTTACATTTGCTAGTGCTCAAGTCATTTTAACACGTGAAAGATCAATTGCGGTCTCATTGCAAAATCACAAATATTTTCAATATTTAAATTATGCCACTAGTTGTTCACTTTAATGTGATTATGAAACTATCTCTACCTGTTGCAAAGACCACTGAAAATGTCAATGGTCTGCATAATGGCTAAAATCTGTTGATAGCAATCTCTGCTGACCTCTAGTTCCAGGCTTCAATAAAGCCAAAACAGAACCTAATAAGTGACAACAGATAAAATCAATTTGAAATGCATCAATTGTACTTCATCCCATAGATAAATTTCTCCTACCAGACTTAACATTTTTGTAACTACACTTTTTATACTTATAGAAAAGTAAGATATTCCATTACTAATAATGGTATCGTACCACTAGTGGTACATTATTGATAATTTAATCACGAGCTCAAAGGACCATATAAATTATGAGTCGCACAGAATGACTTGAAGCAATCATTTAGGATTTCTTTATGTTTGCCAGGAGCTTAGGTGCCAATAAATAGCTCCCAGGCTAATTGAACACTAAAGCAAAAGGCTTAGTCAATTAATCAAAGCCCAGGAAATATTTCATAAGTTTGACACATCAGATATGTTCAACTTATTAAACTATGTTGTATTTGTTTGATAATTTTATTTTAAAAATTGGTTGTGAAATCTATTAAGCAATGGAAAGTGACGACTAAAATCTATATTTACAGAATAATGACAACAAAGAAGTAGGCCACTTAGCCACGATGTCTCTTCCAATGATCTGGGATAGATCCATGCTCACCCCACTGAAGTCTTGTCCCAATTAATTATTTTTGGCTAGATTGATCAATGTCCATTTCAATTGCTACCATAAATCGTATGATGCCATGATCAAATTTCTTACATGTTCCCCACTTGGTCAATTTGATCCTTCTTATTCCCCAAAGCCAAATCCAGCAATTCTTCCAACCTTGTTGAACCAGAAATATACCAATCAAGAAAGTTCTCCTGAACACAGTTCAGAAAATCTCCCTATTCCCTGCCCTTTGATTATCGTCCCAGCCTATATTAGAATAATTGAAGTCTTCCCTATAATCACTACACTAGAGTTTTTACACCTTTCCCTGCAAATCATTTCCTCTATAGCTTTCCCACTAATGGTAGCCTGCAGAATATATTCAGTTGAGCAATTGCATCTCTATTTTCTCCTTAACCTAAACCAAATAAATCCTGTTCTTGATCCCTCAGGGCATCTTCTCTCTCTAGCACTGTAAAATTCTTTTTATTCAAAGCTGCCATCTCCCCCTCCATTCTTTTCTATCCTGTCCTTTTTGATCATCTTGCACCCAGGAATACTTAGAACCTAGTCCTGCTCTTTCTTGAGCAAAGTCTCCATTGAGGTCACACTAATACATTCCCACGTGGCTACCTACACCATCATTCTATCATGCTTTATGGACTGTCTTCTGTAGACCAACTTAGATCTTATTATATTCCCTTTTCCTCAGCCTAATAACTTGTTGTATGTTATTCTATTAACTGACTCATCCAATCTTTAGTGCACCTGTTCCTCCTTCATAATTGCCCTGCTAATTTAATTTAACTCTTCCTCAACCATCGTAGTAAAATTCCCTGCACAGAGTTCACTTTTGCCCCTGTTGTGGTTAAACCTATCCAGCCTGCATTGGTCCCAACTGTCCCAGATACAGTCTGAATTTCACTGGAATGTAAAATACTGCCTGCACCATCTCTCCATTAATCCACTCTATCATCCAATTTCTATACTCACTAGCATATGATGCTGGGAGTTATCTTGAGATTACTATCTTTGAAGTCTTGTTTGTTAATCTTCTTCTTAACTTTCTAAAATCTATCTTCAAGAATTTTATCCCCTTTCTAACTAGGCTGTTAGAATTTACTATTTCATTTCAATTAATTCTCACATTCAAGGCCATGTTTTAAGGAAGGTTTATTAAGTGAGATTGTGCCATAACTTTTTTAAAAATTCATTCATGGGATGCTAGACCAGCATTTATTGCCCATCCTCAATTGTTAAGTCAACCAAATTGCTGTGGGTCTGGAGTCATCCAATCTTTAAGGATAAGGTAAGGATGGCAGTTTCCTTCCCTAAAGGACGTTAATGAACCAGATGGGTGTTTCCTGACAATAGTTTCACGGTCATCATTAGACTCTTAATTTCAGATTTTTATTCAATTCGAATTCCACCACCTGCCATGGTGGGACTTGAACTAAGGTCCCCAGAACATTACCTGGGTCTCTCATCCAGTGATAATACCACTAGGCCATCAGCTCCCCTAATTTGCCATACTTATGAAGATAAAACCATTAGGGTTCGTAGTGATTACTCCTCTGATTCTGTCAGAAGCTGTCACACCTCTGAGAGTATGCTTTAGAAGTGTCTATATACTGCAATCAACTGAAAGTCTTTGAACTGACAAGGACTTGTATGCTACAATAATTTATTTTTATCATTCATTTTATTCATTTATAAGCTCATAGAAACGGTTACAACTTGTTCAATAAGGTGTAACTGCCTTTTCAATGCAGTACTAATTTCATAATTGATGCTGAACAACTTCACTGGCCCTGAAATTTTTTTTTGCTGAATGTTAAATTCCTTTACTGTCTTAAGAAATTCAACATGCTTGTGAATTTATTTTAATGTTGATATTTTGCTTTCCAACATAATCCCATGTGCATTTCCCAACCATTTATTTTGCTATCTCTATAACTTTGTATTTAAAAGTGAAAGGATTCAGTGGCGTTCACTTCTTGTTGGGCTGTTTTTCTGAATACTTCAAACTGATTGGTTGCTTAACCAGCTTGACATTGGATGCATGGGAACCCTTTGTCTTGGCACCAGCACCTGATGCCAGGAAAAGAGAAATCCATCCACGATGATTGACAGATCTTTGTGGAAAGCTTTCTTGAATGTCACTGGTGATCTGTCTTGCTTTGTCACTGACAGTGAAACTAGACCACTTCATCTGAGTTCCATTTTGTGCTGTGAATGCCATCTTGTAATTAAAAGATAATGACAGAAAATTTTCTACAGTTATTTCATTTCACTGGGGGCAGGCAGCTCTGTGGGCTGTGTTGCTTTCTTTAATGGTATCAATGAAGAACCCATGCAGCCAGTGGCCCGTGGTACTGTGTTCCCACCCCCCACCCCATCAAATAAATCTGCATTGTGCCATTTTGTAATCAGATTTCTCCCCTAGGGTCTGTAGTAACTCATTACAGCAGTGGGTATTTGTAATAAGTCCAAATTAGGCCCCTTGTGGTTTGCGCCGCTGGAGTCATATGAAAGTTGTTGGTTGTTTGTGCAGTTCTGACCTTCTGATATCCAAGCTTTCCTCTGCCCTCTAGATATAGTTAGACAGATTGTAGATCTCTACCTCAGAGACAGTCAGTTTCTGCACTACTGAGTACATAGTAAGCTATTGAACTCAGCATAAAGGTCATGGGAGGCGTGGGTAGCTCAAAATATAGTGACTATAGCATTTAACACGAAGGAAAGAAGTTCGAGGGTCAGCCACTCTTACTGAACTCAGCAACTGCAACATGAGGTGTTGTTTGCCATTACTGCTGACTAATACATAAGCAAAAGACTCTGCCTCCAGTCTCCTCATTCCTGTCACACAGTAAAAGGATCCATATGAATCTAGGCTGCCTGTCAGGAAGGATGCAGATGGAGCTTACTATGGTGGAGGGCTCACACTACATGCATGATTCATTCCCATCTATCTCCTAACCATGTTAACTGGCTTGAATTCATGGGAAGACCATCCATTTGAGAGAAGGGAAAGTTAATTTAATTGGTTAATTCAAGTTTAACATTGTCATCACTGGCTGAAGTGGAAAAAATTACTCCAACTGTCTTTTCGAGGTCAGACTTCCAACAGCTGAAAAATGATCAGGGCAGAGGTCTTTGCCTCATTGACACTTCTCTTGCTGAAGCCTCAGACTTTTGACCTTAAAACTGTTGCTGTAACCATTTTCATCTCATCAACTGAAAAGCCTCCAGAATTCAAAAGTAGAATTTAAACTTCACCATTCAAATTGTACAGAGGACAGTCTGGGCCCTATTGTCAAAAAAAATCAAGGTGCGTTTATCAAAACAGGAAGCAAGCTGTCAAAGATCAGGGGGTCAAAACACAACGAAAGCAACAGATGTTAAAGATTCTTCACAGACACCTCAACGAGACTGCATTCTGTCACCATATGAGTAAATAATAGGGGATTTCATACAGGGGTGCCAGTTTGTTAAAGTTACTTGCCATGATTGATGCATTTTTTTGGCAATTCATTTTTTGTTTAAAGTGTCACTGACCAAGGTTTCACAGGGATGGGATACAGCTAGAGAAAGAAACTCTGAAAAAGGAAATGGGTTGGGGATAGCTAGAGGGCAAGAGCAGAGACAGGAAAGCCTTTCCAATCTGGGAGGAGAGAAAAAAGATGATAATTTATGTGGTGCCTCTCACAAATCTAGAGCAACAAGGTAATGTAACAGCAATGAAGTGCTTTTGAAGTGTATTCACTGCACTAGTGCATCAAACATAGTAAAGAATTCAGACTGCGCAGATGCCATTCTCCACTCATTTACATCAATTATTCTATTCAGAAAGTCATTTGCTTTACAAAAGACTGGAATTGATTTGAAAAGTAATTTTCTATTACTTGTTCTTTCATTATCAGGTAAAATATTTTCATGAATGTCTCTGCATTAACTCTCAGTACACTTTGAACTAATTTATCCAGTTTATAATCAGCACTTTTTCCTGGCAGAAAATCCAGAGGGCAGAATTCTCCCAGCCTCTGAACAATATCGCCAACAGCGAGTCAGGTACAAAACTATGGCAAAACCAGAAAAATAAGATTCTCAATATTGAGTCAAAGAAGATCTAATTCTGCAACTAGGTTTTGAATGGTGTGACGGGAATCTCACTAATGAGCAGCAAGAGACCTATTTGAATGCACTTGTAATTGCCATGAAATCTAATACCCCCTGATCGATATGCAGTTTCCTAAGTTCCTGCAAGCAAAATAGAAGCTAGACAGTGACAATTGCTGAATGAAAGCGTTATTACTGGGCAAGTCAGGTCCCAGACTGAAAACCTGGCTTCATAGATCACATTGTACTGTTATTTTTGGTTTTAATAAGATGGTTTCTCATTGAGACATAAGCATGCAATGTTGCAGATTTGGGTTTAACAATAAAATAGATGTTTATTATACAAAAGAAATGAAGAATAAAATAGAATAATTCAAACTATTTACATGTAACACATGTTTAAAGATTTTGAAGCACACAGTAAAAATATAATCCCATTAATCCTAAAAATCCTAAATTCCCACAGCTACCTAGAATACACCTCCTCTCACCCACCTTCCTTCGCCTCCTCCGCATCTGCTCCCGAGATGAGGCATACCACTCCCGGACATCCCAGATGTCCTCGTTTTTCAAGGACTGCAACCTCCCCTCCACAGTGGTCAAAAACACCCTTGACCGCATCTCTCGTGTTTCCCGCAACTCATCCCTCACACCCCCTCCCCGCAATAACAACAAAAACAGAATCCCCCTCGTCCTCACGTACCACCCCACCAACCTCCGGATCCAACACATCATCCTCCGCCACTTCCGCCACCTGCAATCTGACCCCACTACCAAGGACATTTTTCCCTCCCCACCCTTATCTGCTTTCTGGAAGGACCACTCTCTCTGTGACTCCCTTGTCCGCTCCACACTCCCCACTAGCCCCACCACCCCTGGCACTTTTCCCTGCAACTGCAGGAAGTGCTACACCTGCCCCTACACCTCCCCCCTCAACCCCATCCCAGACCACAAGAAAACCTTCCACATTAAACAGATGTTCACCTGCACATCTGCTAATGTGGTATATTGTATCCACTGTTCCTGATGTGGCCTCCTCTACATCGGGGAAACCAAGCGGAGGCTTGGAGACCGCTTTGTGGAACACCTACGCTCGGTTCGCGACAAACAACTGCACCTCCCAGTCGCGAACCATTTCAACTCCCCCTCCTGCTCCTCGGACGACATGTCCATCCTGGGCCTCCTCCAGCGCCACAACGATGCCACCCAGGTTGCAGGAACAGCACCTCATATTTCGCTTGGGAACCCTGCAGCCCATTGGTATCAATGTGGACTTCACAAGCTTCAAAATCTCCCCGCCCCCGACCGCATCCCAAAACCAGCCCAGCTTGTCCCTGCCTCCTTGATCTGTCCGCCCTTTCTCCCACCTATCCATTCCTCCCACCCCAAGCCCCACCCCCACCTCCTACCTACTAGCCTCATCCCCACCTCCTTGACCTGTCCATCTTCCCTTGACTGACCAACCCCCATCCTAACTCCCCACCTTTACTCACCTTTACTGGCTCCATCCCCGCCTCCTTGACCTGTCCGTCTCCTCTCCACCTATCTGCTCCTTTATCCATCTTCCATCCGCCTCCCCCTCTCTCTCTATTTATTTCAGAATCCCCTTCCCCTTCCCTATTTCTGAAGAAGGGTTCAGACCCAAAACATCAGCCTTCCTGCTCCTCCGATGCTGCTTGGCCTGCTGTGTTCATCCAGCTCTCCACCTTGTTATCTCCAATTCTCCAGCACCGGCAGTTCCTACTATCTCTGAATCCTAAAAGTACCCCATTTTAGTACTCACACCAGGGAGAATTCCCTTCACTCTCACCTTTGTATGGTTTAATTTAACTGTTTAATTTAACACTGTGTTTTAAAAGAAATCACCATGGCTACAGAAATACATAGAAGTTAATGATTAAAGCCTTCAGACTCACAGAAAACCCATAAGTCACTAACTCAAAATCAAAACTCCAAACTTAAAAATAAATGATATTAAAATATGTATAAATCACACACATTACATCATAGCGAGTAAATGGCAACACCATTTGCTCCTCTGAGTTTCACCTTGGCCAGGAGTTCCCAACATCTCAGGGTAGACACCAAAGGCAGCAATGCCTGCACACTTCATCCATACAGGATGGCACCAAACATGAACCAGCCTCACCACATCATCATAACACATTTTCAACCCACTTAGAAGACAGTTCTTCAGTTCAATGTTGAACACTGGAATGCACCAGCACCTTCCATTACACCCTATCCCGTAGATTACCACACTGTCTAATGCTGTTCCACATAAACCTCCGTACACCTTGAGCTTCCCTAACCTTGGCCACACTCCAACACATGCCCAGCTTTGATTCCTTCACCAGTTCTGGCACTGATCTCCCCAGTGTCCCTAAAGGCCTCACCTCTTGAACTCTCCTGAAAGACAGACGGATGGACATTCAGATTATATTCACCCTGGAATTCTGACTGACTTCAAACAACAGCTCCTAGAAATTATTGACCAGACCCAGAACACTATATTTGTAGTTTTCAGACTGACAAATCGCTATTTCGCCGACTGCTGGTGCTGAACCTACATGACTGACCGCTGAATACTCCCCAGCGTGTACTGGGATAAATCCCTTGAATGTGAGTTGAATGGATAACTAACTGTGGCTAAGCCCTCGGAATATGTTCTGGTTATGCCTCTGATTGACAGTACCAGGACCCCTTGATCAACAGCAGCCTCCCCACCTCCATTACCAGACCAAGGAGTAGCTTCTACCTAGCTTCTGCCAGGGCCATTTGGTTGAATGAATGTGAAGTGTGTTTGCTGCCCAGGCAGCTGACACCTGCTGCAGGTGTCAGACTGACGCCTTGGAATGCAATTCCTCAAAATGTCTCCCCTGGACAGATTTCTACTGACCAAGCAGCAAGTACAGGAGTGTACCTCAAACAGCAGTAATGACAGCCTTTGGCTCTCACTGAAGTGCCAATGTGCTCACAAGGCATGCAGGTAGGTGCAAAGTGAACAAGCGCTAAAAGAGAAAGTGAACAGCCTTGAGACACAGCTCCAATCCGTAAGCTGGGTGCCAGCACCTGTGTTCAGTGTCCCTACTGCAGCCTTTCAATAGTAGCCACCAGTGCCTGTTGCAATGTAAGCCTGTGTCTCCTCAGCAGAATTCAAGTGGATTGCAGCGGGGCCATGATGGTCAACAGGATTGGCAAATGTCAGATGCCAATGTTTGTGGACCCGGGATGCCCATGAATTGTGCCCTTAGCTACAATCTGGTCATAGGCTACATGGAGGTTGTTCAGAGTGAGCAGTGAGCTGCCAGGTACATGCTCTTTTATCTATGTCGGGCTTTCCCCAACGTTGAGCTTGTTTGGTGAGTTTGTTAAGATAGAAAACTGAGAAGAGTTATGTCACCAATAAGTGATTTAACAAGCAGTAATTATGATCAACTGGCAACTCCCACTGCCCAGTGAGAATCTAGCCACGCCACTTGTCAAAATCTAAAAGATGGAACAAGTTGCTCCCAATGTCTGGATGGGCCTCACCAGGCTACTCAATTGATTCTGTACTAAACTCGCCTTGGCCTACATTGCTCAGACCCCTATAAGATGCTGCTATAGGTTCACTATGTGCCAGCAATACAATTATATGGACAAGTTTTGTATTTACCATCTTCATGCAAGGTCAAGGTGTTCACAGACGATTGGAATTTGTTCAATCAGTCCCTATAACATTTGTACCATTACTTTCAATAATATAAAAAGTCTGAGGTATAGGGAGTGCACAGAATTTACTGGAATGGAACCTGCACTGGGAACATGCTTTTGTAAAATCTATCTAATTAGCTGGACAAGTCAATGAAGCATATGATATCCTAGTCTCCTCTAACAGTGACATAGAGTACAGGTGCAAGGAAGTTACATTGAACTTGAATAAGACACTAGCTCAGCTGCAGCTGGAGTACCTGGTTCTGGGTGTTACACTTCAGGAAGGATGTGAAGGCATAGGGGAGAGTGCAGAAAAGATTAAAAAGGATGGTTGTACAGCTGAGGAACTTCAGCTCTGACGATAATTTGGAGAAGTTAAGACTGTTTTCTTTGGAGATGAGGAGGAGGTTTGATCAAGCTATTTAAAATCCTGACGCATCTGACAGAGTGGATACCGAGAAACTGTGCCCACGTGCGTAAGGATTGAGAATGAGTAGGCACAAATTGAAAGTATGAGGAGAAACTTTCTCACAGAGTGAGTAGTTATATTTGGAATGCATTGGATGAGAGTGTAATTGATTCATTTGAAGCATTCAAAAGTTAATTAGACTAGTATTTGAAAAGGAACAATGAGCAGGGTTACAGGGAGAAGACAGGAGAATTACACTGAATAAGAGGCTCATTTGGAGACCTAGTGCAGCCACACTGGGCCAAACAGCCTCTTCCTGTCCTATAACAATTCTGCCATAGTACATGCGATCTAAATCCAGAGTCACAACACAACTATAGACTAATACTCCTATAAGACAAGTTTCATTCTCCGTGGAATCAGGTTGGTCTTAACACTAGATATACTCCACATAACTTTAGTATTGTATGAATCACTTTATACAGACAATAAACCTCAACACTAAATGCACCTCAGAATACTTCCACAAAAATCTACACATATAGTAGCTGGCAAAGACGTGTCTAAACGTTAATCAGATTGTAAATAAAAATGCTGCTCCAAAGCATTTTCACAGATTGCAGCCTTGGAAAGAGCTTTGTTTGTAAATCTTCCCCTGAGGACTGGTGGTGAGTAATAAACTGCGGCTAATTTTGGATAAATTACAATTACTCATTACAGTCATTGCCACAGGCATGTTTACCAATGCAATCAAAAGCATTCTTGAAATACGGAAATAAACTTGACATGTTTTTCTTAACTTCTAAATATGTAGAGAAAGAAAAGAGCATGAATTACTGCTGTTTTACTGTGCCTTGAAAATTGCATTGCAATTAGGTGCATACTCGCATAAATATAGTCTAATTTTGAATTTCCATTAAGCCTACTTTATCAATGGTCATTTGGCAATGTCTGTTTCATTTTACCCGAGGCTGCGCATAGAAACAAAAACACGGGCAAAACGCATTACCTAAAAGGACAATCTTCACGTATATTAACTCACATTATCAAATTGTGCACCGTGATTAGTATTGTATGTGTACCTTGCCTTTAACAGAGTTCACCTATGAGGATTCCATGTGCTGCCTGTATAGAAAATTGTGACTCTGCCTGGCAACTTGCTGCAGGTCTGTAAGCGGCACACTCAGAAATCAGTCAGCTGTTGTAATGTGTGTTTCATAATTTATCATGTGTTTTACTGTTTTAAGTAAACTAACCCATAGGAATAATCAACCCTGACAAGTGATCGATCATTAGACCATTACCAGTAATGTGACAATTAGTGATGCCTTCTGGCAGTAAGGTGGAAAGCATGGGTCAATCCTCATTTAGAATGGTTGACAAAAGCCAGAATGAATATTAAAGTAAAGCTTTTAGCACTTCCTCCCTTGCCCTACCCTTGTCGCAATGAGACAACACAGTATGGAACTGAACACAGCAGACCAAGCAGCATCAGAGGAGCAGGAAAGTTGACATTTCAGGTCGAGACCCTTCTTCAGAAAAGGGGAAGGGGAAAGGAGCTAGGAAATAAATAGAGAGGAGAGGTAGAGCTAGGGAAGGTAGGTGGAATGGTGATAGGTCAGTGAACGTAGGGACGGGGAGGTCTGGGGGGTTGGTTAAGACCCGGCAGTGCTTGGGGATGGGGCTAGGTGTAGAGCTGGTTGTGGAGGTGGAGTCAGTAATGGTGTTGGCGGAAGTGATGTCAGCGACAACGACAACAACACTGCTAACAGCAACAACATCACTGACTCCACCCTCACAACCACCAGCTCTATGCTTAGCCCCAAACCCTGCTGGGTCTTCACCATCCCCCCCTAGATTCACCCCTCACTGAGGACAAACAGTCCCTCCTCAGCAAAGGACTCACCTTCATTCCCCTCCATCCACGCATCAATGAATTCGGTACACGTCTGGATGTCGAATACTTTATCCGCCGCCTCCACCTCCGTCTCCGCGCCTATTTCTTTAACCGCAAGTCTAACCTGTCCTCTACAGACCCTTTCTCCCACCTCTGACACACCCTATCCTCCTGGACACCACCTCAAGGCCTCCTACCTTCCCTTGCCCTCTTCATCTCCAACTGTCGTCGCGACATCGATCGCCTCAACTTCTCCACCCCTCACACTTACTCCAACCTCTCTCCCACAGAACATGCAGCCCTCTGCTCCCTCCGCTCCAACCCTAACCTCAGCAAAAAACCTGCGGACAAGGGAGGCACAGTTGTGGTATGGCAAACTGACCTTTACATCGCCGAGGCCAGGCGCCAACTCTGACACCTCCTCCTAATGCCCCCCTCGATCATGACCCCACCCCTGACCACCAAAACATCATCTCTCAGACCATCAATAACCTCATCACCTCAGGTGACCTCCCACGCATAGCCTCCAACCTCATCGTTCCCCAGCCCTGCACCGCCCGTTTCTATCTCCTTCCCAAAATCCACAAACCTGACTGTCCCAGCCGACCCATTGTCTCTGCCTGCTCCTGCCCCACTGAACCTATCTCAGCTTACCTTGACTGTATTTGTCCCCCCGGTCCAGGAGCTCCCCACCTATGTCTGGGACACTACCCACGTCCTCCACCTCCTTCAAGACTTTCAATTCACTGGCGCCCAACACCTCACCTTCACTATGGACATCCAATCCCTATATACTTGAATCCCCCACGCAGATGGCCTAAAAGCCCTCCGCTTCTTCCTCTCTCGCAGGCCCAACCAGTCCCCCTCAACTGCCACCCTCATCCGCTTAACTTAACTCGTCCTTACCCTGAACAACTTCTCCTTCAACCCCTCCCACTTCCTACAAACTAAGGGGGTGGCCGTGGGCACCTGCATGGGCCCAAACTATGCCGGTCTCTTTGTAGGATACGTGGAACAATCCCACTTCCACTGCTACACTGGCACTATCCTCCACCTCTTCCTCCGCTACATTGATGACTGTATCGGCGCCGCCTTGTGCTCCTACAATGAGTTCGAACAGTTCATCAACTTTACTAACACCTTTCACCCCAACCTAAAATTCACCTGGAACATATCCAATACCTCTCTCTTCTTCCTGGACCTCTCCGTCCCCATTTCTGATGACTGCCTCGAAACTGATATTTCAAGCCCACCGACTCCCACAGCTACCTAGACTACACCTCCTCTTACCCACCTACCTGCAAGAATGCAATCCCCTACTCCCAATTCCTCTGCCTCCGCCGCGTCTGCTCCCAAGATGGGGCGTTCCTCTCCCGTACATCCCAGATGTCCTCCTATTTCAAGGACTGTAACTTGCCTCCTCTAGTAATTGAAAATGCCCTCAAACGCATCTCTTGCATTTTGTGCACTTCTGCCCTCACAACCCCTCCCCCCAACAAAAACAAAGACAGAATCCCCCTGGTCCTCACGTATCACCCACTAACCCCCGCATCCAATGTATCATTCTCTGCCACTTCCGGCACCTACAATCCAAACCCACAACCAAAGAGATATTTCTCTCCCCACCCCTATCTGCCTTACGTAGAGACCGCTCTCTCCGCAACTGCCTCGTCTGCTCCACACTCCCCACTAACACCACCACTCCTGGCACCTTTCCCTGCAACTGCAGGAAGTGCTACATCTGCTCCTACACCACCCCTCTCACCTCTGTTCAAGGCTGCAAAACATACCTTTCATACAGACAGGGGTTCACCTGCACATCCGTCAACTTGATTTATTGTATCCTCTGCTCCCGATGTGGCCTTCTCTACATTGGTGAGACCAAGCGTAGATTCAGAGACTGTTTTGTAGAGCATCTGCGCTCCGTACGCAACAAACGACAGCACCTTCTGGTCAGCAACCATTTTAACTCCCCCTCCCACTCCCTGGGTGACATGTCCATCCTAGGCCTTCTCCAGTGTCACAATGACACCACCCGCAAATTGGAAGAGCAACACCTCATATTCTGCCTTGGGAGCCTACAGCCCAGTGGCCTAAACATGGAATTCACCAGTTTAAAAATCTCCCCATCCCCCCAGCTCATCCCATGACCAACTCTCCCTCTCATCCCCGCCTCCTTGACCTGACACAACCTGTCTGTCTACTGTCCCACCTATCCACCCCTCCCACCTTACTGACCAATCCCCACCACTCTCTACCTGCACTCACCTATCACCATCCCACCTACCTTTCCCGGCCCCACCCATCCTCTCTCTATTTATTTCTGAGCTCCCTTCCCCCTCCCCATTTCTGAAGAAGGGTCCCAACCTGAAACGTCAACTTTCCTGCTCCTCTGATGCTGCCTGACCTGCTGTGCTCCTCCAGCTCCATACAACGTTGTCTCTGACTCCAGCATCTGCAGTTCTTGCTATCCTTGTCTCTATAGAATTATCTTTTAAGAAAATGACAAACATAAGGATTGAATGAGCCAGGCATCAACAGAGCGTGATCTGTCAACTAAAATCAACAGAACCTTTTGGTCTGCACTTGTCACCACTCGTATAAGGATGAAAAGCATTCACGTTTAAGTACAAGCATGACATGGTTGAAATTGCCTTTTGGATGCAGACAATACAAATAAGTGTAATCATCATGTTGAAAAAGACCCTCAATATTTTATACTTAGCATTTCACTGTCTCTGCGACTCCAGCATCACCAACACCCCAAGTGTTTTATGACTTTGAGCTGGGAGTCTTTGCCACAACTATTATTGGGGTTCAAATGTTGCAAAGGGAGAAATGTTGAAATATGCAAATCTTTCACTAGCATCCAAAGAGTGAGGGTAATTTTTTGAGACAACAAGGTGCAGGGCTGGATGAACACAGCAGGCCAAGCAGCATCATAGGAGCAGAGAGGCTGACGTTTTGGGCCTAGACCCTTCATCAGAAAAGGGGGAGGGGAAGGGGGTTCTGAAATAAATAGGGAGAGAGGGGGAGGCGGATAGAAGATGGATAGAGGAGAGGATAGGTGGAGAGGAAACAAACAGGTCGAAGAGGCGGGGATGGGGCCAGTAAAGGTGAGTGTAGGTAGGGAGTTAGGAAGGGGATAGGTCAGTCCAGGGAGGACAGACAGGTCAAGGGGGCGGGATGAGGTTAGTCGATAGGAGGTGGAGGTGCGGCTTGAGGTGGGAGGAGGGGATAGGTGGGAGGAAGAACAGGTTAGGGAGGCAGGGACGAGCTGGACTGGTTTTGGGATGCGGTAGGGGGAGGGGAGATTTTGAAACTTGTGAAATCCACATTGATACCATTGGGCTGCAGGGTTCCCAAGCGGAATATGAGTTGCTGTTCCTGCAACCTTCGGGTGGCATCGTTGTGGCACTGCAGGAGGCCCAGGATGGACATGTCGTCTGAGGAATGGGAGGGGGAGTTGAAATGGTTCGCGACTGGGAGGTGCAGTTGTTTGTTGCGAACCGAGCGTAGGTGTTCTGCAAAGCGGTCCCCGAGTCTCCGCTTGGTTTCCCCGATGTAGAGGAAGCCACAACGGGTACAGTGGATGCAGTATACCACATTGGCAGATGTGCAGGTGAACATCTGCTTGATGTGGAAAGTCTTCTTGGGGCCTGGGATGGGGGTGAGGGAGGAGGTATGGGGGCAGGTGTAGCACTTCCTGCGGTTGCAGGGAAAAGTGCCGGGTGTGGTGGAGCTGGAGGGGAGTGTGGAGCGGACAAGGGAGTCACGGAGAGAATGGTCCCTCCGGAAAGCAGATAAGGGTGGGGAGGGAAAGATGTCTTTGGTGGTGGGGTCAGATTGCAGATGGCGGAAGTGTCGGAGGATGATGCGTTGGATCCGGAGGTTGGTGGGGTGGTACGTGAGGACGAGTGGGATTCTTTTTTAGTTCTCATTGCGTGGACAGGGTGTGAGGGATGAGTTGCGGGAGATGTGGGAGACACGGTTGAGGGCGTTCTCGACCACTGAGTGGGGGAGGTTACGGTCCTTGAAAAACGAGGACAACTGAGATGTACAGGAGTGGAATGCCTCATCCTGGGAGCAGATGCGGCGGAGGCGAAGGAATTGGGAATAGGGGATAGCATTTTTGCAGGAAGGTGGGTGGGAGGAGGAGTATTCTAGGTAGCTGTGGGAGTCGGTGGGCTTGAAATGAATATCGGTTTCTAGGTGGTTGCCCGATATGGAGACAGAGAGGTCCAGGAAGGGGAGAGAGGTGTTAGAGATGGTCCAGGTAAACTTAAGGTTG
>NC_063357.1:23935264-23940944 GCF_021869965.1 Rhincodon typus | reverse complement strand
GGGGGGGGGACAGTGTGTGTGTGGGCGTGGGGGGGAGAATGTGTGTGTGAATGTGGGGGGCAGAGTGTGTGTGCGGGTGAGGGGGGAAGAGTGTGGGTGTGGCAGGGGAAGAGAGTGTATGTGTGTGGGTTTTGGGGGGAGAGGGGAGAGTATGTGTTTGTGAGTGAGAGGGAGAGAGAGGTGGGGGGAAGAGAGAGGTTGTGTGTGTGTGTATAAGGCTGGGAGCGAGAAAGTATATGTGTGGCGGGGGGGGAGAGAGTGCGTGTGTATATGAGAGGGGGGAGTGTGTGTGTGTGTGGGGGTGGCGTTGGGGAGAGAGGGAGAGAGAGAGTGTGTGTGTGTATTTGGGGGCGTGAAGAGAGAGAGAGTGTGTGTGTGTCAGTGCTTTTGTGTGAATTAGTGTGTGTGTATGTATGCGTGTGTGAGAGTGTAGTTTTGTAGGGTCGCCTGTAGTGCAACACGAACTCAAGATCCTGTTTGAGGCCGCTGTCATGTGTATCGAACTTGGCTATCAGCCTCTGCTCAGTGACTCTGCGTTATCCTGAAGTTCACCTTGGAGGACGCTTACCCGAAGATCCAAGGCCGAATGTCCTTGACCACTGCAGTGTTACCCCACTGGGTGAGAACATCCCTGTCTGGTGATTGTTGCGCGGTGTCCATTCATCCGTTGTCGTAGCGTCTGCATGGTTTTGCCAATGTATCATGCCTCTTCTTTATACTGATAGAACCTTTAGTTCTCTCAAAACCATGACTTGAAAGGAACTCAGGGATTTACATACACATATTAATCAATTGAAACCTTCTAACTGATTAAAGATTTAACAGTATTTTACGTTTGTTTAGTACATCCTCATCAATGGTGTGACCCTTTGATCATTTACATATAAATTCTGTGATACTGGCCTCTCTCACTAACACCTGAAGGAGGAGTGAGGCTCCAAAAGCTTGTGATTTCAAATAAACCTGTTGGTCTATAACCTGGTGTCGTGTGATTTCTGACCTTATACACCTCAGTCCAACACCGGCACCTCCACATCATAATCTGCTGAAGACCACAGTCCGTTTTTCAAGCACAAGGAGAAAGTTTAACTTTGTTATCATATCATATCATTTTTGACTTTCTTAAGAGCAGTTAAATTCTGTGGCAATGGTGTAACTTGACTGAAAGGCATCGAGCAAACTGCTGGATCCAGGTGCTTGTAGCACCAGAGAGGTTAATTGCAATCCAGGATCTATAAAGCAATCCCCAACCTTTAAGATCATCATGAAAAAGTGTCACCTTTTTCTACTAGGATTCTGGGACAAGTGGTTGCATTGAGTATACAGGGAAAATGATTTGGTTCAATAGATATTTCAGCTACAATCTCTGAGCCGAAATATTAGTCACAAAACATCAATCTGTAATCTATAATTAATACATTTTGGTTTAGTACTCTAATGAAGTCAACGAGCTATCAATGTCATTGAATCCATGGTCTGAATTTTCACTACAGACTTAGCAATGCAGAGTGAAGAAACATCCTTCCTCACAAACTCAACTTGGAAGCAATTTCCACAGATGGTCTGAATTTCCATTCTGGTGGGAGAGTTGGGGGGGGTGAGTTGTAACTGCGGTCAGGCTCCCAGGTCTTGGTAAGAGTTCAGAGGCAGCCACAGGAGCGACCAGGTGTGGAGGCATGCTGTTTAATAAGGTCTTCTTCAATACCATGAGAGTTGGTCGCAGCAGACAACAAAAATTCTCTCTAGCCGTCATACACTCATGCCCTGTCAATGGCATCCAATCCCATGGCTTTCAGGCCTCTAACCACCTTTCATAGTCCATCTTATCCTCCATGCCAAGGTATGGCCTCACTCACTGCCCAGACCCTCAGTCGCTCATATACCAGCAGTACCAACTCAGGCAAAGCCAATGCACTATCCATCATCTTTTGTCCTTACATTCTCCTTAGAGTTCATCCTGTAGTAACTCTGGGAAGACCTTAAGACTGCTGAGATGAAATAGGATAAAAAACAAAAACAGAAGTTGCTGGAAAAGCTCAGCAGGTCTGGCAGCATTTGTGAAGGAAAAAACAGAGTTAATGTTTCGGGTCTGGTGACCCTTCCTCACAGATGCTACCAGACCTGCTGAGCTTTTCCAGCAACTTTGTTTTTGTTCCTGATTTACAGCATCCCCAGTTCTTTTGGTTGTTATTTGAAAAAGGATAAAGTTCAATGTGTCTATTGATAAGCTGACTCGTGTAAAAATTCTCATTAATAAACACCCAGTCATTGCAATTAACTTTCATCAACTATATCATTCCTTATAAAAGCAAGCATTTGCATGCATTGCAAACTTGAAAGACATTATAAGCACTTGGAACTGTCAAAGTGTGAACACACAGGCACACAACTATGATGTAATAATAGGTTGTGAAATCTGTTCCACAGCAGAAATCTATTAATGATAGGCTGCAGGCTTATGTCAACAAAAAGAGTGAAATAGTAACCATTGTAAAAATAAATCAATTCAGATATTAATCTCAAATATTTAAAGACCAGGAGATTTAAATGCCTTGACTGCTTGATAGTTCCAGTAAGTTTAACAGTTTCAATAAGCTTGACAATTCCCTTGGCAGTTGGACATTTCTTTTGACAGTTTAACAGTTCCTTTGCCAGCTGGACAATTCCAATGTACTTAACAGTTCCAATATCTATTTTAACATATATTCATGTCTACTTTTAACAACCCAAAGGGCTCCTTACCATCCCGAAAGTTATCTGTGGACATATCCAAAGGGTACCTGTACTGATTGTAACAAGGTTGGCCAGGTGGATCTTGTTGAGTATGAGATCCCTGACTGCAGCTGTTAACTTGAGCCAATCAGGGAGCCCTGGCAGATAAACAGGAGTCTCAGAGAGTCTCCTCACTCCAGGGACAGGCTCTCAGCTCACTGGTCAGAGTCCGTGTACTGTGCACCTGTAAACAAGGGGTGACTTGGTGATGAGATACCAGCCTCTGTGCAGTTATTTCAGTACCATACCTCCCCAAAAGACTACTTTCATTCTCCAAACAACTTGGCCACCTTTAGACTTTCTCTTGAAAACTGTTAAGCTCACAAATCATCTTTTGGCCATCTTACAAATGAGTATTAGATCTATTTGAAAACAGTTTCACTTTAACATGTGCAGCTGTCTCCATGAATCACAATCAGTAAGTTCTCATTCCCTCACTAGCTAAAATGTTGGGTGCCAGATTTTGAGGACCAAACTTCCAGGGTTGAAGCTGCAGTGCCATTTTGGCTATGCCATGGATGCTTTCCATCATTATGACAATTCAGAGCCTTGTTTTGTCACTTAGGTCATACATCTCACTCCCAGACTATAAAAATGACGAAATTAAATACTTGGTTAAAACCTACAGTTCCTGTTGTTCAATTTGTTTATGTTAATTTGCTAGTTCTTTGATACAGTGAAAGCAATTGAGAAATTATTAAATCGTACTAAATTTTTATATGCATGAGCATTTCAGAACCCAGCAAGCAATTGAAACATGAAAGACCTGCATTTATATTGGATTTTTATCACATATCTCAAACATCACAAAGTAGTTCATATACATTAACTTTGAAGTATAGTTACTGTTGCTATGGAAGAAAACATAGCAGTAAATCTACATTGCAAGGTCTAAAACAGCATTGAGATGAATGGTTCGTTTGAGAATTTATGAGAAAAGACCTGAAAGGATGTGCTAGTATTGAACAAAATATTTGAAAACCACTGATTTAAAATGATCACAAAGGTCCCCCAAACTGAAATTGCCAAAAAGACTGAGGTAGAATGTACATTATTAGCTGTTTCTTGCCTGTATTATCTACAGAATATCTCAAAATCAATTAAAGGACATGAAAGAAATTTGAAACTGTTTTCATAGACTTTAAACGTTTACTTCAACAGCAATTTCTAAGAAAATAGTTATGGTCTTTTTAGAAGAAAATGCCAATTGAATGTTTACAACATTATTCTCATTTTCAAATGTACTTCAATGCCTACAAAGACACCTTGCTCTCTGGGAGAAATTTTAAAAAGGCAAGTCTTTCTTTGGTCATGATCACGTAAAGTTTCTAAAGTGAATAATAGACCATTTAAGGAATCAACATAAAATTGTCTAACATTTTGTAAATTGAGAACTGGATTTTAAGGAAATATTTCATTTCAGGTAAGAATTCTGCAAATTATGACTATGTTCCAATCTCACTCATACAGAACTTCCAGATTCATTATAATTCTCCGTGATAATCAATATGCTCCAAAAATACTTGCAAATGAATGACAAGCATTGCTGGAAATGAAATATAATCACAAATTAGAATTTATATGGCATGCTGTGGCAGGGGTGTGACTGCAAAGAAATAAGGATTCATGCAGTACTTATAACAAGAACAGTGCTGAATATTTAGAAAAAGCATTTATGGCAGCAGTAGATAATGTATTTTCACTGAGACGACCTAAAAGCAACCATAATTGACGTATAATATGAATTGCATACAAACATCTCACAATATAAGTTTCAATTCTGCCAGTACGAGAGTCATCATCATAGGATAGAGTGAACAAACAAGAACTATAACAGAATTCCTTCTGTACTGTGAATGCCTTCATTAAATCCAAGACAGATCAGTGAATGTATTTGTTCATTTGTAGGAAATAACTAAGGAGCTGTGCTTATTTGGGGAAAGATCATTTTATTTTCACTAGCAATTAATGATCAGTTCAACTTACAAAAGAAACCCGACATTTTATACCTTTGCTCTTTTTTTGAAAAGGTCTTGCATTCAAATGGCTCTTTCACATTCTGCGGATGTGCCAAAGTACTGTACAGCCAATTATGGACCTTTGTAATGTATTAAATTGTGCCTAGCAAGAACCCCAAAACAGCAGAGGTGTAAGTGACCAGATAAATCACTTTTCATGGGACTGAATAAAATAAACATCATCCATTGGCTACCTCATCCAAACTTCCTTCTTCATACAGAGTTTTCATATTTTATATCTGCATCAATTTAAAAATGAAACTTTTCAAATGTCAAATCATTTATATTTGATAGAAAATTGTCAGAAAATGCACCAATAATTTTAAAGCTAAATGATGACAGAAATTGATTATTAAATAAAAGTATGCCAATTTGTCTTTGGTTAACAAATGATGGAAGAGAAAGAAAATAGATTTAGGGTAGAAAGCTCCAGTTGAAGAATTACCATTAGTTATAACGGATACAAAACACAAATAATCCACTTTGCTGCAATTTCCATGATGCAATGAAATTTATAAAACATTGAGTAGATGATATTGTCCCTGAAAAACAGCTCTACTATTGTACAATATCCAAAGATCTAATTATAGATTTTATTGTGTGTAACTGATACCACTCTTTCAGGAGGAGTGCACTAGTATAAATATATTACTTGAAGATAGTCAATTTGTTTCTCTTCATCACTGCTATCCAGAACAAAAGAAACTCTCAGCCTGACTTTCAATAAAGTTAAATAAAAAAAAGTGTTTATTATAAACAAACCTATTCATAGAATAAGTGGCAAACTGGTTGTCAACTAAGATCTCGTTCATAATTAGCTATATACCCTAATCCCGTGTGCAAACACACACACACACACACACACACACACACACACACACACACACACA
>NC_063357.1:23920589-23935254 GCF_021869965.1 Rhincodon typus | reverse complement strand
ACACACACACACACACACACACACACACACACACACACACACACACATTATCAGCTATTGGAAGCTCAGAGAATAGAAAACTAAGTTATAAGTATTACTGTCTTTATCTGAGTGAATTGTAATGATAACCCTGATAGAAAACCAACAAAGAAACCATCACTTATGTCAGTGAAACAATGCATTATGAAAACCATTTAAGTAATCTGGCCAGTTTTATTATTTTCTTTTATTTATCCTTTAGCTGTGTTTGTTTCTTGCGAATGGAGCTAAAAACAAAGGTTTTTGGGTTTATAGCACAGATACATTGGATTACTTTGTCATTTAAATTTCACTCTGCTGAAGTTACTAAACTGTTAATAACTTGCTAAGTCTTTTGTTTAAAATACAAACTGGTGTCTGGAATTGATAATTCCCAAAGTCTGGGATAGGTAATATAAAAGTCTGGTTAGAAACCATTGTAGTCAATTTCAAGGATCTTTGAAAGTTTTAATTTTACTGTGCTGTGAATGCAGATGCAGAACGGCTAATTTGGTTTAGCTGTCTGACTCCATACCATAAAAAAAAACCTAATTTCTGAAATTTACTCACATTCATAGAGAAAGATCTGTGCTTTTCGCCCTCTTGTAAGGTTTCTTCTTTTTCAGGAGGGAGAACGAACTTTCTTTTTGCTGTCAGTTTCTTGGAAGGTTATTCTTTCAACTGACTTTAGTAAATTAAGTACACTGAGTAACATTCAGCACATAATCACAGAAACATAGATTCCCTACAGTGAGGAAGCAGGTCATTTGGCCCATTGAATCCACACCAAACTTCCGAAGAGCAACCCACCCAGACATTGTGCGCGCCCATCCCCGTAACCTTATATTTCCTATGGCTAATCCACCTACACATGTTTGGACTGAAAGGGGAAACTGCAGCATCCAGACGACACCCACGTAGACACGGGAAGAATGTGCAAACTCCACATAGACAGTTGCCTGAGGGTGGAATCAAACCCAGGTCCATGGTGCTTTGAGGCAGCAGTGCTAATCACTGAGCCAACATGCTGCCCATAGGGTGTGCCTATTCCGAATTAGATTTGTCAATAATTATAGATCAATTTTTACTCCTCTTAAAAACTTTGCTTGTCTGTTTTCAGCAACCTCATCTGACTTATTAGAAAAAGTAGGTTAAGCACAAAGACGTTTTTCAGTAATCATTACTGAACACAACTCCCAGAAATCATATGTTCCTTCAAAACCCTTTTAATACAGAATATCCAAATAGTTCCGGTTTCCAATTTCTCCTGGCCCTAAATATAAATATATATTCTCAACACAACTGAAAATCCATTATCCCGAACATCTACTTTTCAGTTCCACCAGAAATAAGTTGCAAGAGAAATCAAAGTATTGGGAAAGAGAAAGAAAAATATTATGTCGAATGGGCTGAACTTTACTTGTCACCTAAAACAGCAAATGCCTGTGATTATGTGGCACTCTTGCACTTTGCAATCATCTCACTATTTGTCAAAACAAAATACTGCCCTAATGCTCTCTAATAAAATTTAATATGTGATTGTGGCAGGCAGGCAAGCAAGTCAGTCTCAGGAACGCATTTTGAAAATAAAGTGAACAAGAATAAAAGCCTTTTGTATTCTGTTCCATATTATGGCATCTCTTCCTGTATTAACTGTACTTCATTCAACGTTTCCAGCTCCACTCACAAAGTAAAAGCAAACCAATGTATCACCTTTAGAGGAAATCAATAGAGGATGAAAAACCAAATCAAATCCCTAACACTCAAACGAAAACAGAAATTGCTGGAGAAATTCAGCAGGTCTGGCAGCATCTGTGGACAGAAAGCAGAATTAACGCTTTGAGTCCAGCGAACCAGCTCTGAAGAAAACCTTCTAATTTGGCTCCTTCATTTTGATCCAGTTAATTATGCTTCAATTGTAATCTGACAGCCACGTGCTAAAAAACAGAGAGGAAACAAATTTATATAAAAGCAACATGGTGGTAACAACATTAAAGCAGTAGAAAACACAATAAGTTCATGTAAAATTGAAACCCCATGGAATACAAGGTATTGTAGGTTATTTTGACACAACTCTTCCTTAGTACCACAATTTTATAATTTAAAAACACAAATATGAATAACTTCTAAGATTGCTTGCTTTCCCAGTACTATAATAACATAAGCCTGATCTATCAGATTGACTATCCTCCACCACCATCAATTTCTATTACTGTGACTAGACACATATTTCTTGGCATGGTCGAAAAGACCTTGAGAAGAAAAAAGTTATTGTAACAGTTTGTCAAAATCCTGACAGCAAGCTTGAAAGAATTCTGCTACATTGCAAAAGGAACTGACAGCTCGAAAGAGGCATTGAGAAAATGATGAACAAGAATCGAGGGTTATTGTTGACTAGATTCTGAAGGCACCCAAAACATTGAAAAGAAAACACATTGAAAAGCTTCATTTAAAATGTCAAGGTTCAAGAATCATGTTTTTATAATAACTGTCAGTTCAGACTGAATTAAAGACGTAACAAGGACAGTTTCCTGAAAGCATTAATTGAAATAGTGCAGTCGAATAGCAGTGCAATTACAGCTTTTACTTGCAATTATACAACATATTTTGTCATTATCCAAACATTGTACCTTGCATTGAATTATACAGCACAGGAGGTCCGTTAATTGTCTCCAATATTTAGTCCTATGCAGACCTATTCCTACTGCACATATTTCACATCCTTATTTTTTTTCCTTTTTCAAGCACTTATCCAATTGTTTTTTAAAAACTAGTTTAGATTTTGCTTCTGCCACTGTTTCTGGTCAGACTGCAATATTATCACAAAATTGGTTTAAAAAATCTAAATCTAAATGTTTTCTAACATCTTCCTTGAGATTTTTGAAAATTTTTAATAAAATTATATCTATGCCTTCTTGCCAAAATGTGAAAGCAGTTTGTTTTCCTAATTACTTATGACTCAATTTTGAACTGTTCATTCAGATCTCCTTTACTAGTTTATTTAAATCTTTTCTCACAGCATTATTAGGTTTAAGATAAATATTGAAAAGGAGACAAGACTAATATTAAAGTAAAAAAGTTGTAAATGAGCTGGTTTTAAGGGGATAAGAATGGAACTAGAAACAGAGCTAAACCAGAAAAAAAGTACAGATAAAATATTTAATTGCAATGGGGAACATTTCAAATAGCAATCAGAGTCCAGAAAAAATATATACCATGAAAAGAAAGTAAAAAGCCAGCCAGTATTAGCACACCATGGATGAGTAAAGGAAAAGACATACTCAAAGTACCAGATATCAAAGGAGAGAAGGACAATTATCATGAGGGAAAAAATACAAAAGCAAAATGAATCACAAAACTAACTTTACAAGGAATACTAAAGTAAATAATAAAGACACAGGGCCACAAAGGCAGGCATTGACATTGTTTACATTCAAAGCTCGTATGACAGTAAAATATCACAAATATTAAATAATTACTTTTTCCCAGTATTTATTAGATAATTCAACTTGATAAGCATGACAGAAAAGGAGATCAGCAAGGAATATAAAAATGATACTGTATTTGAGAAAAAACTTCAGATATAATTGAGAAACTATTCAAACTTAGATTAAGACTGCTGGTCTGGATGGATTACAACCATTCTTTTTAAACAAAGTTATGAAAGAGATAGCACAGACATTATTAGATACAGATAAATTCATTAGAAAGGTGAATAGTGCCAGAGGACTGGCAGATAGCTACTTTGATTTCTATATATGAAAAGTGAAATAGAACAAAACTAGGGAATTATAGATGAATTAGTTTAACATTGGTGATGGGAAGGATATTGGAATCCTTAATCAAAGATGTGATGCAAAGACATCCAGAAACAGAAATTGTACTAAAGGGTGATCAAAATATATTCTAAACGGGAAAGTGATGTTTGAACAGCCTACTGAATGCTTTAAAGAAGCAACTAAAATGGGAAAAAGGCATAATATAGTAAGTACTAGGGGCTAGATTTTCTGACCCAGAGCCAGGGGTGGGGATGGTGTTAAGTGGGGAAGAAATCAGGCCCAGCAGCGGGAAACAGAGGCTGAGGAGGGGGTGTGGGTCACAGGTACAATGTGTATGTAATTGACAAAATAACTTCAATGTAGGGGAGGTCAGACTTTTTGGTCAGAAGTTTAAGGAGACAACATACTCCTGGGAAAATAAGTGACTAAATGGAACAGAGACACAAGAGGGATTTGGGGATATAAGTATGCAGATTATTATAAGTAATGATGCAGGTTTATAAGGCAATAAAACACTGTGACTCATTTCTAGAGGGATTGTATTGAAAAACAGGGAAATTATGTTAAACCTATCCAAAACTTTGAATAGACTATACTTGGAGTATTGTGAAGGATTCTGGTCAATAATTGTAAGAAGGACTCGGGGAACTGGAGATAATAACAATAAGTAATAACAACAGATTTGTTATCCAGAATGAGCCATACCCCTAGCCAAGCTGGTCCAGTATAGGCACAACACTGGTATCTATTCTATAATGTAGAAAATGTCCCAGGTATCTCCTGCCCACAAAAGGCACAGCAAGTGCAACTCAACCAATTACTGCCCATCAGTTTATTCTCCATCATCAGTAAAGCATCCTTGATAATGTTAATAAGAACACTTGCGTACAAAAAATCTGCTCACTGGCACTCAACTTGGGTTCCGATAGTAGCTGTTTGGCTCCTGACTTAATTTCACCTTTTGTCCAAAAAATGGACAGAAGAGTTGAACTCCAAGGGTAACGTGGAAGTGACAGCCCATGACATCAAGATAGCAATTGAATGAGAGTGGCAATGAAGGAACCCTTGAAAAGAATCCTGGAGACAGTGGGAATCAGGAGGAAATCTCTCTGCTAATTCGAGCCATACCTAGCACAAAAGAAGATGGCTGTGCTTGTTCAAGGTCAATCATCTCAGCGACAAGACTTCTCTGCACAAGTTATGTCACATTCAAAATACATGTAAAATTCTATCATTTTATGGCCACTATGTCTCAAAGACCTCTTCATGCAAATGTATTAATTAGCAATGTCACGTTACACAACACCAAATTCTAAATAGCTTGATTCTTATTTGGTTCCTCAACATACTGTCCCAGAAACTCATCTCTCACACACTCCAGGAATTCATCCTCCACAGCATTAGCACTTAATCAATTAACCCAACCTATATTCAAATTGAAGTTGCCCATATTTACTGTATTACTCATGTTACATGCATTTCTATCTTCAAACATTAATGTTACTGTTTGTATTCTGTAAACATCTCCCACCAATGTTTTCATCCTCTTGCTATTTCTTAGTTCCACCCGAACTGATTCTACACCTTG
Organism: Rhincodon typus; assembly: GCF_021869965.1. Taxonomy (NCBI): domain Eukaryota; kingdom Metazoa; phylum Chordata; class Chondrichthyes; order Orectolobiformes; family Rhincodontidae; genus Rhincodon; species Rhincodon typus. The sequence continues at coordinate 23,929,869 of NC_063357.1, read as the reverse complement.
ATTCTTCATTCAAATACTCTTATTAATGTACTAAAGTCATCTCTTATTATGATTGGTATCCCACCTCCTTCTCCTTTTTTGTCATCCTTCCTGAAAGATGACTATCCTTGGATATTCAATTCACAATTACAGTGACCCTTCATCACAATCTCATAGCCACAATTTTTAAAATAACAATTAAATCATAACCATTTACCTCAATTTGTTAATTTAAATCACCAACCTTTCTGCAAATACTACACACACTCAAATAGTCTGCCTTTAATTCAGGCTTTTTAACGTTATTCTCCATTTTCGTCTTATTTTTCACTTGCTATGCTTCATCTGTCTTTATTTTTCCTTCCTATTTTCTATTGCCTTTCACCAATTTTGTTTCCCTTGAATGTGAGCTCCCTGTTACATTTCCATCTCCCTGCCAATCTCGTTTACACCCTCCCCAACAGCAATAGCAAATCTTCTTGTGAGAATGATAGTCCTGCTCTTTCCAAGTTACAAGCCATCCATCTTGAAAAGGATCCATCTGCCCCAGAACTGGTTCCAAGGCCTCAGAAGTCCAATGCCTTGCTTCACCACCTACATCAGATTTCCAGCCACTTGTTCAATTGCTCATTGCTCCTGTTTCTCTGCTCGCTAACATGTGGGGTGGGGAGTAATCCCGAAAATCTAAGGTCCTGATTTTCAATCTCCTTCCTACTTCCCTGAAATCTGCTTTCAGGACACCAGCTTCATACCTACCTAAATGATTGGTAGTAACAGAGACCATGACCTCTGGATGTTCATCCTCCCCCAGAAAGATTTCTTGCAGCCTCTCTGTGATATCCTTGAACTTGGCACCAGGAAGACAACAACATTCATCCCTGGAGATATATTTATGACAACCTGTCCATTGCCCTTACGACAGAAGCAGTTGCAGGACAAACCAAAACTAAAAACCAGCAATGTAAAGAAAATCACTGGTAAATCCAATAGAAAATTCAGGCTGACATCTTGCCATTATCTTCAGTCTCTTTGACAAACTCTGTTACCTCAACACCCACACTAATTACCTCAGATGGGTGTCTAGTTCAGGTTTGATCAAATAATTCACAAACTAGACTTCCTGTTCAATTCTGAGCAAGTTTCAGATCCAGTGTTGTTTCCACTGCAAAGAGGTGCTGACAACCTCATCTGGAATACTGCTACTTTATGCCAATGTTAGCCCCCTCACTGCTAAAGATCTCATACTTACTTACATCACTTTTAAAGTCAACTACTTCAAAACTCTATAAACATCAAACCATCTAAAACTCTTTTGTATTTATTCTGTCCCATCCTTGTTGTCCATCGTCTGTACTTACTGATATATAAATATGTTGGCTTCCTAATATCCACTGCCTCCAGTTTAAAAGTCTCTTCTTTAAATCCCTCCCCAGTCACACTGTATCATATATTTGAGTATTCTACACCTATATCCTACATTTCTCACCAAAATACTCTATTCTTTTGTGTATTTTCTCTTCCCTTCATCCCAGGATTGGAATTGGCATCAATTGACTAGGTCCTATTTTTGGAATTTCCTCATTAAATATTTCAACCCCACTCTTGTCCTTTGAAAACTATGACAAAATGAATCAATGCAACCAAGCCCTCACTCTGGTTTAAATTCTGACTCCAACTAGTTACTTTGAAGCACTACTGTGAGGGATAGCTATACACCCCTAAAAGAAACCGTAATGATGCACTATCAAATGGAAAAGAAAAGAACTATTGGAATGTAACTAAAACAAAGTAATTTAATCTCTGGGGCCTTCTTTGCTTTTCAGAAATAAGAAGTTTAGTATTTTCCAAAAATTGATTTGTGATTCCCTACAACATTTTTTAGCATTTTTACTTTTACTATAATAATAATAATAATTAACACAGGAGATATTTATCTTTATAGATTTGGATTCTGCTTATGTTTTATGACCTTGTCAGTAAAAGCTGTTGAGTTCTGTGCAAATTTAAATATGCTGCTTGTATTTAGAAAGACATGATCAGCATATTGAATGACAACTTCAAACGATCCCAGAGCAAACACTAACCAAAAGAAAAATGGAATGCCTCAAAAAGCTAAGTAAGAACATGATTAGAATTCCTTTTAAACATAGCAGTGATCATACATCATAACAATAGCCTGTTTATTATACATCAAAATATATCAGCTTCCGCTTCCTCTTCCTCAGGCAAATGCTCTGGGACCTTTTGATCTGTCTGTCGGTCTTTTCTCATCTGCAAGCTCTCTGTCAAAACGTATTTAATTTTACGAACAGTATTTAGTGACATGCTGAGTAAATCCAGCAAACTTCATAACTTAAAAAGTAAACTAAATGAATACAACACTACAAAAATATACCATCAATGTTAAGCTTTCACTTAATAAAATAATTTCGATTTGCTGCCTAAACGTGCATAAAGCCAATGCTACTATATATCACTCCATATACCATGGTACTAACTTGTAGAAAAAGTAAAAATTGGAGTAATTATAACTTGAGAAACTAGTGGAGCCAATCTGCTCTGATTAAGTAGAAAACCACAACATTGTCCTGATAGAAATCTGAGTTAGCTACATACAATAACTCTTCTCTTTAAGAGCTTTCAGAAATTTCAAGGATAATTGATTGAACCAGCAGCCCACATTATATCTCTGTCGATTCTGATTTCCATTGACTTCAACTCCATGAAAGCAAAGGGAAAGAGCCAGGGCCGTTCTCAAACGTCTCCCACATCATTTCAGGCGCAGTGTTGCCAAAGTGTTGTGAACATGTTACGCAATCAGCTTTAGAACAACAAATGATTATAAAATGATTACCATTTTAAAAATAAAGGTTTTACACGTATCAGTCTGTATTTTGTTAGAACCCATGATGAGCACGTGTTTCTTGATGTACAATGTATCTCCATCAAACATCAGATTGCACAGACTTCATGATCAGTCATCAAGAGAAATGGGTAATAAACATACTGAATGCACATATGTCTGATAAACATCAGGCCCAAGAAATGAGTTGCTGTAAAGAACATATGATTACAATTAACGAAAATAAAATCTTCCTGAGAAAAGAGCTGTAAAAGATCATTGAAATTGGCTTTGTCATGAATTTTGCAGAATTCAGTTTTGGAGGAATAAGCAAAAGAAAATTCAATATTTAACAAATCACTTGTTTGTTAACTGTCTTGATTTGCACAAAAGTATTCTGTAAGAGTTTGAAAAAACTGTGATGACAGAAACTGTAAGTAATGAAATAAACCATTGTATAAATATTTAAAGAGTTTCAAATCAAGATGTTGATGAGAAAAGTGAAGTTAAGCTGGAAGAGAATGCTTATAAACAAGTATGTGGGAAAGTAACTCCAGAAAAATTTTAAGTGGCACCATGGAACTATGAATTACTTCATTTATGACAGCTGTAAAATATTTTATTTGACTTGTCAAGGGCCCCAACAATTCCTTGTGAACTTTGTAAGACAGTCCTCCAATCAAGAATATTGTGTATTGTAGTTGCAATGGTACTAAAATTCCAATAGCTGCTCTAGTTAAGGAGCTAGGGATGATGTTGTCATTCTATCCTGAATCTAAATTTATCATTTGTAGCTGAAGATTTATTTTTCTAACATATGCCATTTTAAAATAGGAGCCACTAAGTAAAGCAGATGATGATATAGTATTGTGTTTTTATTATACAGTTATAAACAGGTAGTCCAATCATCTGAAACATAAAAGCAAGAGAAAGGGAATGGACTAGATCACCGTTCTAGGCTTGCCTGTTCTCCTACTCAATACAATCATGTCTGTTTTCTGCCCTAACTCCACTTTCTTGTTCACTCTACGTATCCTCTAATTGCTGGAGACACCAAAGTTCTGCATATCTTACCCTTGAACAGATTTGATGCTGAAATACCCACAAACCTCGAGGTAGAGGGTTTCAAAGATTCACAGCTCTTAAGATATTACTCACCTTAATCCTAAATCATTGATCACTTACCTGAGACTATGCCCTCATCTTCTACACTTCTCAACCAGGTAAAACCTCTTTGTATCTACCCTTTCAAGACCCTTCAGAATTTTAGATGTATCAATGCGATTATTTCTCATTCTTCCGAACGCCACAGAACATAGGCTCAGTTTACTCAGCTACTCATAATAGGACAACCCTCCCATCCCATTACAGTGCTGCCAGTGAGAATATATTCTTCTTGAAATTTGAAGACCAAAGCTATGCACAATACTCTATTTGTGGCACCATCAAAGCCCCGTACAACTGCAGCAGGAATTCCTTGTTCTTGTACTCCAGTCCCCTTTGCAGTAAAGCCAAACATGCCATTTACTTTCTTAACTATTTACTGTGCCTGAATGTTAACTTCATTTCCTTCTATGAGTATGCACAAGTCTTTAATATCAAGTCTCAGTATCAACATATGAATGTCTCCCGTACTTTTAAAAACATCTGCTTATTTTTGTTCTTACCAACAAAGTTAATCACCCCACGTTATATTCTGTTTGAAAGAGTGATGGAAGCAGATTCAATGCTAAATTTCCAAAAGTAAGAGTGTTTAAAACAGTGAGCAAAATAACAAAGTAGGCTCCATGTGTGCTGGACTTCTTATACTTCCATCAAATGATATTTTAATGTTATTTGGATTCCAGATTAAGTTAATTTTCCATTACGTCAGAGGTAGAGAGATGTTCATCAAATTTCCATCACTGCCCCAAAGGCAACATGACAACAGAATGAATGATTACTGATTACCATACATGAGGATTTGATTATTCATTTGATATTTTGTATCAGTTCACCCTTTTTTTCATAAAATTAGGCAGATAAATACTTTTAAGAGAACTGCTGATTATAGCAAATAGATTTCAAATCAACCTCTTTCAAAGAGATTTGCTTTTGCTTAAATCGTTGCCTATTTTAGGAAATCTATTAAATCATAAAATTTGCAATTGGTGAACGGTAGTATAAGAGAAAATGGGTCGAAGTCAACACTGAACACAAGGGTGAATCCAAACATGAACAGTGATAGAAGGTATTTGGTTGATGTTGATGATAAGCATTCCAGGAAGTGCATAAATTAGCAATCTGTGTTCTTTAATGTTTTATAAATTCATCAGCAAAATTGCCATTGCCACCAAACCCCTGAAGTTACTCTCAGCTACAAAACTGCAATTTCCTTGAAAAATAATGAAAGGGCTATGTCTATGGATTTGACCAGTTTCAACTCCAGTTACAAAAAAAAAGCAAGGTGCAATTATCAAATATCCTTACCATTAAATCTTTTAACTTAATGTAGCACAGCTTTCAGTATAAAATCTTTAAAAACCACACTATCTGAAAGTCCACTAAGATAATTTTAAAAGAATAAAACTATATTGTAATGCCATTCACTGAAGAAAAGATATGTTTTTGATTTTAAAGCTGAAACTAAACTTAATATTCACAAGCACAAAAACAAACTTGCCATAAACTGACAACCTTTCATTCTATTCACCAGTAAAACCACTCTTAACTCTTGACACTAATTATCCAAAATGCCCTTAAACCAATTGCTTTTAAACTTCCCCATCAATTATATCACACTTTCAACCGTCAACTCAATTTACAATGGGATTTTTCCAATGAAGTTGGAAGCTAAACCTTAACAGATAATTACTGAACAGTTCCAGTCTATTTTATTTACTCCCAATTGGTTAATTAAGTTCACTTGGATTATCAAGACATAAATGGTTGCTTATGGTTAGGTCATATATAAAAGAAAACAAATAAATTTTGAACATCTTATTTTATACTGGCAGGTCTCTTACAATTTTCTTTTTAACTGCTCCAGTAAAAGGACAGCCTGTGCTCCTAACATTTTAAATAAATTTAGATCCTAGACGATTAACATCAACTATTTGTATCTCACTGTCAAAGCCACTGGTGTCAAGAATCACACGTTGTACAATTATGTTACATTTACCTCCTGCCCAGTAATTGAGTAGAATATTTGACAAGTTATGAAAAGCAATCTTTGCTATTTTATCATTTCCCTCTTTCAGTTTTCTGGAATGGAGTTGATCCAAGTCTGGGGGATTTAATTTTGATTAATCTATTAATACCATCTCCTCTTATCATAACAGGGGTGAATTTTCATTTTTACTATCAGGAAGAAAACAAGTGATTGTGGATCAGTTTTGAACTTTACCCTTCATTATTAGCAAAGCCTGGATGGTGTGATGTGTGAAATGGGAGAATTGATCAACGACTGCCCATGTTCTGCTCAGCAGTAAAGATCAAATCTTGGCTATATATGTGCTCGTTTCTCTTCTACCTCCTCCTTACAGTGCACCTACAGTTGCTCCTTCATCTGTTTTGTTAATAAAAAGGCAAGACATTTGTTAGGCAACTGCCAGTTTAATGTTATAAAACAAAGAAACAGGGATGCTGAAGCACTGAAACAAAACCTGAAATTGCAGCAGAAACTTGGCAGGTCTGGAAGCATCTATGGAGAGAAAGCAGAACTAATGTTTTGAGTCCAATAACCATTCTGAAGAAGGGTCACTGGACTTGAAATGTTAACCCTGTTTTCTCTCCACAGATGCTACCAGACGTGAAAAGTTTCTTCAGCACTTTTTTTTGTTGCCATTTTAATGTTTATTATCAAACTGCTTTCATCTGAGTGGCCTCATCCTGTCTCTCTCTGCTGCAGCTTCTTTTGTGTTTATAAAAACCTTTGCTATCTCCCTTTACACCTGACATCAGCCCTCTCCCAGCCCGCCTAACATCTTTTTATTCCTGTTCCAGCATTACGCTATGATTTTATTGCGCATTTCAAACTTTAGTTTTGATTTAATCTCATTCAGCTACATCATGGCAGTCAGCCTCTCACGGCATCCCTTTGCTCTTGGTTTGAACATTTTTATTCTGTACCATACTAAAGGATTTTCCACTGCTGGCTTGTTCTCGTTTACCCACTGGGAGCTGGATTTTATATGCTTTGAGGGGAGGAGCATGTCACGGTTGGGGGATCACTTTTGTACCCATTCCTAACCTCACCTTCACAACATGTTAGAAGGGCAGGTGACAACATTAACTATCTACATACAGGGACAGATAGCCAAAGGTCAATTGTTAACAAGCCCATTGACCTGAATAATCCACTAGGATGCCAAAATACAGGTGGCAGGGGTCATTCAGTGGGATTGGCAGGGCATTTCTAAAGGTCGACATGAGTAAAGCTGTTGTTCCATTGTGTTTCACCTCCATGACAGGGCACCTTAGCTGCACGGATCAGGGGCATTATTTGGGTAGAATATTAGACAAGTTATGAACAGCAATCTACCTGGAATATGCCACGTCCTCAGGGTTTCTGCAAACTCCTTTTGCCGTTTGCACCTGACTGGCACCTGGTCCTGTCGAAGATACCTGAAATGGAAGGCACCTTTTGTAGATGCTGCTTCTGTAGTTTGGACAGTCTTGGAAAAGAGATTTCCATGGGTCAGTGGGGATATTGCAAACCTCCAAGGAGACTTTGAGGATGTCCTTAAAGCATTTCCTGTGCCTGGGACCTCCGTGAGTGAGGAAGACCAGAGTGGAGAGTTTGTTTTGGGAGTCTTGTGTCAGGCATGTGAACGATATGGCCCACTCAGCACAGTTGATTGGGTGCAACTAGTGTCAAGATGCTGAGGGTGTTAGTCTGAGAAAGGACACTGATATTGAAGCACCTATCCCGCTGTTAGATTTGCAGGTAGATATATACGCTGACATGACTAGATATCATTTACACCTTACACCTCCCCCCTCCCCCCCAAACCCATCTTCAGCACATATACCAAACTTTTCACAGCTACAATCAGCTCTGAAGAAGGGTCTCTCCACAGATGCTGGCAGACCTGTTGAGTTTTTACAGCAATTTCAGTTTTCGGATTATGGAGCACTCTCAACAAATTTGGTTGCCCACAGAAATCCATCACCATCCTTCACTTTCTATACGACAACATGCAAGTCACAGTCCTTACTAACAGATTTCTCACTGACCCCAATACAGGTGCAAACTGAGGTCAAACAAGATCATGTTGTCACGCCAATGCTCCTCTTCATCTTCCTCTCAACACTCCACCCAATATCCATGAATCATTCCTTTGGAGTGGAGCTTTCCAACAGGATGAATGGGAAACTATTTAACTAGTCTAGAACAAAGGCTACCCCAATATCTGCCATTGAGGTGTGGTATGCAGATGGCATTTACCTGTGGATCAACTTTCATACCTTGAGAACCTCTCAGAGAGGGCAGATATATAATGTGAAACTCAACTTCACCTCCAGTGTGTCACACAGCCTTTGGCTGTTTGAGGAACTGGCTGTTTGATGGCAAAGACCCCAAATCTGGCACAGTCTACAGATCAAGAGTGTTACCTTGCCCTTTACAGCCAGATTGGCAAACATCTTCTCTAGTAAAGACTGATGCAAGGTAGTCATTTAATATTAGACCTACCTCAAGAAGATGCATCTACCTCAAGAAGATCCTGTTTTAGTCTCTAACTGATCATATCTTTTTTAACTTAACCTTTTACTACTTGTACATTGCTCTAACTTAGATATTCACCTATTTTTGAAGAGTAGAAGCCATAAACAGCACTTAATCATTGAATTGCATCTGAAATTCTTAGACCTCCAACCACAAGCTTGACCAGACAGTTAATGAATTAGGTTTTATGAGTTAATTAATTCAGTCTGAAATGTTTCAAATGGGAATCATTCCACCTATCATCAAATTTGGGTGGGGTTTGGAAAGTATTCTGATCTTTGCCCTTATATGAGGCAATGTGATTTGAGACTGGTTTTCAGTTCCAAAATTGGAACCCAAATTGAATAGTGCATACGTTTACATCAATGCATTCTAGCATTATATCACATTCTCAAAACTTTATTTTCTCAAAGTTCAGTTCAGAATGTCTTCTCATCGATTTGAACCCAATGGTCCAGGATATTTTCTTTTCGGCTCCACTGCAAATACATCAATATACTATTGAATTTGGCTCATTGTTCAAAATGTCATTTCACCAATCATCTATAATGTCAGAACCAATTGTTTCAAAATAGTCCAATACTTGAGAGGAGTTCAAACATTTGATTAGTTTTGTTGATTGCAGCTTTAAAACATCTGATAGCTACTGAGTGATCAATAAAAATATTAAAATCCATTTAAAAACTGGAAGAACTGCGGATGCTGTAAATCATGAACAAAAACAAAGTTGCTGGAAAAGCTCAGCAAGTCTG
>NC_063357.1:23860984-23920189 GCF_021869965.1 Rhincodon typus | reverse complement strand
TTCCTTAGAACTTCCTCAGTTCTGAGGAAGGGTCACCGGACCCGAAATGTAACTCTGATTTTTTTTCTTCACAGATGCTGTCAGACTTGCTGAGCTTTTCCAGCAACTTTGTTTTTGTTAAAATCCATTTACTTTTCTACTTTGGAAACTAGCAACTTTTCATCATTCACATGGTTGCTATTACCATTCCAACTTAATTAGGGGCCATTCATTGGCTCAAGTCTGGTTAAAATTAAGAATGTAGACGTTTTAAGACAATTCCAGTGAACATACAGCTGAGAAACATCCCATTTAGGCCAATCAATGGATAGACTATTAATATTGCCCTCTTTCTTTATGTGTATAAACTTCTATTCCCTCCTCATATTTATCAAGCCTCCTGTTAAATAGATCTGAACTATTCACTTTAGTAGCGAGCTACATATTCTCTACAGCTTCTGGGCAAAAAAATAGCTTTTGAATTTCTTATTGGATTTCATGATGACGATCTTGCATTGATAACTTCTGGCTTTGCTCTTCCCCATAAGTGCCTTGGGATCTGTTAAGATTTTATCCTGGAAGTTGTTATTGTACTAAATAAACAGTCTTATGGTAGGTGGTTATTTAAGACTTGTATCAAGGAATTTGGCTATAGAAAAGTCTAAGCATGGAATTTTCCACTCCCTCAGCACTGTGGGCAATGGTGAGAGAGTTGGGAACTTACAATAAAAATGAAAAACTTAAGATTCTTGATGTTGAGTAAAAGAAACTCCAATTTTCCCCTTAAGGTTTAAACACAGACTCTAAACCTCACTAATAAGCAGCAACTACCTTACTTCCATGCACTTATATCGCATTATTACCTGAACACGCCTCATTTCTCCTCTATTTCACATTTGAAGAAGAGCAATCTAGACTCGAAACATTAGCTTGCTCTCTCTCCGTGGATGCTGGCTGTCTGACCTGCTGTGATCTCCAGCTGTTGTTGTTTTCAGTACAGATTCCAGCATCTGCAGTAATTTTCACCTCTCACCTAATTTCCCTGCAGTTTCCAATTCTCCTTTCCTTTCACAAGAAACCAGATGGCTCTAATTCCAGACATGAAAATCCGAGCTGTTATCTGGCACCAACAATAACAACACGCTTCTCAGGACCTTCAGACAACTTTGTCTTCACCACAATGTCCCACATGCTCCATGGACACCTCACTGACGCAAATGGGCAATGTCAAATCATCAGCCTCACCATATCATTCGGACACGCTATTTCAGACGTTCAAAACTTCACTGAGGAGCTCAGGAAGACCTACAACTTCTGTGCTTCTACCGGTCACTTTGCATGCTAAGCATATATCTATCTGGTGTATGACAGAAGATGTATCTTAGGTCTAAGGTTACTTTCTTAGCACTCATTCACATTGCGCATGGAGGTTTCCACTCCCTCTGATTTGCATTCAGTCCTAACATATAGGCTGCCAGTCTCTGGGGCTTGCATTGCTTTTCAGTGCAAAGGGAGAGGCAGGCAGCTCGTCAAGATTCAGAGCACTGAACAGTCAAGGGGGTGGATATGTCACTGTACAACACTAGGCTACATCAACACTGCACCTGCACCTTGTGCCTTACTGCATGTGTTTCCATCAAATAATCATGTCTGAAGGTCCAAGGGGACTGAGTGGGACCAAGCATTGGGGAGGATGAGAGATTTTTGAACCACGCACTCCAGGAGATGATCACCCCATGTGCAGTGAGAATTCAGAATAGTAGGTGGGTAGCCCATCCGGAAGGATAGGGAGAGATGGTAGGTGCAGAGTCTTCAGTGTGGGTGCCTTTTTCAAATCAGTACTGAACTTTGAAAACTACAGGCAGTTATTATGATCTCAGTTGAGACAAAAACTGTTTTTATTAACTCTGAGGTCTTGGTATCTGGAACTTTCTCTCTTCTCAGTTTGGCTACTCAGACATTTAACTCATCATTAGTAGAGTTCTTCAGTTTTTAAGGATTTAAAACCTTTTCAGCCAATGCACAGAATTTCCATTGAATCCTGCTTGAAAGCAATGTTCTTGTTTGCCAACTTGGTCTGAACTGTGCCCAAACTGCTTTACCAGGAAGTCACCACCCAGGAGCCTACATCACCCTATAATTAGCTTCTGGTTGACTTTTGTTTACATTGCTCCTCCGAAAGGCATCACACGATCAGTTACTGGAAACAAGTTGATTTTGTGTTACAATAAATCTTTCGGAGAAATCTAACTCTTAAATGGGCCCTTCACCCCTAATATAAACGATAGGTTATTTACAAAAATCACATGGGCCACACAGAATGATGACTACTTGAAGCAGCACAATCCAGATTGTGGTACAGGTAGGCACAGGACTTCATATTAAAAAAAAGCAAACAGAAGAAATAAAGTTATTAAAGGACAGTTGCATAGTGAGACAATCCACCATTCTCTATCTATCATTATGAATGCATGGTGCATTGCCTCCTTAGTACCATGACATTCTTCAGGGGAAAGGGAGTGAATCAGCAGTTGTGATAGACACTGGTGTGGACAATATCAAGACAGCAGATACAAAGGTCAGATTTTCAGGGACTATTTTCAGAACAAAGTCATTACTGGATTATTTTCAAGGCGGCAAGCTGGCGAAGGTAAAGTGCAATGGGAGACACTGTGCTGGAGGGAGAGCTTCTAATTCTTGGCACATTGCATCAATTCTGGTGCAGGAGTCACCAATTCAAAAGGCCAGTTGCACCTCAACAAGACTGACAGCAATGTACTCATGGAAAGGTTTACAAGTGTGGAAAGAAAGGGGAATATGCATCAGCATAGTAGTAAAGAGATATTACATGCATCATAGAGTGAGAGGTTTTTGAGAGTAATACAAAGAGAAATAATTTTAGAGAAAAAAAATCAAAATATTAGATGGGGGTGGACAAAGAAGGATTACAAAGAAAGCAAAGATAGGTTTAAAACACACAAAAGTGTGATGAATAAAGTGGGTAAGACACGGACACAAAACGCCAGAAGGGAATATTACGTAGTGACAAGAATGAATATGTGATCCAAAAATGGTGAGGACCGGGTACGTAATGTTCAAGGATACATTGTGTTCAAAAAAGATAGAATACAAAAGCAGGAGGTAAGGTTGCAATACTGACAAAGGAAGACATGATAGCATTGAAAGCAGAGGATGTCCTTTAGGGGAACAAAAACAGGATGGAGTTGAGAATCAAAAAATGTACAATTACTCCGCTGGGAATAATCAAGAGGCCTGCAAATTGTGAAAAAGAAATAAAGGAGCATCTCTGTAGGGAAATCATGAGATGAGCAAGCAATGTAAGGGTGATACTGGGATAATTTATTTGCCCAAATATTGATTTATATAATGTTAGATTAAAGAGTAAAGAAGAGAAAGAATTTCTGCAAAGTATTAAAAAGAACTTCCTTGATCAGCCTGTTTATCATCCAATCAGAAATGATCTGATGCTCGGTCTTCATAAATAGAGATTAAAAAAGGGATGTCATGCAGAATCTTTATGTTAAGGCCCGAATGAGAGGACTACAACTGGTCACCACAACGTAGAAAGGATGAGAAGGTCCCTGAGAGAGTGCAACCTGAATGGTTGTAGGGATGAGGGATTTTAGTTACAAGATTAGGTAGGAGAAAGTGGTATGGTTTAAAGAAGATTTGATAGAAGTATTCAAGATTATGACAGGTTTAGCTAATGCAAAGTAAAACTGTTCCCATTAGCTGATGGCACAATGACAGTGCGAAACAGAGTTAATGATTTGCGCATTAGACACCGGGAAGATGTGAGGAACAATCTTCTGTGAACAAGTGGTACTGACCTCAAGCTTGCAGTCTGTGAAAGTGTCTGAAAGTGAGGATAATGAATAACTTTCAAAGGAAATTGGATGGACACTTGAGGAAAATAAACTTGCAGAATTATGGGAAAGAGCACAAGATTGTGACTGAGAGCAGTTTGTCACACATAGAGTCAGCATGGACTTGATAAACCAAATAGTTTCTTTCTGTGCTATAATAACTCAACGGCCTTAAGTGGGTGATTTAAGGAAAACTGGATTGAACAAGGTCTGCCACATCTATAACTGCTGAATTACATCAAATTAATCGTATGATAGAATGGCAGCTTGCCAGGGTATATTGCCAATCTGCTTAGGCATTTAAGGACAGCATTTTGTTCAATAACTTTTTCTAAAAACTCAAGAAACATTTAGAAATCATAGAGCAGTCAGAGAGAACAAACGCCATCTACAAAATTGCTGATGACACTACCATGGAAGGATGGATATCAAACAACGATGAGTCAGAATACAGGAAGGAGAGAGAGAGCTTGGTGACGTGGCACAATGGTAACAGTCTGTCTCTCAATGTCAGTAGAACTAAAGAACTGATCATTGACGTCAGAAAGAAATAAGGAGAACACGCCCCCATCTACATCAACGGAGCAGAGGTCGAGGGGGTCGAAAGGGTCAAGTTCCTCAGAGTGATGATAACCGACAGCCTGTCCTGGACTTCCAACGTAGATGCGATGGTCAAGGGGGCACAAAAACACCTCTTCTTCCTCAAGCTGCTTAGGAAATTCGGCATGTCCATAAAGACCCTCACCAACTTTTACTGATGCACCATAGAAAGCATACTATCCGGGGGCAGTAACAGCCTGGTACAACAACTGCTCTGCCTAGGACTGTAGGTTACTGCAGAAGGTTGTGTACACAGCCCAGACCATCACAGAAGCTAACCTCCCATCTATGGATTCCATTTACACATCTCATTGCCATGGAAAGGCTGCCAACATCATTAATGACCCATCCAACTCCAGATATGCTCTCCTGTAACCGCTTCGATCAGGCAGAAAATATAGAAGCTTGAACATATTCACTAACAGGTTTCTTCTTTGCAGTTATTAGATTGATGAATAGATTCTCTAACTTCAAACAATGCTGATTTTGTTAATGTTGGTCTTATCTCACATTCATCCTGTGCAGTGTAACCTGTATGCCTTACTCTGTCCAAGTTTTTTCACCCTATGATCTGTGTGTCCTTGCTTATTATGATCTGCCTGTACTGCTCGCAAACAAAGCTTTTCACTGTATTTAGGTACACATGACAATAAATCAACTCCAAGCAAAACAAAGCACTTGATCCATAAATTGCTTGGAACTGGAAATATATCTAACTCTTTTCCTGCGGGTATCTATACAACAGGTTCACACTCATATACCTTACAGTGGACAGTAAGGTATGAGTTAAGGGCAAAGAGAGCACACCAGAGTTACAAATGGAAGATACTTAAGTCAAAAACATACCACATCATTCTGTCCAGCTGTGCTGCCCACTATGTAGGTGTCTAGAAGCTGAAGTTGTATAAATAAGGTAACATTGCTATCAGTAAATGGCATGTTGAGCACCATATCCCAGGCCAATTGGAAGTGAATGCTGAAGTACTTTTATACATGAATGGTAATTAAAACCTGGAATTCTCGCCCGAAAAGACTGCAATGCTAAGCAGTAACAATCTTCAAGATTGAGAATGATAGTTTCGTTTACAGTAAAGGTATCAAGAAATTAGAAGCAAAGGCAGGTTAGCGGAGTCAAAGTACAGGTCAATCATGGTCAAACTCAGAGTGAAAGAGAGTTTAAAAAAAAAGCCATACTTGGAAATAAATATACTGAACCTCCATTTTGAAACATGCAAGTTGGACCACTATGCATTATTTGCAAATTTTGCTGTTTTTTTTTCCTTCTATAAATTGGCAGAACAGAATCAAGGGAATGAATCACCAGCTCCTGTTCTGATGTTCCTATATAGCGTAAGACCATATTGGAATGCAAATGCATATTTTTATGTAGATCATTTTCGATATTTGAAGTAAAAACAGATTTTACTGTGAGCATTTATTACTGAATTACAAGAATGTGAAAAAGTACTTTTCTTGTTGTCATAGTTATCAGTAAAATACAGACAATGATCCAGGTGGTTTGGATGGCATAAATTTCCCCAATTTGAGTTTTATGACTGCACACATGGATGTCCAGATGGAGGGAATATTTCAGTCAGCCTTACTGTTATCTCTGATTTGCAAAGAACAGATGAGACTTGTGTTGAGCACTATGTTGAAGCATATTTCAAATGAGACATTTGCAATCTATTTGAACTTAGGGTGCTTGATCAGGTCAAGAGGCAAAACTCAAAGCAAAGCAATCAAGCAGAGCTAGATTGCTGTAAAACTAACGTGATCACCTATCCAACAAAACTTGACTGGCACAACTCCTTCAATTTAGCATCAAGACTATTGGCCTAGAAAAGAGTACAAATTATATATTTATATTCCTGTCTAATCAATTGGCAGACATTTTGTGATGATTTGTTGGAGCCCAAGACCTTGTTAATTGATGAAGCCAAATGGTCGCTATCTCCTAGAGACAGATTACCAGTTTCTACAAAAGTTACTGCTGTTCATTCTTGCCAGAATTCCAGCAATACCTTCTTGGGGTTCATTAACTCAACTCGAAACAAATAAAAACAGCTGGAAACAGCTGGAATAATCTTACATTCATAATTTATATAACTGTTGTATAAGCTTTCAACATGTAAAATTCAGGATAATTTCACTACCTTTCTGAACCAGGATAAATTTCCACAGGAAAACAATGTCAGACTCAAGACAAGGCTCCATTTTTATATAATTTTGTTCATTTGGTGCTTCTTTTTTTACAAGGTGATTATTTAGTCAGAACCCTACACAAATATCTAGTAATGCTATAAGCTTTTTTTAAAATAATGAAATGACTCACACCTTTTTAAAGCACTGCTTTGTATAGAGAGAGGGGTATAAGCAACTGACCTAAAGTAAGCAATTTTAAAATCAGTTTTGCAAGGTAGCTAAGCTGGATTTATGGTAATGAGATGCACAAGCACAGTTTAATGACTTCAACGTATGCGCACTAAACATAGATTAACGCTGCAGCATAAAATCAGATATGAAAACCCAATACTGGACAAGATCTTATAGCTCCAGGATTCCTGATATGGAAATTCCACCCTTCCCATTTCCAACACCACTTATTTTTACCAGTGGGGTATGGCCTCACTTGCAAATGAGGGAAACTCAAACGCAGCTGGACCAGTCGAGTTCAATGTTGAATTCAAACAGGCCTTATTTTCGCTGCAACAAAGTCATTATCCCACAATGTGCAACTTACAAATTTTTTCTGAAAAATAGGTGTAACGGCTCAGAACAGGCTGGTAAGACCTTTCAAGATGCAAAGTTATTAAATCCCCTCCCCTTTAGATTTTGACAAAAAAAAAGCCTGCCTGTGTCTCTGAACTGACAAAAATTGGTGCTTTCAGTTTCAATAGTTGTTTGTTGAATGAACCCAAGGGGATATCATGACAGCACTATTGCTGCTTGACTGCTTCCACAACCCACTATTTGGGAGGGGAGTAGTGGGGTTGCAGTAGCTTCAGGGTTTGATTTAGAGCCAAGAAATCACTAAGCAAAAACCGAAAGAACTGAGGATGCTGTAAATCAGGTACAAAAACAAAGTTGCTGGAAAAGCTCAGCAGGTCTGGCAGCATCTGTGAAGGAAAAATCAGAGTTAACGTTTTGGGTCTGGTGATCCTTCCGCAGAACTCCTCAGTTCTGAGGAAGGGTTACCGGACCCGAAACATTAACTTTCTTTTTTCCTTCACAGATGCTGCCAGACCTGCTGAGCTTTTCCAGCAACTTTGTTTTTGTTCCAATCATTAAGCACTCAGCTATCTTTTATCTGAAATCATCTATACAAATGTTTGCTCTTATAATAGATTAAGTACTTGTTAATCCATAAGCATTATTGTGTTGGACTTTATCAATGATTTTTTTTAATGTAGTGAGTTCTGTAATACATGCATAGGGCTGAATCCTACTTTTGTAGCTAAATGCAAGATGAATAAGATGAGTTTTTGGGGCAATTCCTGCTGTGAGATCCAGTGGCATTTCTCATTGTTTCTTATCAAACTTGCCTTACTAACTACTTATCCTGCTCCTATGGCATTCCGCACTTCCGATTTCAGCTCCACCCTACCATGTGCTGTTTCCAAGATACCTCATCACTCAGCGGATATTCACCAAAGATCCAGCATCCCTTGCAACTACACCATCATTAAAAGGCTGCTGTGCACATGGAAAAGCTCTGGTATTTTGAAGTTGCCCTGCTCAGTCAAGGAGGTTTCCAGAACATATCTGAGAAAGAGATGGTAGCAACATGCTTCTGCATTAGGAACTTGGAGGTCCTGGTAGAAGTGGAAGTGCCAAGTAAAGAAGGACCTCACCAGAGGAACAGCAAAGGATGCCACACCACAGAATCCTGGCAGCCTAGTCCAAAGGTCCCCACCCAGATCAAAACCATCTTCATGGTCCATTGCAATGGCCGACAGTGCTTTGAAAAGGTCAATGCGTTCCTTTGCTTCAGGTTAAGTGCTACACTTTTCTCTCTGCAATCTCACATTCACTCTGTTTCTTCTCCCACCTCCCACTACGACTGATACTCTATCACTCACTGTTGTCTGCAAATTCTTCCCTCACTTTTTGTCACCTACATGCCCTCTGTACTGCCTACTCAATTGCTTGGGACGCCTCGCCACCTGCACCAATACTAACAGATGTGCCACTCACTTCCATCTCTCTCAATCCCCTTTTCCCTTCTGTCATTACAGAAGAAACCAACCCACAATTCAGCAGACAGAATTTGGATGGGTACAGTCATGCCCACCATCAGGAACCTTGCTTCCTACAGTGAGAGAATCCTGGCCCTTGCACGAGAACACAAGCACTACTCCTGTGGGGATGCTAAAACATCCATGACCCATTAACCATGTAAGTACCACTTTTCATTCCACTGACCATAGTAAACCCACAATCAGTCACTCTCATTCATTGCACACTATATCTAACCATTGGTCGCAACTACCTCTCTCTCATTTGTCTTGCACACACTGCCTCCATCTCCACCACCATCATGATGAAATATAGGAAGGATGTTATGAAACTGAAAATGGTGCAAAAAAAGATTTATATGGAAGTTACCAGGACTGGAAGGCTTCAGTGATAAGGAGAGGCTGGAAATGTTTGCCCTGGAGCGTAGGAGTCTGAGGGGTGACCTTATAGAGGTTTTGACATGAACGACTTGTGCTAAAGGGTCTGTTTCCATGCTATATGATTCCATTCTATGAAATGGCCAGCTTCTCAGAAACCACCACATTGACTTCTGAGGATGGCAGGACCGAGGCCTCAGAGGAAGCATTGGCAAATGGAATCCTAAGCGATTTAGGCTTTTTTCATACATCAGTCCTGCCATCCCAGGAACCAGTTTGGTCAGGACTGGTCAGGGATGACCCGTGGCCCATCCACTTGAGTGATCTAACGAATTATCCCCGGATGAGAAGTACCCAGAGCCCTGACTGATGCCCATACATCTCCCCAACTGCATTAGCCATAACCCTTTACTCCTCATTGACTGGCCAACGTGGAGCCTCAAGACTGACCGTAACCTATTCCCTAACATACACAGCCACAGACACTGAATGACATTCCTCCTAAGCTGCACAGCTGCTGGGTAGTCCCATACATGCCAGCCCTGGTAGCATGCTGTTAGGTGGATTTCTACTTCTGGAAGCCACTGTCACAGAAAAGACAATTAAAGTGAAAACACAGTCAATCCCCTGGACTAATATCGGTGGCTGCCCATGATTTGCTGTACTGGGTTCCCTGACTCATGGGTCCCTCCGTGGACTTCAGTGAGGAGCACTGCCCACAGAATTGGAGACGTGACTACCCGCTTACTGCATATGCAGTATGTTTACTGGGTACATTGCTGATATATGGTTCAAGTATGAGACTGACATAGCACACTGCCAAACAGCAAGATATACAGTTCCTTGTCTGCTAACTGCAAGATGATCTGCCTGATTCTGTGCTATTTGACATGGTGAAGCAAGACAAGACTTGGATGGCTGTCAGCATGCAGTTAAACTGTGAGTGAGTGAATGCTAAGACAGCAAGTAAGCAGCCCTGAGATGCAGCCTGCTCCAGTCTTTGAGCTGGGCCCTGTCCCTGTGCACAAACTGTCCTTGCCACAGCCTTTCACTGCTAGTTGCCAATGTGCCCTACAATGCAGCTCTGTACATCCAGAGCGTCCAGCAGCAGGTGCCATGATAGTTAGGAGGTATTGCCAAATGCCGGGTGCCTATGTCCATAGATGGGTGTGTGGGGTGGTTGGATCGTGCTCAGGGATGCTGTTTGTCTTAAGTAACACAGAGATCCTTCACAGCCAGTGGTGAGCTTAAGCTGCTGGGTACCTGCTCAGAATTCCATGTAGAGAATTCACAATGTCTAGTTTGTTCAGCATGTTTTGTGGGATCGGAATCTGAATATTAATAAGGCGAGTTAATATGTTGTCCAACAGCAATAATCCCCTTTAATTGGCCACTCTCCACTACCTAAAATCTTGTCTCACTGCTTGTCAACAACATAAAAGATGGAGCAATACGCTCCTGTTATTGAAATAGGCCTCACCATAGTAATCATCTGATTTCTGCCACAAAACCACACCTTGGTCCACAGTGGTTCAGATCCCTATAAGTTTCCACCTTTAGAAATTAATTTTATTTATTCGCAGTATCTTGAGGTTTTCCCATGGTGGGTGTTGGGTGAATTGGCAGCGTGATATAAGGGTACAGGAACATGGACCAGTACAATTACGCACTAATTTGGTATGGGATCTATAAGGGGCCAGGGGATGAGAGATGGGACATGGGTTGGCATGGAGAGAATGAGGCGCCAATGGGGGAGGGTGGAGTCATGGCATGATCTAGATTGGAATGGATGGAGAATGGTGGGGTAAGGGGATGTGACGGTGAGGGTTAAAGGGCAAAACATTTTATTAAGCTCCCAGGGCAGGTCTTTTTATCAGGCCAGCTCAGCACTCCATAGCCTTAGTGTTCATTCCTGAACTATTCCCGGGCGCAGTGTGGCCTGACTCCAGCACTTGGAACAAAGATTTTGTATTTCAGGGCACTTTCTCCCAAATGGTTGTGCATACAGCAATTCTGCAGACACTACACAGCTACCTCAGAAGCAAATGTCTGGTCCGTTGTCTCAAAATTCACATTTTCTCTTCGTAACAAATTTTCCTCAACACTGACAACAATTTCAATATGAAACATAAATGTCAGATTAGCTGAGGAATCAGAACAGTAGATAATGCTTTCACCTCTACATGTTTAAAATAAAGTTTCCAAGATCTGACCTATGGATCTTTAAATTCAGTAAAGGTATATATTTAATTAAGCAGAAATCAACTACGTAACTAATTAAATAATCATCAGTTCTGAACTGGCTGAGATAATCAATTATTAAACCTACATTTTCTAAACGGAATGTGATATCAGTAGCAAATAATGAATTAATATATGATCATATTCATTTACAAACATTGCCTCAGCAACAAAAATGAAACCCAAATGCACTACTGTTTCAGACAACGGACCATTTCAGGCACATGGGACTCCTCAGACAGATCCATACATCACAACATAATCATTACCAGTCATCCTTACTGGAAATTTAAACACATCAGGATTTTTGTTGATTTCTGACTTCAAATATCGTACTTCGATATACTTTGGTCTAATTTCTCAGTGAGTCTCTTGTGGTAATTAACAGGAATTTCACACATCGTGCCATCTGAAAAATAAACTCAACTTGATTTGTTCCAAAGAGTTTTGGATTGATATTGTCATTGAATGCAAGAGACAAAGCCTGTAGTGATTTGACCTCACATTTGTCTGAAACAAACACTTCAGCACAAGCAACAATTGATATATCCATAAAGGAAATTTTTCAGAAAGATTTTAAACACTTTATTTCAATAAGGAAATATAGAGGTTACTTATGGTGAATCTTAATTTTCAACTGGATTGTAACATAATGCTAAATGTGAGATAAACGGAGCAGCTTTGACGTGACTGAAGTGATTTACTTGCCCCCAAGGGCTCTGATCTTCTAAACTCAGCTCTAAAAGCTGCATCTTGCAAAAATAAGCTCGCTGGCAGAGGAATTCAGTTAAGATATGGGAGCTAAAGTATTCAGTATGCTTAGAACTATAATAAGCTTTTACCTCAAGGCTAAATTAACCTGAAACAGTATATTTTTGCCCTTTAGTATTGTCATCTCATCTTTTGAAAGATTAACAATCCCAATGCATGCAGCTAATTATTAGCAATCATCAGTATTCCATAAAGCATTATGCCAATGTGCAATTATTTCATTATGGAAATATTCAACAGGGAAATCAATAGCAAGCTTTGAATGATTTGATTATTTCTAACATTGAAGATACTGGCTCTTCACATTGTGCTATACTATAACTACGGTTATTGACTTACAAAGGGAAAATAACCAGCAATCCAAGTAATGTTAATGTTTACTGCGAGTCCTGCATTTCTCTGTCATGATTGAAAGTTTTCTTTCTCTTTACCTGATTCACATTTATGGTTTGTTTCCATAAACTTCATATGACCCTTGCTGAAGACAATGAAATGGATTTTTAAATGAGTTCAAGGGAAGTGTATCTGGACTGTGATTCAAAAGATTAACATAATCCCACCTTATCTTTCTTTTACAAATTCTACTGTATTCCTCAAAATCATGTATAACTAGCTGCAACAACAACATGCATCATACCTCAAATTATTGTTCAGAAAATTCATATTAAGACAACTGTATTCATTGCACAACTTGCAGATAGTTTCAGGAATAGAAAGTTTCTTTGGATAATGTTTACCTTCAAGGTAAAAAGGTAAAATTTAAACAGGAACTCCAAACATCAATTTGAACAACTAGTAAAGGAAATAAATAAAACTAGAAAGTGCTTAAAAATAAAATCAAAAGGTCTGGCAGTATTGATAGAGAGAGAAACAGAATTAATGCTTTGAGTTCAATGTGACTCTTTGGAACTGAAGCGAGGTTGAATTATAATGGAGTTCATGCAGTGATAAAGGTGGGAAGGTCAGGTGAAACAGAAAGGAAGGTCAGGTTTGAGGTTAGAGATCAGGGACATTAATTGACAAAGATGTCATGGATCAAAAAACAAAGGGTGTGGAAATGCTTGTTGCGAGGGCTCACTAACCGGCTCACTAATGTACAGTTTGGGTTCTGCCAGGATCTCGCGGTTCCTGACTTAATTACAGCCTTGATTTGAATGTGGACAAAGAGCTGAATTCCAGAGGTGAGGCAAAAGTGACAGACCTTCACATCCAGGCTGCATTTTACTGAGTGTGGAATCAATGGGTATCAGGGGGCAAACTCTCCACTGGTTGGATTATATGTAGCTTATAAGATGATGGTTGTGGTTGTTGGAGGTCAGTCATCTCAGCTCTAGGGCATCTCTGCAGGAGCTCCTCAGGGTAGTGTCCTAGGCCCAACCATCTTCAGCTGCTTCATTAATAACCTTCCCTCCATCATAAGGTCAGAAATGGGAATTTTTGCCAATAATTGCACAATGTTCAGCACCATTCGCAACTCCTCAGATACTGGAGCAGTCCATGTTCACGTGCGACAAGATATGGACATTATCTAGGCTTGGGATGAAAAGTGGCAAGTAACTCTTGCACCACACAAATGCCAGGCTATGACCATCTCACCATCACCCTTTGATATTCACTGAAACCCCCTCTATCAACATCCTATGGGTTACCTTTGACCAGAAACTCAACTGAACTCATCAAATAAACACAGCAGCTATAAGACCAGATCAGAGGCTAGGAATACTGCGACGAGTAACTCAGCTCTGGACTCCCAAAAGCCTGTCCACTATCTACAAGGCAAAATTCAAGATTGTGATGGAATACTCCCCACCTACCTGGATTAGTGCAGCTCCAATAGCACTCAAGAAGCTTGACACCATGCAGGACAAAGCAGTCTGTTTGATTGGCACTACATCCACTCCCTCCAACCCCTCCACCACCGATGCTCAATAGCAACAACGTGTACTGGCTACAAGATGTATTGCAGAAATTCACGAAAGATCTTCAAACAACACCTTCCAAACCCTGACCACTTTCATCTAGAAGGACAAGGACAGTAGATACATAGGAACCTATAAGCGTCCCTCCAAGCCACTCACCATCCTGAATTGGAAATATGTCACTCTTCCTTCACTGTTGCTGGGTCAAAGTCCTGGAATTTCCTCTCTAATGGTACTGTGGATCTATCTACCGCTCAGGGATGGCAACAGTTCAAGAAGACAACTCACCATCACCTTCTCAAGGGCAGCCACGGTCAGGCAATAAATGTTGGCCAGCCAGTGACTCCCACATCCCATGAGTGAATAAGTAAGAAGAAAAGGACAAAGGTATTGGTCCAGAATTGGTGCTAATGGCAGAACAAAGATCACTTCTGTCTGAAGGTAAGAAACGTGAGAATTAGACACAGATTGGAACGTGTGTGTGTGAGTGGGGAGAAGTAAAAAATCAAAATGGAGGATGCAGTTTATGACGTGAAGGATGATTTTCCCGAAGCATCCCAGTGTCCTGACAGTTTTCTCCAGATGACTGAAATTCCTGGGTTTTCAGTTCTGCGGAGGCCCCTTTCCTTTAATCTGCTCCTCACATTGCATCATTTCCTAGGAATTGGGACCAGCCTGTTCAGATTCTGTTTCCTCTAGTGAAAGCACCTGAGCATCAACTTTAAAAATAAAATAATATTTAACAATTCCAAGCTATCAAGTCTGCCGATGTTTGAAAGTGTCGTCCCCACTGCCATATAACTGTTCTTTCTGTTGGAATTTTTTAATTTAATTCATCCAGCTCTACTTCCGAGTACAACGGCACAATGGTTAGCACTGCTGCCTCACAGCATCAAGGACCTGGGTTCAATTCCAGCCTCAGACGACTGTCTGTGTAGAGTTTGCACATTCTCCTCATGTCTGCATGGGTTCCCTCTACGTACTCCGGTTTCCTCCCACAGTCCAAACATGTGCAGGTGAAGTGGATTGGCTGTGCTAAATTGCCCATTGTGTCTAGGGTGGGAAATGAAGGGATAGGATAAGGGGTGGGTCAGGGTGGGAAATGAAGGGATAGGATAAGGGGTGGGTCTGGGTGGGAAATGAAGGGATAGGATAAGGGGTGGGTCTGGGTGGGATGCTCTTCAGAGGGTTGGTGTGGACTTGATGAGCCAAATGGCCTGCTTGCACGCTGTACGGATTCTATTCTACTTGAAGTGCCATAACATTTGAAGCTGTGGGACTAGTGTAGATAGATCAGTGCAGACTCAAAGGGCCTCTGTGCTATAAGGCTCTATATATCTTAGCGAGTGACAGGTGCCTTCCACAAATCAGGAATGAGTGCATGGGGATGGAATTTGTTCCAGCAATAATTGTACTATTCAATAGAGAGGAGGTCTGTTAGGCACTGGTTCCACACAGCAACCCCACTCCACCCATATGCTCTCTCCACACTTCCTGGTGTAACGTCAGGAGCATCCTGAGCACGTGGCATAATTCGATTTACTGCCAGAGAAAGCAAATTAGTTGAAGGAAATTGTGAGTGAGAATTGGACTCAGAACCAGATGATGACAATGCTGTTCTGAGATACTCATTTATAGTTAGTACAGCCTCACTGCACATTGCTATTTGCACAGAAATAGAGCAACTTGCAATATATTGAATTACTGCACATTGATATAGTACTAAAATGGTTTCTTAAAGGCTTGAAGTGTATTCCAGGGGAGGTACACCAATGAGATTAAATTGACTGGGCACTTCCCAGTGAGAAGATTTCCAACTCGGATCATCTGACCACCTATCTTCAATTGTCCCTCCCACAGACTCCTGCCATTCACCATCCAAAATGTCACTTACCATGAGGTTCCACCTTCCCATGGCTTTTCGATGAGTTTGAGTTTGAGAATCTGGTCACCTTAAGGTTTTGAATTGAAATGGCAAGGGACTTGAATGTCGGGTGATGCTTGCAAACTGAGTGGAGGAGTTCTGCAAAGCAGTCACCCAGTTTATACTTGGCTCTCCAACATAGGCGAGACTGCATTAGAAGTACAATTAGAACTGCAAGGAAATTGCTGCTTTATCACCAATCAAGTCCTCCGCTCCCCTCTGCTCAGCATTTCAGAGGGACCATTTCTCTGTGACACTCTGATTCACTCCTCTATTACACCCAATATCTCATCCTCACTCTCCAACATGAAGCAGTAAATATACTTTCAATTTAGTCTACTGCATTTGTTGTTCACAATGTGGTCTTCTATAAATTGAGAAAATCAAATCAACTGGATGACTGTTTTGTAAAACACCTCTACTCAGTTCACAAACATGACTCCAACCTTCCAGTTGCTTGCCATTTTGATTCACGTCTTGACCTGGTGTTCACATTTCTGTTCGTTGTCTGATGTAATATTCAGTGAAACCCAATGAAAGCTGTAGAAATAGCATCTCATCTTCTGATCAGGCACTTCACAGCCTTTCGAACTGAACAGTGAGTTAAACAACTTCACGCTATAAACCGTTTTCTCTATTGTGATTTCTCCCCCTGCTTCCAACTAAGTGTCAAGCTGGATCTTGTTCTCATGATTTTGCTTTCAGGCAGAGCTGACCTTTACACTACTCTGGACCAATACTTTATTGCTTTATGACAACCATTATCCATTCCCTTGATTTTTATTCCATCTTTGTCATTAATTTCCACCATCCTCCAACCTATCCCTGACCTTCTCTTAAGTTCCACCTGACCCTGCATTCTTTCTCAACAGTGTAAAAGATGAATAGGAATCATATCAGACTCAAAAGGTTGACTCTGTTTACTTCTCACAGATGTTGCCAGACATGAGGTTTTCCAACACTTTCTGAATTAGTTACCTAGTTTAGCTAGTTAACTGGCAGAAAATAAAGTAAGGAAAACTGGCACACACTTTATTTGGAAAGAAATGAGAAGTGGTTGTCTATGAGGATCTGCACTTATCCCTCAATGGGCAGTTTATTTATTAATAATTTAGAAAGCACAAGAGTGTGCTGATCTAGATTTGCCAATGACACAAAGATCGGTGGTCTAATGACTGGTGTAAATGGGAGCAAAAAATTACACAGACATTGGTAAACCATGGAAGCAGGTAAAACCCTGCTAACTGAGTTTCATTGCCAGTCTCAGGTCATTCATTTAACAATGCAAGTTTTTTAAGTGGTGAAAATTTGGAAACACTGGAAGTTCAAAGAAATTTAAGAGCCTGTGTTGCAGAATCCTAAAATATGATATTACAAAAGTAATCAAAAAGACTAATAGAATATTGGCATTTCTATCTAGAAGGCTAGAACATAAAGGAGAGGACAACTTGCTAAAACTGCACAAAACCATTGTTAGACTACATTGACAATATTTGGCTCTTAATTATCCTCTGAAAACCCTAAGCAATACACTCAGTTCAATGGCAATAAAGGATGGACAATATATGCATGCCTTGCCAATAATCATTGCCATTGAACTGAGTGTATTGCTAGGGGTTTTCAGAGGATAATTAAGAGCCAAATACATTGTTGTAGTTCTGGAGTAACATGTAGACCAGATAAGGTAAGCATGGCAAGATTTCCCTCCTTAAAGGCCAATAGTGAACCAGATGGTTTTTATGACAAATGATGATGATTTCTTCATTACCATTACATGGATTAACTTTTCAATTCCAAACCTTTAGCAGCTGAATTTAGGTTTCACTAGTTGCTGTGATGGAAAACATTCACCTGGGTCACTGCATTACTAGCCCAGTGACATTACTACCATATTACCATCTCTGCTCTAGGTACGGGGAGAAAGGTATAATCTCATTTCTTAGGAATCAATAAATCAAAATGATGTCAGAGCTCTGCTGACCATATACAAATCAGATTGATGATTGAACTGGATGAGATTCTGGATGAGTTGGATCTCAATTTTCTCAAAAAGCAGATTCTAGAGTAAGTTTTAAGGCAAAAACTAAATGGGTTTGGCTCAATTCCAAACAAACAATGAGATTCAAAAGCAAGAAGGAAGACATTAAAAAAAGTTCATCTAAATTTCTACATAGAATGAAATTTAAATGAATTTCTTGTTTAAACAGAAATTTTGAAAAGAGGTGATTGACGAGTGGTATTATCATTATACTATTAAACCAGAGACCCTGGTTTGACTCCTGTCAATCCAGATGGTAAAATTTGAATTCAACAAAAAAATCTGGCAATAAGATTCTAATGGTGCCCATGAAACCGTTGTTGATTGTTCAAAAAATCCATCTGGTTCACTGATGTCCTTTGGGGTAGGAAGTCTGCCATCCTTACATGATATGGCCTGCATGTGACTCAAACCCACAGCAATATAATTGACTCTTAACTGCCCTCTGAGCAATTAGGAATGGGTAATAAATGCTGGTCTAGCCAACAATGCCCTCATCCTGTGAATGACAAAAAGAAACCAAGAGACAGGAATAAAACAGAGGCAACAGATTTATGAGTGATTCCAATACATTTAAAATATTTTCTTAGCTACTTTAGAATTCAATATAATTAAATTGTAGTTTATTACAGCATCACAATGTGCACTGGAACATAGCAGTCTAACAGCTGCATATAATGGACAACACAGCCACAAAATTAGATTTCAGCTTCTCCAGAATTCCTTGTTAGCTGTGAAATACAGAATCTTAATAGAACCACATTCTCACACAGCCATAAATAAAATGTATCTGTTCAAGTTAAAACCAATGTAAAATCCAGCATAAAACTGCATGAACAATTCAAGAACCTACTCAGGTTTACCACCTAAGTGACATGTAGCAACTAAAGCTACACAACAGCGAACTGGGATTGTGGTGTTTAACATTAGAGCTCAAAAAGGATTTTGCACACTTGGAAATCTCATGAACAAAATGGATTAAATTACTGGAACATACTGGATTCAGCTACGAATTATTGCAGCAAAGATCTTCCCAATCTACAGTGTTATCCAGTGAGAAGTTCAGAAAATGAACTCTTCTGGAGTTAAAGCTATATGATCTAAAAAAAAATGACTCAAGGACTTGTGTCAGGTTTATACAATTATTTTATTCACTTGACATAAGAATCAACAGCTCCAACCCATGCGTCTTGGGAAGGAAAACGGGGCAATCCTTGGATGACAGAGATTGGGAGGTTGCCTGGACCCTGGCCCACTCAATGACAACCTGTAGCAGACATAAAGAGATTCATTTTAAAACACTTCACAGAGCATATATTACCCCGATAAATTAAGTTGTACAAGTCATCCCTGTGCTGGAAGGATGAAAAGCAGGATATAATTATTTTCTCATTTACACTGGATCAAAAAGGGATATGGAACTAGGAAATGTGGAATTCAAAAAGTCAAAATGAAGAATTTCCATAAAAATATCTGTGAAGCTAATTCAATATTTGCCAATATTCTTTAAATTGGACTTTTCCCAGGACACCTTCCCCTGTATTTAGAAATTTTTTTTAGTGTAGGCTCAATTGCCTTCTAGCAAAACAAACAACTAGCCTCACTCAACAGCAAAATAGTGCCAAAGTCTTTAATCTACAGTAGTTAAACTCACACTTGCACTATAAGTTGGCATGAGAAGTTTAGAAGTATTACACAATATATAATGCAATAAATTCAGATTTCTTGGTCCAAAGAAGTTTTTGTGGTACAGTTTTTTTGATATGACGTTAGTGCAATTTAATGAATCATTTACACTCTCGCGATTAAAACAAATACAACAGCACACTACATATGGTAAATGCTAAAGCATTGCCCACATTTTTGCTCCCCTCGTCTGTTCTAAAACAGAATGGCTAGACTACCATAACTCTTACTTAATTTGTATCTTTTCCTTCTGTGAAGGTGGATTAAATAATCTGTTAATATTTCTGACTGCAGTGTGTACATATAATTTAAAAGTAACAATACCAATTAAGATTTGAATAGCAACATTATTAATAGTTGTTTTGGCAATTAAAGTGAATAGCAGCATTATTACCATGATGAGGGAAGCCCTGAAATAAATATGCACTACAAAACAAAGCGCTATTTCGATTACTGTCGCTAATTATGTTTTAAAATACAGCTACATGATTTACAAAGGGGCAGCAAAGAGGTAATAAGCCCAATTTTGTATTTTTGTCTCTATAGCTGCATGAACAATGACTGTCAGAATTTAGTATCTGCCTGCACCAGAACAGGCATTACATATATTTTTTAACCGTATCAATTAGGCATTTCATTAAAACACAAGCAAATAATAGAATTGAACTCTATTGAAATACACTGCTTAGAGCATGATATGTTGCAGTGAACTTGGTGTTAAAACATGGCAATCATTTCTAGCTTTACTTAAACATGATGTATACATGGTAATAGACTCTCCTATCTAACCTTTTTAAAGTGGATTACAGTATTTGTCTTTTTTTACATACAGGATTGGCACCTCCGTTGTCAACAGTAAGAAACCGACATTTTAGAATCAAACTGCATGCAGATATGTCTTTGTAATTCTTTTCTGTGCGGCCATAGAATAAAATCAGTGCATATTCTCTCTCAAGTTGATGCTACATGGGGCAGAACAGGCTTTGCATCAATGGGCAGACACACCTTTCATAAAATATGTTGATTGTATTTGACCTCCTAGTCTATCAAAGGTCTTCCTAGGTTTGATAATTTAAAAAATTAACCATGTTTTATTCATTTTTCAACATGCTTATACCAAATATGATTTGGCATAATTAATGATAGCATTTGTGTCATTTCAATTGAAACTGTGTATCAAACATGCATAAATTGTGTTGAGGTCAGCATGGTATCAAGTAATGACTTTATTACGGAATACAGAATGTCCATACAATGAGGGAACCCTTTAAATACTGACCTTTGAAAACACAGAACATGAAAGAAAATTTCCACAAAGACAGCTTTATAATTGTAAAAGCATGTAGAAGACTAAGGAATAATTTTAAACATTGATTTTCAGATCAACACAGCATTCATACAGAAGTAGTTGCCCGTACAATAACGATTACCAACTAAAACACCATCATGACTATTCTAAGGCTAAGACAAAACCCTTCTTTCCAGGCAATGTGTGCAAGAGTACAGTTCACTTAAAGGGCAACCAAAATACTCAAAACTATAGTCCAAATTAAACAATAATGAAACATATTTGAGGTAATCTTATGATTTCATCACAAACTGCTGGAAATAGTCAGGAGGCCAGGCAGCATCTGTGGAGGCAGAAATTGTGTTGATATTTCAAGTCAACCTTTCTTCAGAACTGGAAACAAACCGATATGTACAGAATTTAAGCACAAGAAAGGCAGGGAAAGTGAATGGCGGGAAACAAACGAGAACACCAAAAAAGATAGGGTGGACAGAAAGACGGATTAAGTGACAAAAAATTTGAGGGTACAAAGAAAATGAGATGCTAACGGGAAAGGTAAATGCACAAATGTAAAGCTGTAAAGAATGAATGAATGGAAACAGCAAAGTCATTATCATCAGCAACTGCTCTTTTACACTTAACCTCCCACTGTTTAAGGCCCCAGTCACTGATTCCAAATAAAACACCTATTATGTGTTGTTTTTAAACTTATGTCGTGTTGTTTCAATTTATATTCTTTCAATTTAGTATCGGGCAAAGGTTTTGATCTGAAATAGTTGCAGATGTTGAATTGCTTCTACTGGCACAGGCTGACACCAGTAGAAAGGATACAGCTGGTGTCTATGGCTGAGAACTGTACCAGGATCTCACAGAGGGGCAGAAGGAGGTGGAAGTAGATGATAACTTCATGTCGGTGTTAAACGTGGAAGATGATTCATCAAACAAAATAGCTGGTGGAGCAAAACATGAAGCCAATGTGGTTCTGAGAGGGAGGGGCAGAAATAGAACAGATTGTGTGTGTGTGTGTGTGTGTGTGTGTGTGTGTCTTACATGCTGAGTGTTGTGTGCGTGTTTGGCAGAGGATTCTTAGTTGAGAATAAAGGAAGACAATTAAAAGTACTGGGATGGAAGTTGACATGACTGTAAGGAGAAGGCAGTGGCATGGTGGCAATATTACTAGACTAGTAATCCAGAACTCCAGCTCACTGTTCTGCAGACACAGATTACCATAGGAGATGGTGAAATTTGAAATGAAAAGCCAGCTGACACTGACCAGTACTGTACATTGTTATAAAAAGAAATCATTTGCTCCGCTAATGTTCTTTAGTGTTTTTTCTTATTTGATTTGCCTGACATTTGACTCCAGATCCATAGCAACATGACTGGTTCTTAACAAGTCCCATGGTGATGTTACAAGAGCAGTCTAGACAGCCGCATGTAATGAAGTTGGAGAGAAACACTTTACGAGGAGAATGAAGAAAAAATAGCATTCACGAAGAAATGCGTAGATCAAGCCATGCTAACCAGAGTGTGCAAAGCATGCAGGCAGGTGTTCTCTTAAAGCAAATGGCAAATATGCCTACAAAGGTCTAATCATCTGTGTTCTCATGATCATTGTTCCATGGACTTCCCTTTCTTGATAACAGATTAAATCTGGTGCCAAGTCAAGGTAATCATTACACACCCAGCAGCAGTGATGAGAACATGCAGCATAAGTGCCAGCTACACTGAAACATTCTCATAGATGGAAGTAAATGCAATGATTGCAAATAATAATTAAAAGTGATGGATAGAGAACAAAATCAATAATTGGAACATACGCCTGAGATTAATGTGGAAAATTAATTTTCCTAAACAAACTTTAAAATATGTATTATTTTAATAATGTGGAATTTATCATAAGCGCAGATAATGACATTCCACAAATATAAAGTAAGATTTCAGGGTTGGAAAGACTTTTCTGTTATGATTATGAACTGAGTATGCCATTAAAATCCCAGTTACACCTCACTCAGCAAAGTGCAACTTTTTTGGGCATTACTTAAAGTGACACTGATAACATAAAAGCCCATGTTCTCATTGATTCTGTAATTGCAATCTGTGATTTGATATATGCACCCCGAGGGAAGTGTAGAAATACTGACAGAAACTTCTGTATTTATGTGCATAACTTTGTTTGCAGACTCCAAAAATTGCTGTTCATTTCAGAGAATGGACAGCAAAATTCAAGCTTTTGGGTTTCATTTCAAATCATAAACTGTGCCCCTTTTTTGGACAGAAGCTGTTGGTGAAAGTTCTGTTTTTCCTGTTACATCTTCTCTACACATTTTTTTTGTTATTAATCCAATTATTGTCACTTTTCCTTTACCTCAGGTCTCTTCTGTCATTTAATCTCATCTACCCTATCATGAGCCTTGTTTTGTTCTTCCCCATCCTCCATTTCCACCATCACCATAGTTGCTTAAAACCTTTACATCTCCAGCTCTTCAGTTCTGACTAAAGTCATCAACTGTGATTCTCTCTCCTCAAAATGCTGCCTCACCTGCTGAGTATTTTTAGCATTTTCTGTTTTTATTTCAGAATTCCAGAATCTGCCATGTTGTGCCTTTGTGTTCTAGTTTTATCAAACTGCCAGACATGCTTGCTTTCATCTGCTACAAAAGAGACAATTATGATAATGGTCAGTGTTAGAAAAAGTAGCATTAAATTCAGATGCATTTTTAGTACATTTGAAATATTACGAACAGTGGCAGCCAAACAGGAGAGTCATTCAAAAGATTGTTTAATGATGTGTAAGTATCAACATTTTATTATAAGAATGGATTAAATGGACCAAATGGCCTGTACTTCTTTTGTGGCATTCAACTGAATCACTGCCTATTTGTTAAATTGAAACAACACTGCCATTTACTTAAATACTTTTCAAATACATATCTAAATGACAACTTTCAGCAGGTCTGATGACAATACAAGTTTTGCTTTCAGGATTCATTAATCCATTTTGTCAACTTTAAGGACTTGACCCATATTGAAACTGAAGCCAAAAGTGGTTTACAACTCTTTTTGTTCCAGTGGTCCCAGTTATTCACTTGGTTATATTCCTTTCCTGATAAACAAATTGCTAATTTCATAACTCTTAACTGAACCAACACTAACCTCAACATTCTCAAACAGCGAGCAGTCAATAAGTTATTACAGGACAATACTAAGTTACATTACCAAGTAAATTTCATTGGAGGTAATACACATCATTTATTACAGTTTTAAACACAGATTTATAAAATGCTTGTGAAAGGGAATACTGTAAGTTTAATTGCCTTATACTGAGAAGTTACTTTCACAATGATTCCATGAAAACAGCTCACATATGACTTCTACAAATTGTGCATTTTCTTCAACCAATACTTATATGAATAAATTTAAATAAGATATCATCAGCAATTGTAAACTGCACACTGCAGAGGTGTTAAATCTTTTCTTAAACCTTACACAGTTTACATTTAATCCTTGCTGAATTACAGAATCACTAAAGGTAATGTCACCTGGTACTAACCTAGTGAATTCTTGTCAAAGTCACTGCAGTCATCACAAAGGCCATCACCAATGTAACTCCCTGTGGCACTTGAATGTCCTCCATGTTCACTACCAAGACTGGTTCGACTCTCAGACAAAGTGTTTGTTAATTTATAGCTTGTTGCAGTTTTACTGGTTGGCTCATAGCTTGAAACTGCAAAACAATAATTAAGCAGTATACAGTTTATGGGGAATGTAAATGTTAAAATGTTATTAGAAGTTTAAACAAAAATCTACATATTAGAGTTTTGTCCTAATTACCTCCTGTCATGTTCAGACTGATTATTTTTGAAGCTGAAGGATTTTCAAAACTGTGTTCCTCTAATGAAATTACACCTTTGAATTTCAAGATGCTTTTTTAAGGAGAGTTGGGAGTTTTAAGCTTGTAAGCAAATTGAAAGACATAAGTTATATCACAGGTGACCAGTCAAGGGGTCTGCTTTAGTGAAGTAACCTGACTAGGAAAGCACAGTAGCTCAGTTATTAGCACAGCTGCCTCACAGCGCCAGGGACCTGGGTTCAATTCCACCCTCAGACGACTGTGTCAAGTTTGCATGTTCTCCCTGTGTCTGTGTGGGCTTCCTCTGGGTGTTCCAGTTTCCTTCCATAGTCCAAAGATTTGTGGGTTAGGTGAATTGACCATGCTAAATTGTCTAGGGATGTGCAGGCTAGATGGATTAGCCATGGGAAATGCAGGGCTACAGGGACAGTGTAGAGGGGTGTGTGGGATGCCCTTTGAGGGGTGCTATGCATTCAAAAGAGCCAAATGGCTTGCTTCCACACTGAAAGTATTCTATGACCAGTTGCAATTCCTCAGAATGATTTTACGGAGATCGGGAAGTTCATTATCATATCCTGAAAAGTTCATACAAACATGTCAACATATGAGGCAGAGTATTATAGAAGCCTGAACAATATGGCTTATAGTGAGATGAGTGGCAAAATCGTCAGAGAAGACCAGTGAAGCCTATCTCAAAGTCAGCAGCAACTCGCTGAATTGCCAGAGGGTGAGGTGAGGTTCTCATGAGGCAGTGATGAGTTGCCTGTTAAGGGAGACTATAGCTTGTGCCATTAATAAGGCATTTAACAACTCACCTCATTAACATTAAGCTCCGCATCTTGCCAAATGAACTAGATATCAAGAATTCTCAACATGGAAGTCAGAGCAGGAACTGAGCACTTCCAGCTGTCACTGGCTATGAAGAACCACCATGCAGCTCAGCAACAAACAGCATCCCAGGGCATGACCTCATGGGCACCAGCACATGCACCCCTCATTCACGGACATTGGCATTGATAACTGCAAGCCTCTCAGGACCCTCATGGCTCCTCGCTGACCCATTTGCAGGATACTTTAAAAATTCTGATCTGCATTGCAGGGTGCACTGGCAAATAGCATTGAAAGGCTGTTACAAAGACAATTTGTGCCAAGGGACAAGCATCTACCTCATAGATTGGATCAAGATGCACATCTTAGGGCTGCTCATTTGCTCTCTCAGCATTTCTTCACTTAGTGCTAACTGCATGCTCATAGTATCCCCGCCTTGCCTTGCCTTGCCTATTAGCACAATCACAGAAGCTTGACTTGATGGCCAGCAATCCTCAGTCAAGGAGGCATACACCTTGATGAATGGCATTGCACTCCATCAACCTCTCACCTGCACAATGTGCCAGCAGCACATATGACAAATACAAAGCACGTGCAGCAAGCAAGCAGCTGGGTATCAAAGTCTACGGTAGGTAGTCCTCACAGAAGTCCACAGATGCATCTGTCAGTCCCAGCATAGTATGTGCATGGCAGACTCTAACGTCAGTCCAAGGGATTGGCTACGATCAGGTGTTAGGGTGGGGTCATCTCAGTCTGGGTGTCCAAGGCGCCGCAGTCCGGGATGCACCTCATGGGAAGTCCTGTGCCTGCACAGCAGCCTGTCCAGAAGTTTAGGGGTAGTGATGTCAAGGAGACGGAGAGGCCCCAGTCAGGCATCTGAATACTTCTCACCCGGGGCTGTCACGTGAGTTAAATTGAGGGGGTAGACCATGCTCAGTCCATCAGTTCTGGACAGAGAAAGTAGGGGGCTTTTGGTGGGGGAGGGGTCAAGAGGGAGCCAGTGCCACAGGAAGGACACTTGTAACCTTTTGGGGATTGAGGTTGCAGGTTTGGTGAAAGGGGGATGACAATTGTGAAAGACAGCATATATTTGTAAGGGGTGGAGACCATATAGCACAGATTGTAATGCCTCATGTGGAAGGGGATCGTTCATTCATGGTCAAGGTAATTCTGGCTCTAAGGGAAGGAGTGTGTGACCACGCATGGCACCTTATATGCCAGGGGATGGGAGGTTAAGATGTGCTGGTTCATGTCGAGGGGTTGGGTGGGGACCTGGGATACACAAAGACAATGGGTTCACGGGAAGGGCTTTCAGGAAGGGGACCTGGATATTCAGGACCTTACTGATATGTACAGCCAGAAACTGAAAGCCATTGCCGTAACAGCACTGAGACAGTCCTGATGAAGGGTCCCAAACTGAAACGTCAACTTTCCTGCTCCTCTGATGATGCTTGACCTGCTGTGTTCCTCCAGCTCCACACTGTATTGCCAGAAGAGCACTCACTGGAAATTTTAAAAATGCAGACACAGCCAGAGTGGGTGGAATAAGTGTCTCAACCTGTGAGGAAGTGGGCTGCAAGTCCCAATGATGGTTTGTCCTAGAAAGGGCAAGATCATTACAGTCAAACCCATTCAAGCACAGGACACAGGCCCTGCTGGTTCCCTGATCATCAGAAATCCTAATGCTTTGGGTTCCAGTTTGCTCTACACACTCCTGATCACTTCGATCATTCCAACATTTTTGCACATAGAGGGCAGGTAAAGAAAAGGGATATTTGACCACGAGAATGAAATGATGCCAGCAGAACTCATTGCCCTGTATAACCTTATTCATCTTACTTCCACGGGCTGCAGCAGATTCTCAACACAGACATCAATCCATGGTACTTCCTGGATGGACATGACATCATACTGGATCAGTTACATTCAGAGTTATACATAGACTCAAACAAATCAATGCATGGCAAAACCAGTCAAATTTACAAAAACCTGAGACTTACACACAGTGTAATGTCACCTATGCCTTTAAAATGTCCTCAGAAGTTATCTTTTCCTTTCCCTCCCACCATATCTATTGTTCAAGGATCCATAGTTGAGGTGGATGGAGCATGCACAGCAGTGGAGTCCTTTGGCCTTAGGGATTAGATTGGGCAATTTGAGGATGTTTGTATTTAGATAGCCCAGACATGCCAAGGGTCTCTTTGCCTGTGTGTGGTTCCTTTGCCAATGGGTGCCTCCTGGCATTGCCCTATCTTCTTGTGTGGAGGGCACAGCAGATTTCAAGTCCCCTTGTTGCCATGCCTTCAGTCTTCAGGACCAATGGGTGGGGCGATTGAGTGAGTGAGTCTATCCAAGAGATCCTGAGAGTGTTGGGTCTGGCTCGCCATGGCAGCCACCAACCTGTCCATGGAGATAGCCAGATAATTATGTTTGAGGCATCTGGGTCCCTACAATGCATTGCTACAGCCTTGTGCTCTGAAGGTCACTGCCTCCCATATCCCTGTCTGCTACTCCTGTTCCACCCTATGCATGAGGATAAAGTTGCTGATTGCCAACACCGCAGGGTCCTCTCCTGCAGGAAGTTGAGCGGGGGCCGTATCTCCAGCAGTCCTCCTCGCAGTGAGGGGCTCAATAGATTCTGCTCCCAAACTCTAATTCAGATGTTCCCACTGAGGTATCAATATCTGAGTTTTGGGGGGGGGGGGGGGGGGGGGGGGGGGGGGGGAGGTGCAGGAGACAGCCTTGCCAATGCTTCCTCTGAAGCTTCTGAGCTCTCTTCCTCAGAGGTCGCGGAAGTGCTTCACACAGAGCAACTTGTTTCTCCACTGGATCTGGCAGGACATAGGGAAAAGGTTTCATAACCATTAGCTAGAAATGGTGTGTAATGAACGACACTGACAGTGAAGTTACAGTGGACATTGCAGATGAATGAAGAATGGCACATGCTCTATTGGGGGAACATGGACGTTTCAGCAACCCCACAGCTGGGATTAGGTCCACTCCTGTGAGGATTCTCTCCTTGGAGGGGTGAGGAGCCTAATGTTGGACACACATCCATTAACTTTGTCATGGCTGTTCTTTCCTAGAACAAGACAAAGGGAGGGACTGAGGGAGATAGAAGTGACTGGTACAGTTGTTAGTGTAAGTAGGGGAAAAGTGGGGAGGTATCCCGAGAGGGTGAGGAGGCAGAGCAGAGGCAATGCAGAATCAGTGTTGTGGGGGGTTGGGAGCAATGAGGACAAGTGAGGGAAGATATAGATCAGTTGGAAGCATGGGCAGAAAAGTGCAGATGGAGTTTAATCCAGACATATGTGAGGTGATGCATTTTGGAAATACAGGTGGAAATCATACAGTGAATGGCAGGACCCATAGGAGTACTGATATGCAGAGGGATCTGGGTGTGCAGGTCCACAGATCACTGAAGATGGCAGCGCAGAAAGATAAGGTCATAAAAAAGGTCAATGGAATGCTTACTTTCATTGGAAGGGGCATTGAGTATAAGGATAGACAAATTATGCTGCAGCTTTATAGAACTTTAGTCAGGCCACACTTAGAATATTGCACACAATTCTGGTCACCACACTACCAGAAGGATGTGGATGCTTTGGACAGGGTACAGAAAAGGTTTACCAGGATGTTGCCTGTTATGGGGGACTTTAGCTGTGAAGAAATGTTGGATAGACTGGGTTTGTTTTCACTGGAAAACAGGAGGTTGAGGGGCAACCTGATAGAAGTTTATAAGATTGTGAATGGCATGGATGGAGTGGGGAACAGAGTCTTTTTCCCTGGGTGGAATGGTCAATTACTAGGGGACACAGGTACAAGGTGCGGGGAGAGGGCGGGCTTTAAAAAGAGATGGGCGAGGCAGGTTTTTCCACACAAAGGGTAGTGAGTTCCTGGAACACGCTACCAGAGGAGGTGGTGGAAGCAGACACAACAGTAGCATTCAAGAAGCACCTGGACAAATACATGAATAGGAAGGGAATAGAGGGATACGGATTCTGTAAGTGAAGACAGTTTTGGTACGGAAGAGCAAAATGTGCTGGTGCCGGTTTGGAGGGCCGAAGAGCCTGTTCTTGTGCTGAACTGTTCTTTGAAGATGCTGCATGCAACAGTGACAGTGGGAGAGTAGGTGGATAATGAGATATGAGTTTGGTAAGATACAGTGAGCGATCCCACTACACCTCATGGCAATAAGTCTTACAGAAGATCTGTTAAGCTAACAGTTTAAAAAAAACTAAGATTCAGTCCATGAATTCCAGTTAGGTATTCTAAGTTTACTTTTCTACTTGAGGGTAATTTTATATTCATGTCAACCACTCCAAACCCCTTAAAATATCTGCAAACTACCCACTCTAAAGAACCATTCATTGTATGGCTGTAATGGGGTTTAATCAGGCAGCCTTTATAAATAGCTGGGACATAGCCATGATGGAGTAAATGGCCTCCGAAGCAGGCTGCAAGTGGATCAAAAGATGCCATGATGGTCATGAGACATTGGCAAGTGTCAGATCCCAGTGTCTGTGGAAGGGTATATACAGCTGGTGCCCTTGGCTCATGCCCTGAGATGCTATTTGGTCCTAAGTGATGTGGAGCAAGTGGCAGGTACCTTCTCTGACTTCTATGTTGAGAATTGGCAAAATTCAAGCTTGTTCAGCATGTTTGGTAAGATAGGAAGTTAAATATTAATGAGGAGAGTTGCTATGTTAATGAGGTGAATTGCTGTGTTAATAAGGCATTGAACAGGCAATAACCATCCTTAGTTGGCAACATCACCACTGCCTAGTGAAAACAACGTGAGCTGATCCCAACATGAAGGCAGACCTCATCAGCCTTCTCATTCATTTCTGCCATAAATCTCACAGTCCACATCCTTCAAACCCCTATAAAACGTCACCCACAATTTTAAAGACCTCTGTCAGGTCTTTTCTCAGTCTTTTCTATTCTAGGGAAATAAGCCCCAGCACGTTAAATCTTTCCTGACAGTTGCACCCTCAGAGTATTGCATTGTAAATCTTTTATGCACAGTGTTTCTGAAATTATTTTCATAATACAGAGGTCGGATCTGTATACTATATTTTCAGTGTTGTCTATTCATCTGGATTGCTATAAATGGAGCACTTACAAAACATCAAGTATTTGTACTGGACATTCCATTTTGTGGCCCTATATGCAAATCAATTTTTCTCTAGGTACTTTCATACTTTCTTAAAAATGTTTCTGTCTTAGGAAATTATCTCCATGCTCCAAGTCCTTCATTAATATGTTTAATTCATGCACGAATGTGGGCATCACTGGCTAGGTCAGTATTTATTGCCCATCCCTAATTGCCCCAGAGGACAGTTAAGAGTCAACCACATTGCTTTGGGTCTGGAGTCACATGTAGGCCAGAACAGGCAAGGATGGCAGATTTCTGTCCCTAAAGGACGTTAGTGAACTTGGTGGGTTCTTTCTAACAATTGTCAATGGATTCGTGGTCATCATTAGACCCTAATTTCCAGATTATTATTAAATTCATAATCCACCACTTGCCGTGGCAGGATTCAAACCCAGGTCCCCAGAACAGTACCTGAGTCTCTGAATTAACAGTCCAGCGATAAAACCACTGGGCCATCGCCTCCCCTCTTTCTACCAATATGTAATATGGAAACATAATCACAATGGGAAATACACCTGGCACTGGCTTTCTTGCTTAGTTTGGTCATCCAGAGTTATTTATCCTCCCAATTGGAAATGTAGCGATCCATATTTCATCAATGGAAGGTTTCACACCGAAGCACTTTTTTCTAATGATTAAAGATAAAGCAAATTCAGAGAAGGAGACCGCTGTACCTTTCATTTTCCTACCAGACTCCTCTCTTCCTTTTTCTGTATTGTGGTTCTTTGAGCTGTTGGCTGAAACATTGTCATCTTGACTGCAGTTACTGCATTCTGATTCACTTTCACTGTCGCTGGAGACAACTAAATTGGAATAGAAGATTGATCGCTTTAAAAAATATGCATGACATATTTTCACAGCAACAAACTAACACATCAGCCACTCAATGGAAGAGCCTAGGAATCACATTACAGCAAGGGCTACAGGAAGAGACCATGAGTACATTTAATTAAAACTTAATTTAATAGAAAAGACAACTTATTTTTAGTGCACAGTATCTCAATTTTTTGCACTGTCATGCACACACATTATTACAGTTTAGTGGGAACATTGAATAAGTCTCAGCATTATTGGTTAGGTATCTTGTATAACATTTAATCCAAATATTTCATTACAATATGATGGTAGTCACAGGGTTACATAAATGTGTTCTGAACAAGGCATTTTTCTTATTCACTCAAGGGATGTGGGTGTTGCTGGCCCAGCCAGCATTTATTGTCCATCCCTAGTTGCCCCTTAAGAAGGGAGTGGTGAGTTGCCTTCTTGAAACATCGCACATACTATAGGTAGACCCACAATTCTGTAGATAGGGAGCACTGGGATTCTGATCCAGTGGCACTGAGAGAATGGTGAAACATTTCCAAGTCAGAATGGTGTGTGGCTCGGAAGTGAGCTTGCAAGTGGTAGTGTTCCCACTCATCTGTTGTCCTCATTGTTGGTAGCCGTTGTAGGTTTGGAAAGTTTTAAGGAGTGACTGTCCTTGACATGAAAGCTGCATTTGACTATGTATAGATGATACACATTGCTGATACTGTGCATCGGTGGTGGAGAGAGTGGATGTTTGTGGAGGGAGTGGTTGTTTGTGGAGGTGGTGCCAATTAAGTGGACCACTTTGTCCTGGATGGTGTCAAGTTTCTGGAATGCTGTTCGAGCTGCGCTCGTCCTGACTTGTGCCTTGGAGATTGTAAACAGTCTTTGGGAAGTCAGGATAGGAGTTCCTTGATGCAGTATTCCTAGCAATGGCATTATAAAGCAAGTCCAGTTCAGTTCCCATGCCAACATTTCCATCTCAGGCCTCTCGTAGTGCTCCAGCAAACCTCAACACAGACTGGAGGAACAACACCTTATCTTCTGCCTGGGTACTTTGCAGCCTTCAAACTCAACATTGAGTTTTAACAATGTCGGAATGTGAGCACCATATTCCATGTTCATTATGTACCCTGACACATCTAGGTTCTGTTTTATATGGATTGCCACCAGCACAGCCAATCCATTTTTAACCATTCACACTACTCAGCATTTCTCTCTTTCTCTCGGCTTATCATCAGCATTTGCCTCTCCTTCTTTCTCGCACTCTTGACACCATCTCCAATTATTCAATTCACTCCTTCCCATGTCAACCACTCCTATTCCCTACTGCTCAGCATAAACACTACCATGTCCCAACTGATTTCAATTCTGACAAAAGATCACTGGACACGAAACGTTAACTGTTTCTTGCTCTACAGATGCTGCCTGACATGCTGAGTTTCTCCAGCACTTCCTGCTTTTGTTCCCAGACCCTTACCTGGGTCACTGGAATACTAATCCAGCGGCAATACCATTAGACCACTGCTTCGCCATAATGAAATAAAGGTTGATAAATTTCAAATCAAAGACATCCCACGTCGCAAACTGGATGTGTGAAATAAACTGAGATTTTTATTATTCAACACTGTAATGTACTTTTAAAAGTTACCAAGAGTAAAATTTCCTAAGGTGATAGTGGTCAGAGACAAACTGCCATGTTATTTTTAGCTATATTGATTTCGAACACCAGGTATGCTAATTTAGTTTGGGATTATGGTCAGCATGCATTGGTTGGACTGAACGGTCTGTTTCCATACTGTATGACTCTAACTCATAATAGAGTAAAACTGTTAACACAAATCATACAAAATTTACACAATACAATTTTATGCTAAGTGTATCCTGACTGAGGATTTTATTGGCAATCCCCAAAAACATTATTGTTTTATAAACCTGGTGGCATTTCACTACAATTTCTCATCAACTAAAGATGTTTAAATATATTCTGAGTTTTATATAGCTGTGATAACCCTTCGGAGCTGTAACTCTAGAAAGCCTACGCTATAGAAGGGAACTATTTAAGACTTTTATTCCCAATTGATTTAAACCATTGCCTTGTATTAGATTGTTGCTGAGTGTAATCAAGACTGATGTACTCGTGGAACCAAATCAATGGCTTATTATCTCCTGTGGCATATTGCCTATTTTGTTTGATATCTGAAATGCAATAAAGTAAACAAAATAAATATCTTTCTGCATAAGTTCAAAAGAAAGCTTATTAAATAAATACAGATGTTACACATATTGAAAAATTATTTTGAACCCATAGGAATATTATATGAGATAATAAAAGATATATTTATAATCAACAGACTGTCTTCTTGTCCCTCTTTGTGGTCCAACCTGCGCAAAAAAAAGCTTTACCCTCTTCATGCAGGTCTTCCTCCTACAACTGCAACTTGCCCACCATAACGTTGAAGGACAAGTGAGCTGAAAATAGCTCATGTGGAAACTCATATCGGTGCTGGGTCCATTGCTTTTTGTCATTTATATAAATGATTTAGATGTAACATGGGAGGTATGGTTAGTAAGTTTGCAGATGATACCAAAATTGGATGTGTAGTGGACAGCGAAGGTTACCTCAAAGTACAAACAGGACCTAGGTCAGATGGGCCAATGGGCCAAGGAATGGCACATGGAGTTTAATTTAGATAAATATGAGGTGCTGCATTTTGGAAAGACAAAGCAGGGCAGGACTTGTAACACTTAATGGTAAAATCCTGGGGAGTTTGCTGAACAAACAGATCTTGGAGTGCAGGTTTACAGTTCCTTGAAAGTGGAGTCACAGGTAGATAGGATAGTGAAGGTGGTGTTTGGTATGCTTGCCTTTATTGGTCAATGCTTTGAGTATAGGAGTTCAGAAGTCACGTTGCGGCTGTATAGGCCATTGGTTAGGTCATGTTTGGAACACTGCATGCAATTCTAGTCTTCCTGCTATTGGAAGGATGTTGCGATGTTTGAAAGGGTTCAGAAAAGATTTACAAGAATGTTTTCAGGATTGGAGGGTTTGATCTATACAGAGAGGCTGAATACGTGGGGCTGTTTTCCCTGGCATGTTGCAGACTGAAGGGTGACCTTACAGACGTTTATAAAATCATGAGGGGCATCAATACAATGAATAGCCAAGGTCTTTTCACCAGGGTAGGGAAGTCCAAAAGTAGACGGCATAGGTTCAAGGTGAAAGATTTAAAAAAGGACCTGAGGAGTAACTTTATCACAAAGA
The DNA here is from genome assembly GCF_021869965.1 of Rhincodon typus. Lineage (NCBI taxonomy): Eukaryota > Metazoa > Chordata > Chondrichthyes > Orectolobiformes > Rhincodontidae > Rhincodon > Rhincodon typus. The sequence continues at coordinate 23,885,329 of NC_063357.1, read as the reverse complement.
GGGTGGTGCGCATTAATGGATTGAGCTGCCAGAGGAAGTGATGGAGACTGGTACAATTTCACTGCACTCATGAGAATTCATGTGACAATAAAGCTAATTCTCATAGAAAATTTAAAAAGCATCTGGATGGGTAAATGAATAGGAAGGGTCTACAGGGATATGGGTCAAATGCTAGCAAATGGGACTAGGTCAGATTGGGATATCTGGTCAACACGGATGAATTGGACTGAAGAGTCTGTTTCTGTGCTGTATGACTCTATGCGTAGGAGTGCTTCTTCATTTCTCACCCCCAGTAGGCTTACATCCTCACAACTGGATCCTTACAAACTTGACTCCACAATACCTCCCATTCTATCTAACTTCTTCTATCTAACTACAAACAGACTGTAACCAAATTTAGCAGCACCTGCAGAAAATCCCAATCTCCAGTCAGAGTTCCCCAACACCAACTACTCCTTCCTGTCTTGCAGTTATTATCAGAGACTCTTTCAACGTAGGCAAATGCTGCAACTGATTTTCACATTGCAGCATTCCAAAGCAGCGCTGGGATTAATGACCCATTCATGTACCCCAAAACATGATGACCTCATTTAGAAAACTTTGCAATGTAGTTCATTAGTAACTTTTGATTGTCTTTACATATATACATTGCATTTTTAAATTGTATTTAGGGTTACTTAGATTACATGCTCCACGTTTGATGCCATTTGTGCTTGAGATATTTTAACCAACCTGTTCAGATGCGTTATGACACACCTCTGGCACAGGTGGGATTCCTAGCCCAGATGTAGGGCCACTACATCTTCACACAACAACAGTCCCTTTCAAGTGGTGTTTAATTACTTTTTATGTATCTATTTTAGCCAACCTGTTCAGAAGTCTTATGACACATCTCTGGAGCAGGTGGGACTTGAACCCAGGTCTCCTGACTCAGAGGTTGGGACATTACCACTGTGCCACAAGAGCCCTCAATTGTGTTTAATTCCGAAGCACCAGCATGCAACTGCTGCATAAATTGTTTAATAACAAAGGCTTTAAAATGTATTACTATATATCTTTTCAGTACTGAAGCATTGAACAGATTTTGTGCAAATACTGATCTTTGATGATACACTATCGAAGCTCCTAGAACTTCTGAAATGTGAATTTTGGAAGGTAGATAATTGCAGTTCCTTGCAATTTATTGGTACTTGCAACACAGATTTTGATTTTTTATTCATAGCACACAACCCTGCAGTTCACATTAACTTATTTTAGCTTTCACATGATGGACTTTAATAAAATGCCTCAGTGCATTTTGCATTGTGTGCTTTTTCAGACTTATCAATAGATTTTGCACAGGAGGTACACAAATGTCATGACCACTGTTGTGACTGCTATGCCAATTAGACATGAATTCATTAACCTTCATAATTCAGATGATACAGGGATCTTAGAGGAAAAACTGATTTGTGCCTCCCTGCTGGATAACATTCCAACCCACAATTCTGAATTCACACTGAAATTAATAATATTCTTTCTCATTTACAAATGACATAAATTACAAAATAAATGGTGCCTATTTTGGAAGGTCTTCGTTATTCTCCCACATTCTGCAGAGACTTGCCCAATACGGACGTTTCTCAAGAAAGCACTTTTTGCCTGAATGTAACTGGGACTGTGAGTATTCACTACCACCCGTTTAAAACTGTAGAACTTGTAATATAGCTCAAATAAAACAAAGAACCTACTGACGTTCTGTTTTTGTTTGTGATACAGCTCAGTTTTGTTTACCATTTTAAAAAAAGCCTCAAAACACCAGAATCATAAAAGAACAATTTTTGGATGATCTGAAGGGATGGTCAGGAAGATTGTAGTACATAAGAGAACATTTGAAGAATAATAAAGAATCCATTTGGAATTTAATCTTGCTGATTTTGTCATTCAAGCATTCTTCACCAATCATAAGAGATATATCAAAAATAATAACAATTTGTGAGAGGGTTTTAATTGGCGTAGATATGCCAAAAAATTGCTCTATCAGGTAAATTAAAATAGTGATGTACAATAAACGCACCTCCTCTTCAATATCTTATCTTTTGTTTAAGACATCCTAACAGATGTAATGTAGATGCAATGGAATTAGAAAAGTTAAAATCAGACAAAATAATAAAGCGAATTTGTTCATTAAATCTAATACAGCCCATTCAAATACCTCTGATATTCTACCTTTGCAGTTCTCTCCATTCCACTCAGTGTACTAGATTCTGTCTCACGTGTCATTTTGCTGGAAAGAAGATTGAAAATCTCTCTGGTGAAATGAGACGTAACATAAACCAACAAGTTGTTTTATCTTGTATAAAGTGGTTTTCCAGCGAGTTGCACCTCTTTTATTCTGCCCTTCATAATACATACAATCATAAAATTTCTGCAATTTGCAATTATCCTGAACACTTACAAACTAGCCACCCTGAAATTAAGTTGGCCTTCATTTCAGTTTGCAAGCAGTACAAGTTGCATTCCTATTCCCATGGTTTTAAACCTCTGTCTGGCTGCTTCACACCAACTTGCTCACAAAGAGGAGAACGGAAATAAAGACTCATCTTTCAATTCAGTGCACTCAGAATTAGCTTGCATTGCTACTTCAGAGTTACCAACTCCAGCAAAAAGTCACACTAGAAGTTACAAAATTGCTTTAGCAATATATAAACGTCAACTCACATTAAAAAAAGACTGCCTCCTTCCAAATATCTCCTCCACTGCCAAAACAGAACTTCATTCAATGAGTGCAGAATTTCCTAAGAGTTCATGTGAAATTTACGAGTATTTCTCTCGAACTAATAACAAATATCTGAAAAAGTATTATTTATGATCCAAGTAAATCTATTAGTCAGACGGTCTTGACTTTTTATCTGTTGAACATGCGTGACAGCAGAGTACAGCAAAGGTTATGCATTCCCTCCATTCTGATCCTTCTGGTGTTCAAGTGGCCAGGATTTATAGAGCTAATATGCTGTGACATTTTGCAGGTGCTCTAGAAAGTCTGAACAAGTGGTACTCTCTTTTACCCCAGTGGGCAAAAGCATCTGAAAAAATGTTTTAAACAGCTAGGACACAAACACTGCAGACAAACTCTAAGTGACTTTTACCAATGGAAATTCAATTTCAAAATCAATTCTACTCTTTGCCAAGATAAAAAATGTATGAGTTTTATTGAAGCTACTGTCACCTTTGAATTTAAAATGATAACTTGTGGTGAGGTAGTGCTGATGATCTCATATATTGAAAATGAATGATTTAAAGAAATAAAAACTTAGCTATAAACTGAACACTGATTAAGGTTATGTCTTTAACATATAGATGGTATTACAGCCTTTCTAACAGCCTAAAAGAAATGACAAAAGAGCAAAACGCAGACTGTCAAGCAAGTATAGTGCTGCTATCTAAGCACAGCATTTGAAACAGAAGCAGGAGATGCAGCTGGTTATTTGGTCCATCAAGCTTGCTCAGTCAATAAAATCATGGCATCTCGCTCAATTGTGCCTTCCCATCCCATATTTCTTGGTTCCCATAGCATTCAAAAATTTAACAATTTTCTAACTTGAATAAACTTTGAGCATCCACAGTTGTCTGAGGTATAGAATTTACAGTTCTGAATTTATAAAATCTAACATAACCTTCAAAGAAGTACTTTGGCAGGCATTGTAAGATATCTTCACTGTTTTCAGAGAATAGTGGACATTCAGATCAATTCTGAAAGTAACAACTCTTTAGAGAATTTTGCAAGAACATAGAAGAAGTGGATCAACATGAAAGCAGAGGCAAAATCTCAGAGTGCCATCCTTCTCATGTGCTTTCTTTTCTGCTTAATCACTCTGCTTCATAGAATCCCTACAGTGTAGAAACAGGCCCTTTGGCCCAACAAGTCCACAGTGAACCTCAAAGCATCCCACCCCATCTACACTTCCCTGAACACTATTAGCAATTTCGCCTGGCCAATCCAACTAGCATGCACATCTTTGGACTGTGGGAGGAAACAGAAGCACCAGGAGGAAACCCACACAGACACGGGGAGAATGTGCAAACTTCACACAGACAGTCGCCCGAGGTTGGAATCGAACCCGGGTCCCTAGCACTGTGAGGCAGCAGTGCTAACCACTGAGCCACCGTGCCACCCCGCCAGACTCACTAGTGCCAGATCATTGGCAAAGAAAATATTCCCCATCGGGGATATCTGAAGGTGTATCATGTTGCTACCATTATAATATATTACCCTAATCTTCCATGGTTGTAATTAGGAAGAATATAAATGCATTTGGGACATTCAGGGGAAGTTTGCTAAACTTATACCTGAAATTGTTGCATAGTTTTGAGAGGCTAGTATTTGCTGTTTAGAAAGTTAAGAGGTAACTTGAGTAAAACATAAGATTCTGAAGAGAATTGACAAGGTAGAAGCAGAGAAGTTGTTTCCTCAAAAGGAGAACCTAGAAACTTTAAAAATAAGGGATTGTCCATGTCAGAGATGTGGAGAATATCTTTCTCACAGAGGGCCAAGGGTCTTTTGTAGAATCTCTACTGTGCAGATAGAGGCCTTCGATCCATCAAGTCTGCATCAACCCTCCAAAAGGCATCCCATACCCTCCACACACTATCCCCATAACTCTGAACTTACTGTTGCTAACCTACCTAGCCTGTACAACCCTGGACACTACAGGGCAAGTTAGAATGGCCAAATAACATAACCTGCACATATTTGGCCTGTGGGAGAAAACCAGAGCATCCAGAGGAAACCCATGCAGACATGGGGAGAATGTGCAAACTCCACAAAGTCACCTGAGGCTGGAATTGAACCTGAGTCCCTGGCATTGTGAGGCAATGGTGCTAACCACTGGCTGGAGGGGCAGTTCACTTGCAGAATCCCACCTCTGTACCTCACTGAACCGGTTTACAAAGATGATTACAATCTTAATTAACATGCCTCTCTTAGGGAGTTACTGTAGGCTTCTTGACAAGCAATGATTGCCTAAAGGAGTTAGCAGGCAATTTTCCAGATTTTACTCCCCTAATTGGTTGGATGCTTATCTGATTCACCAATTGTCCCACCAATTGTGGCAGGTAAGGAGAGCTTCCATCATTTTCATAACGCACGGTAATTACTTGGGATAGCTAGACTTTTCAATAGGCTGCTCAATAAATGGTGGTCTTCCATCCAATTTTCCATGTCAGCAACCGAACTATTCTACAAAATTTTATTTCATTTATGCACGACTAAGACTGCAGGCTGTAAAAAATGAATTTCTTCTGAGATCTAATTTTCAATTTGGATTAGTCAGGGAGGAAAAGGTCTTCACGTCCTTGGATCAGTAAATTTTTATTATACTGTATTAGAAATGTGCGTAATGCATCATTGTTTGAAAGTATTGGCTTTCAGCACCAACAACTATCCACTTCCATTGGTTTCTCTTTATTACTTTTTCTACCAGCTTGCAGATGTAGCTTTTTGAAAAAAATCCTAACCTAGTCAGAATTTTTAAAAAAATATTAACTGTTCTTGGTAGATGTGAATTTGATTTTAATGATTCAACAGAAATTGAAACATGAGATAATTTCGGCAAAGATTCCTTCACAGTTATTCATGTATGTTAAATAATAATTAAAACAATTCAGCTGCGATAATCAGATGTGGTTACTTCCTAAAATAGTCACTAGCTTTGTTTAAATGGCTATACTTTTGAAATTTAACTTAATCTAAACCTGAACATTAAATACAATTATTTAAATGGTGACAAATTAAAGAGAATCATACAAAACCTAAGCAGAATAAAACCAAGAAATTACACAACTGTGGTTCAGAGACTGGGTGCTGTATTTTCCCATTTGTAGATAGAAAGTCCCCTACGACCCAGGGTGAATTTTCTCAAATAATCATCTGCTTTTCCTCATATTATTTATGCCACTGAGATGCTGTGTGGGTTTTTTTGGGATTCAGCAATGAGCGAAGCAGATGTGCTCACTACTGGTGAGACCTTCCGGCTTACACGCCTCTGGCACTATATTTAAAGCCCAGCTGCATACCACTACTTATACTGCAGGCCAGGAACTATTTGACAAACTGCAGTGCTGGATCCTGGTGATGTTCAGAGGAAAGGGCAAATGTTCACCTCGCTTCCCAGATGGGGATCTGGAGGTGGTGGTAGATGTTGGAGAGGAGGTCAGTTCTTTTCCCTGCTGACCGCCAAAGGAGATCACACTCAGAAACCCAGCCAGACAGGATGGAAATTGCAGTATGAGTCAGTGTTATTTGCCTTGTCAAAAGAGATGCTCAGCAGTGCTCCAGAAATGTCAATGTTCTTCTATGCTCTGTAAAGTTAAGTGCCACCATTGTCACTCTACCCAATCATACTCAAGGGTCAGTACTCACTCAAACTCTGCCACTGCACAAGCATTTCACCAAGGCTCAGGAACCACACCTTTTGTGCAGCATGCATCACATCCACCTACCTTAAGATCCCAAAGTATTAACCTTTCCTGCACTTCCTACTCATTTACTGAAGCTGCCTCACTTAATACTCACACAAAACCACTAACTGCTCTTGCATTCACTTCCATCATAGTCAATCCCTCCCTTTGTCTACTGCAGGAAAGACTGGATTGGAATAAGATGAACCCTTTGACTGACTGTAGTCCCCCTTCATCCCACTAAGGACTCTCTTGTTCACACACTGCCATTTGCCAGAAGCATATGCTGTAGCACTGACATTGCCATAGCACGGTGTCACACAACAAAATGTCCACCCCTATCCAACTGATAGATTGACTGTTCAGTGCTGCCCACCATCAGCTGCCTTCCTCTCCTCCTGAGCTAAAAAGGAAGCTTAAATTGCAGAGACTGGCAGCTCACAACTGAGTGCTCAAGACCTAGTATGCTAAGGAACCAATGTTGTGCAGACAGAAGCAGGCAGCCTCCAAGTAAGCATGATTGTCAATGCACATTAAGAAAGCAAGCTAAGACCCATTAAATATCTGTCCATGTCAGCAGAAAAGTATCCTGTGTAGATGTGCAAGGAATGTAATGCCCCTGCTCACAACATGACCTAGCAGGAGCCAGTTAGTCATAGGTGTCAGTGAGCTCTAACGTCCAGTGTTGAAGGCCTGTAGTGCTATGTAATTTGGTCCAAGAGCAGGCATGAGGATGTGTTGATTGTGTGCTGGTGTTGAGTCACATAGATGAAGGGCTGAGGAGATTGTGGTCTTGGACATGCAGACATTTTCAGAAGAATTGATTGCATGGCGATCAGGACAAGCACTCTGAGCTGCTGCGGCCAGCTACCCACTTTGTTTTACCTGTTGGTATTTTACGTCATCAAGTTTCTCAGCGGAGCAGAGGAGTATCGGAAGAGAGACATGTAAATAGGTGGACTGGGGCTTTGAAGAAATGCAAATGCATGGAAACAAAGTAGTCACCACAAGAAACTATAAACAGTCATGAACACAGCGCAGCCCATTACGCAAACCTACCTTCCATCCATTGACGTCATCTATATTTCCCACTACCTCAGGAACGCAACTAACATAATCAAAGACCCCTCCTATCTCAATTATACTCTCTTCCACCTTCTTCCATTGGGCAAAAGATATAAAAGTTTAAGTCCACATATGAACAGATTCAAGAACAGCTTCTTCCCAGCTGTTATCAGACTTTTGAACAAACCTCTCAAATGTCAATGTCGATCTCTCTCTCTGCAGTTGTAACACTGTATTCTGCACTCTGTTCTGCTACTTTGATGCACTTTGTATGATACCATCTGTCTGTATAACGCACAAAACAACACTTATCACTGTATCTCGGTACATGTGACAACAATAAATCAAACTCAATCAATGGCAAGGTTCCAAAAACTTTATTTCAGGTTAGAAGGAAAGATCAGGAAACTGGATCAAAATCAGATTTTTCTATTCTCACCCTACTTTGTCACCACAGTACAAAAAATTCCACCCTGGACTTTTCTGATTGATCTGGACAAGCCAGAAACAATAAGAAAAGGAATAAATTTTAATTTATTGGAACAAAAAAAATTAGTTCAGGAAATAAACCCAAAGGGCTAGTTATTCTCTTGTATCCATAAGGCAAGTAAACATTTAACATTGATGTGAGGGATTTATAGTTTGACAATCATTACTTAAATTATAATAATGCATTTGGAAATTTAACACAAATTAACAGTGGGGTTTTGGACTTGATGGATACAGATTTGCGTGCACAGTGTTCTTAATATTAGATTGGATTAATGCCCAACACAAATTAGTTCAACTGGACTACAGTGCCATTCAACACACTACCAGTTGAAATATGCTGCATTCCAACAGTACAAGTTACATCTTTAAGTTGGACTGTGTAAAGTAATAGACTTCGAACAGATCTAGCAACTGAAGACTGGGCCTCTATGAGGCGCTGTGAGCCATCAACAGCAGCAGAATCATGCTGCAACACGATCTGCAACTTTATGGCCCAGCATATCCCTCGTTCAACCATTACCAGCAAGGCAGGGGATCATCCATGGTTCAATGGAGGGTGCAGGGGGCCATGCCAGGAGCAGGACCAGACATAACCAAAATGAGGCATCAACCTGGTGAAGCTACTTACGTGGCAAACAGCGTAAATGGTGAGTAATAGACAGAGCTAAGTAAGCCCACAACCAACCGATCAGATCTAAGCTCTGCAGTCCTGCCAGATTCAATCATGAATTATGGTGGACAATTAGATTTAGATTTAGAGGAGGCATCTCCACAAATCTCTCCAAACTCAGTGACGGAACAGCATAGCAACATCACTGCAAAAGATAAGGTTGAAACATTCACAGCAATCTTCAGACAGAAGTGCCAAGTGGATGATCCAACTTCTTCAGTGGTCCCCAGCATCATAAGGGCCAGTCTTCAACCAATTTGATTCACTCCACATGATGTTGAGAAACAGCTGGAAGTACTGGATATTGCAAAGGCTATGGGCCCTGACAAGATTCTGGCAATAGAACTGAATGTTTGTGCTCTAGAGCTTGCCAATGGCCTAGCCAAGCTCTTCCAGTACTGTTACAAAACTGGCCTTTACCGGATAGTGTGGAAAATTGCCCAGATATATTCTGCACACAAAGCAGGCCAAATCCAACATGGCCATTTACCACCCATCAGTCTACACTTGATCATCAGTAAAGTGATGGAAGGTGTCAACGACATGCAATACCTGCTTAGCAAGAACCTGTTCAGTGATGCCCCACTTTGACCTACCTTCACTGTCAGAGACACTCAGCTCCTGACCTTATTGCAAGCTTGGTACAAATATGGACAAAAGAACTGAATTCTACAGGTGAGGTGATAGTGACAGCCCTTAACTTGGCAACATCCAGGACAAAGCAGTTTGCTTGATTAGTACTACATCCACAAGCATCCACTCCCTCTACCACCGAAGTTCAGTAATAGTAGCGTGCACTATTTACAAGACGCACAGCAGAAAATCACCAAATATCCTTAAACAGCACCTTCCAAGCCCACAATCACTTCCATTCAGAAGGACAAGGTAGCAGATACATGGGAACACCACCACCTGCAAGTTCACTTTAAGCCACTCACCATTACTGTCACTGAGTAAAAATCCTGAAATTCCCTCCCTACTGACATTGTGGCTCTACCTACAGCACAGAGTCTGCAACAGTTCAAGAAGACAGCTCCCCACCACCTTGTCAACGGCATCTAGGGACGGGCAATAAATGCTGACCAGCCAGCAATGCTTACGGCCCATGAGTGAATAAAAAATAAATTTTATAATGTAACTTAATAGAACATTTCAAATATTATTATAGTGTTTGCTTAATAAACGTTGTCTTGCTCTTAGATATAGTGCTAGGTATAACTCACTGAGGATAAGATGTTGTATCCTGTGAGCTCCAATACTAGTGCAATGAAAATACTCATATCTAAACAAGCAAAACAAAAACTGAAGCTACTTCACAAGTGGAAGTAAAAGACCTCCCTTATACTTCATCCACAAATATGCACTGCTCATTCTTTCAACTGGGAAGATATTTTCTCTTGTCTGTATTTGTGGGTTATTGTAAACACTCGTATAGAAAACGTACAAAGTGTTGCCACAAATAGCAAATCAAGGAAAACTGTCCTCTTGGTTTTTGTATTGAACGCTAAAAGGACTTGTAAGTTCAGAATTTAGAAATTTAAGCAATTGACTTTTGCAATGTGTTTGGAGGTCTACACACATCCCAGCAAAGTGACTGCCTCTTTTAGTTCTTAAGTTCTACTAATTTGAGAAATATCCTAAGCTATTATCCCTCCTTGCTGCAGTAATTGACTTCTTGAATAATAGTGCACCAACCCCCGGCTCACCTGTAGCTGCTATACTCAAGAATACTGAGCTGCCTGGCCTGAGCCTCCCTATCCCATATATCTATGATAGCAATGATATCGCATTTCCACCGCTAGAACCCAGGACTGGAAATTTCCATAGCCTTAGATCACCCTGTACGCTCTCCATGTAGAAGCCACAGTTACTCGGATGTGTTTGAAACCCTGCTTTGGAAGTTCCCAATCCCTTCCCATTCACTATGTCTCACCCTACAATCTACAACAGCTGTTTATCATTATCGCCATTCCCTCGGCAACACAGGGCAATGAAGCCCATCCCAGACTTGAGTTACCAGCTTTCCCAGTATTCTATGGTCAGCCCCAATAAGCTCCATGACCATTACTGACAAAGCCCCAGGGACTGACCAGGGCCCACCAACCCCAAGTCTGTAAGTGCACGGATTCCTGGACTCTGTTAGAACGAATTGCCTGAGTGACCAAGGACAAACCCTCGACTTGAAGAGGACGAACTGCTTGACTGTGGCAGTACAGTTGGGCTGACTGTGGTCCTCCATCACACCAGTGTAGATCCCAGAATCATGCAAGTCAAGGGTGTTCGAACTCCAAAGGAAAATATTAAAGTGCTGACGTGGTGTCCGAGTTAACTTGAGAGCAGGCATGATGGTGTGGTGAGGATAGTGATTTGCCATGTTGCTGTGTTGTGTGAATGAAAGGTTGAGGAGATGGTGGCCGTGGAGCATGCAGGGATAATGTTTTGAAGAAGCTGCTTGATCACCAGGACAAGCGTTTGGCAAGCTGCAATACTTGCTGTGATTTACATGTCAGGAATTTGCCAAAGGCAACCACTCTTCCAAAGTGAGCCAGCTATCACACTGCACAGAAAAACAAAGGTGATGCACAAGAACAAAAAATGAATGGAACATAAATAGAGATACACACAGACACAAATAAATACATTGAAACAAAGGAGTCTGTGTGCATTACCCTCAGACAGACAGGCTGAAACCATCTAAATCAGATTAAAGAAAAGCAAAACACACTGTATGCATTTCATTCATCTAGGTACTTCTGACACAGATATCGCAGAAAAGAAAATCACAGAAAAAAAAAATGCTATACATGACAATACAATGCACCACACCACAAAATCCATGTAAATGCAAACAGATCATTGCAACAAACACAATCAAAAGACATGGGAACAGATGTTTAGTTCTGCTGCTTGGGCAATAATCTGACTGAATAAAGTGGCTGTTTAAAGCAATCACCTAAATTTCACCCTACTACTACAATGATGGCACCATGCAGTAGATGGAGAATAACATTATGACCAATTTCTAATGCAGCATTGCCTCAACTTCATAAACCAGAGTGTAGGCTCGATGCTGGGCAGCACAAGGATTTCATTTCAGACTTAAGTTAACATCTGTAGGTCCCCTTTCTTGCATCTTCATTTATCACCCTTTATTCCTTGGCCTTGAACTAGATGCTGGATAAGTTGTGAGAATATCACTGACAAAGGGGGAGGGTGGTGAATTTAAATTAGGATTGCTTTACCCCTCTTAAGTCCAATACAGTGAGGTTTTGTATGATTTACTACATTCCCTTTTTACTCTCATCCCTTATTGAGGTAAGCCAATCTGATTTTCAAATTCAAAATGTTGAAACAAACCCCACAGGAAAAAACCTTCAACGTGAAGGCAAAGATAGAGCTTATCGACAAAAATATTCAAAGTGAGAGAGAATCACTTTGCTACTTCATACTCACTTTTTCTCTCTCTCTCTCTCAGGAAAATAAGGATGATTGGACAGGGAGGAGATAGGTTATAAATTAAAAGCTTTGGTAAAATCCAGATGTATTAAGTGCGAATTACAACTTCCCAGAGGAGAGTGTCAAAAACTAATCTCCTCAATGCACTGAGTCCAATTTTGACCTTTACTGCAGGTACAGTGCCGATTTCTTTCTAAATAGAAACTTGGAAAGAGAGATGAAGGTCCAAGGCAGGCTGCTGACTCAACCTAGAGATCTGTTCTCCATCTAGTGTTCAAGCAGCAACTGACCTAGACTCTCAAAATTGCTTAAATACATAGATTGCTTAAATAAACAATGTTCATTCCCTTGACAAGAGTCATGATTTTAATCTTAAACAAGAGTCTCACCAGAAGCATTCTAAGTTTATATCATTCCATTTGAGACTATCCTTGGAGCAGTTGGGGGCACTCACACCTGAGTCAAACAGCGTGAGCTAAAATGCTACTCTAAGGAAATAAGAAAAGTGTTATGGACCAGATCAAACCCCTTCAAATTATATTGAGATAGCCTAGACCCTAATTTTTTCTTATTTCAAAGGTAAGTGTAAGGTGTTGCATTCCAGGTGCAATTCAATTGGTCAAACTACTCAACTCTAAGCAAATCACACCTTATTTTTACACTACAGTTACAACACAGACAAAATAAAAAGAAAAATAATTGGCTCAACTGTAACTCCTTTGGCAATGGCAAATTCAGTAAAACAGATTGTCTCACATGCAATTCTAGCAGCAGGAAAAGAACCCCAACTTTTAGCTGTAACAGAGAGAGGAATAAAAGCTTCCACATCCAGCTTCAAGATTCCATCAACTGCAGAAAGCTAAAACTAAAAATCCTGGTTCTGGGGGAACTTGACTCCATCCATTCAGACTGCTTCTATCATTCTAACTTTAAAAAAATACTCAAGGCCTCACAAGCTGTTTACTTTATTGGCTTTGAGCAGACTGCACAGTACCTCTGTCTCAATCAAGTCTTCATTAAAAAAAAGGACAAAATACACCTCTTAAAGCCATAATATTGTTACAAAAGTTACCCAGCTGTTGATATATAGCTGTGAAAGCAGTGGTACTACGTGTTGGATGATATGTTAAACACTAAAATGTACTCTTACAAGATATCTGCTAGCAGTCTAAGAACAGCAAAAAGAGCGTTCTACTGGTCACCTGACACTTAACTACTACCAAAATAAGATAATCTGGTTATTTCATTGATACTTGGGAGATCATTTTCTGAACATATCATCTGTTGTGTTACATATTTTGAGAAATTATTATAAACCAATTGCACACATCATTCTCATCTATGTGGGTAAAAAGAGTTCTTCACATTAAAAATAACTTTTTAGAATTCAGGATACAGATAACTAAAACATGGTAAATGTCGTCTGTACGGATTTTTGGAAGGCATTTTGACAATGGGTCACTTGAGAAATGGGTTGCAAATATTAAGAAACATGATTACAGAGATGGCCAGAGACAGAAAGCAAAATGTAAGATCTTGGTGAACTACAAGATTCTGCCATGCTCCATTCTTCAAAATTAGAAATTCTGTTGACTTCCATTTAAACTAAAGAATTGGACATAAGGCTAGAAGAAATGATGCCACGGTTTGCTAATATTGTCAAGTTTGAGGGCACAATGAAAAAATGAGAAGCATGAAAAGTTTGCCTTGTAAATTAGGTACATGGATGGCAGAGCTCCACAAATGCTAAAAATCAATTATTGATAAAAAAAAATTGGTGAAAGGAAGTGATATCATTAAAGTGTGAAATGTAAAAACGATACTCTAAAGAGCGCACAACAATGGGATGGGCTCTTAATTGGTTTCCAAAATGGCTAAACAAGCCACATAGATGTCTCAAGGATAAATTGGGATCATCAAATTGGCCTTACCTGGCATATCTAAATGGAAGCGGGAAAAACATTGTAAAACTAAATATGGAGGTGGGAAAGTATTGTTAGATTTGAGCAATACAGATGAAGAAATCTGTCCTATTATGTTCACTTTATCATATATAGGGTATTAGAACTGGTTTACAGCTCAGTCTTTATAAGTATAACAGGAATGAGAAGTCATAGTTATCCAGGAAGATGTCAAAAATCAGCAATTTTAGTTTCATTGAAACAAAGAATACACAGCATGGATCTAACAAAAATATTTAAAAATTAAGCAGTGAAATACTTAACCAGCTGGGTGGTAAACCCTTGTGAAGAGATGAAACATTGCATTGACACCTTGGCTAATCTTACACTCCACTCATTTCAGTGGAGAGTATGAGTGGGTGAGATGAAAATTGTCCCCATCTTTCTGGCACTTGGTATGATGAAATAGCCTAAGGATCATAATCAGAAGGATAAAGTAGGAAGTTGAAAGCTATTTTCAATTAGAGAGGATTAATAGAACATGAAATGCCTTGATACAAGTGGGCTATTAAAATAGAGGCTATATTTTAAAAAGAAACAGGCATTAGTAAACAAGAAAGAAATTAAGGACTGATACAAAGACATAATATTGCAGTTTCTGAAATAAAAGCAAAAAATGCTGAAAATACTCATTATGTCAGGTGGAACAAACAGAGAAAGAAATGGAGGCAATGATCACATTTAATGAAAGCCAAAGGAATCTTATGTGTTGGCTGGAGAACCGATGACAGCAATACCTCCAATTGAGAAGGCCCACTGAATTAACTGTAAATCAGGCAATTAACTGGGCACTAGCAAGAATTCCTCAGGATCAAAATATCAGAGGTGAAATGCCATGGTCCTGAGAGATTCTGGCCTCTGAGATATGCATTGCTCAGCAACATCAAGACCCAGAGGGAGGATGTCACCAGCAAGGACACAGGATGGTTCTCAACAGTCACCAAACCTAACCCAGCCCCAACCTTTTCAATGCAGGGTCTCTAAGTCAACTGCTGAATGCGTTGGATTGCAGAATCCAGCTAAAAACACTTACAGGGCCAGAGTTCCAGGCACCCAGCATAGCACCAATGCAATAAGACCCTTAAGTGAGCATTAACTGGGGACACGTGGGAAAAGGACAAGAGGACATTTCAGTGATAGAGATGAAATGATTTAATCCCTGTTTCCAATCCTATTAGAGACATTCCATTTACATTTTTAACTGTCTGCACTTCAGATGAAAGCAATCAACCTAAAACATTAGTTTGGTTTCACTCTCCACAGACACTGCCTTACCTCCTGCATATTTCCAGTATTTTCTGGTTTATTATAATAGGCTGAAGGATATTGAGAAAAAGCAATGAATCAGAATTAGAACTTGTACTATTGATTGAATTGTTAGCACCAGTAAATTTAAATTACCTCTATCTGTTCTACAAGTTCTGTGATCCAACAAATATATTTACTGTAGATTATCAGAGAGTAAGAATTTCTCTAGTTACAACATGTAACAAGTAAAACATATAGGTGACTTTCTCCTTTTTGTAGAAAGTTTTATCACTTCACAAGAAAGTTAAAACCGAGGACACTTTCCAATAAGACCATAAGACACAGGAGCAGAAATAGGCCATTCAGCCCATCAAGTCTGCTCCACCATTCGATCATTGCTGATATGGCTTTCACTAATATATTTACAGCATTACTTCTTATGGAGACCAGAGTAATTCTTACCACCAGTTGCTGCAATTGAACTTTATATCAGAAGCTTCTACTAACAGAAAGTGCCTCCAACCAAATTTCTGTATGTCATGAATTAAACAACTTATAAGATTGATCTATCAGGTCTCCTAAATCCAGAATTTGCACTGTTCTGAGGTCTATATTGTTTAAAAATTGGATTACACTACCACAATTTAACTTCATAGTTGCAATCAAAGAGCAATATAATGACTTTGAAAGATTACAAGGCATTGGATTTCTCATATTTCCACTGCATTGCTACAGTACCTAAATGGACTGGATCTGATAAAATTATTTTAACAAAAAGGGCTCACTCTATTGTAGTTATTAACTTGACTCAATTTATCAACTACTCAGAAGGATGAGTCCATTGATTAAAAATAACTTTTCAATTTTACAGCATTTTTCCTTATGCTTAGATTGCAACACTAACCAATCAATAACACAGCATGTAAACATAATATCAACTTCTATTATCTTCAATAAATCCTGCATCTAACACTGGGAATTATCCTCAAAGTCATTAACCAAATTATTCAGTGTGATATTCTCATTTTATGTTGTTTGTTGCATGCATTAACTTACATAATGTGCAGAATAGGTGAATTTCCATCCCCCCTAAGGCATTAATATATTAAATGCTGAAAAATATTTAAAATACAACAGGCCAGATCTTCTCACCGATGGCAATTCTTCACACATTATTGCTGTAGAGATCACCGCACATTTAGTTTTCTGTAATTTTTCATCCAGGCCCTCTAGTCTGGGTCGCAGGGGCAATTGAAATTGTGGGAAATATAGGAGTGGGAGTAGGAGATGGTAAGTTGAGTTGAGCTATCCATCACTGAATTACAACAGAGATGAAACAATATGATGATTCTAGGCCAAGTATTTAAGTAACATATATCTAGCCTAAGACTCCGTCACGGAGATCAGCGCAATTGACATTGTAATTGGAGAGTCCCAGGCTGCACAAATCAATCCATTGGATGTTTGAATTCTCAGGGCAATTTGACAAGTCAAGGTTTCTCTTGAGTCCCAAGGTGCACCAGCAATTTAAGTTCAGTGCATTGGAGCTCCTGATACCAGAAAATCTTGTAATATATATAAAGCAATTAAAATTATATTTCAATTATCTTACAATTAACTCAACATCTTACCCAGCATGGTTCCTATCGTACACTAAAAACAAACTGCTCAGTTTCAGGCTAATTCTCCTGCTTCTAATATGCATGATTTTATTTTTTCCATGGTCAGATCAGAATCAAAGACAGGCAGCTCCCAGATCTCTGGTCACTTATACTTGGTAAGAGTTCTAGTGGATCTTGCCGGTCTACCCATTTGAAGCAGGCTGGAGTTTCATTCCAATATCTAAATCATACATGCTATGTAAAAGGTGCTCTTCTAAGTTCTGATCTCCATTCTCATTCGAGTCAGATGTAGGACTGGGTCATCTGCTATCAGAACAACTGCTCATTGTCAAATGTAGGACTGGAACAGCCAGAACTGGGAGGTATGACCTCAAACCTGCACGTGGGATTTCCTCTCCATTAATTTTGTCAATTTATTCTTAATCCTTGAATCCATTAACCTTGGTTCTGCTAGCTTGAGATGCCTTTTGAGGCTTTCAGAATTTGTGTTCCTTTCAAAGGCACTTTTGTCCCCTGCATACAAATTAGTCCACAAATTGCACCAGAAAATCACTCCTTAATATGTTTCATTTAAGCATCTACTGCATATAGAAATCCTGTTTGTCTTTATTTCAAACAGAGACCACTAGTTCATTGTATGAGGCGAAAACTATATTAAGCTATCAGAAGCTCAAAGGGATAGCGCTTAAGCATAAACAACACCAAGAAAAGTTTACGCCGTCTTTCTTTTCACAATCCTCTTCTCACTTATCCAACTTCTACTACAGCAATTTCATTTTTTTAATGTCTTTAATACAGCAAAATACCTCAAGGAGTTTCATAGCAAAATTTCACTTCAAACAAAATTTGCCACAGAAGTTTGGTCTAAGAGACAGTTCCACTAGTGCTAGCAAATGTGTCACACCTCACCCAAGACAACACTTCTCATGTTTCCAAAACCTCAACTGCAAGCATGAGAACCCAAATCTGTTCTTGCCCATAAGACCAGAAGATATAGGAGCAGAATTAGGCCATTCAGCCAATCAAGTCTTCTCTGCCATAACATGGCTAATATAATCATGTCCACTGACTCTCCTTAGCTTAACTTGCTCATTACCTCCTCAAAGAATTCTAACAGATTTGTCAGGCATGACCCTCTCCTTGAGAAAGCCATGCTGGCTCAGCTCTATTTTACCCATGCAGTTCCAATTACTCCACAATCTCATCAAAAGTTAGACAAAGGAAAGCCGGTACATGCAATTACATTTGGATTCCGAGAAGGTCTTTGACAAGACACCGTGCAGGAGGCTGCTAAATAATAAGAGCCAATAGTGTTAGGGGCAAGGTACAGACATGGATAGAGGACTGACTGACTAGCAGATAGCAGAGAGTAGGGATAAAGGGGTCTTTTTCTGGATGGCAGCCAGTGACTAGCGGAGTTCTCAAAAGATCCGGGTTGGGACCACAACTATTCACGTATACAACTTCATCCTTAATAAAGGACTCTGAAATTTTATCAATGACCGAGGTCAGGCTATCCAACCTATAGTTTCCTGCCTCCTGTGTTACATTAGCCATTTTCCAGCCCATTGGAACCCTTCCTGACTTGTGATTCCTGAAAGATCATCACCAATGTCTCTACAATCTCCTCAGCTATCTCCTTCAGAAGTCTGGGTGTGGTACATCTGTTCTGGGTGATTTATCCACCTTCAGACCTTTCAGCTTCTCCAGCACCTTCTCCTTAGTGATGGCCACTACACTCAGCTCTGCTTTCTGACTTTCTTCAGGTTCTGGTATGCTGCTGGTGTCTTCCACTGTGAAAACTGATGCAAAGTACATATTCAGTCCCACCACCATTTCTTTGTTCTCCCCTGCTACTTCGCCAGTCTCATTTTCCAGCAGTCCAACGTCTACTCTTGCCTCTTCCTTACCTTGTAGATATCTAAAAAAAACTCTTGCAATCTTCTCTTATATTACTAACTAGCTTACTCCCATATTTCATCTTCTTCCTCCTTATTGCATATTTTATTTATCCTCTGCTGGCTTTTAAAGATTTCCCAATCATCCTCACTACACAGTATGATTTTTCTTTTATTTTTATGCTTTCCCTGACTTCTCTTGTCAGCCATGGTTGTCTCATCCTCCCCTCAGTATATTTCTTCTTCCTTGAGATGAATTTCTGCCATGCCTCCCAAATTACCCCCAGAAACCCCTACCACTGCTGTTCCACTGTCTTCCCTGTTAGGCTCCCCTTCAAATCTTCTCTGGCCAGCTCCACCCTCATGTCTTTGTAGTTAACTTTATTCAATTGTAATATCATTAAATTTGATTCAATATTCTCCCTCCCAAACTGTAGAGTGAATTTGATCATATTATGGTCATTGTCCCCAGGGGTTCCTTCATCTAAAGCTCCCTAAGCAAGTCTGCCTCATTACACATTACCAAATCCAGAATTGCCTGTTCTCTCATGGGCTCTACACAAGCTGCTCTGAAAAACCACCTCATGGACGTTCCACAAATTTCTTTTCTTGAGGTCCGAGACTGATTTTCCCAGTCCACCTGCATTTTGAAGTTCCTTCTGATTACTGTAATACTGCTTTTCTTAAATGCCTTTTCTATCTCCTGATTTATTTTCTTCTCCACATCCTGACTACACCTAGGAGGCTTGCACACAACTCCCATCAGGGTCTTTTGTCTTTTGTAGTTCCTCAACTCTACCCACACAGATTCTATGCCTTCTGACTCTATATCACTTCTTGCTATCAATTTAGTTTCATTTCTTTCTAACAAGGCAACCCTGCCCCCTCTGCCCATATGCCTGTCTTTTCAATAGGACGTAATGCTTGGATATTTTATTCCCATCCCTGATCCCCTTTGCAACCACATCTCTGTAATACCCACAACATCATACCTGCCGATTTTATTCTGCACTACAAGCTCATTTACCTTGTTTTGTATACTGCGTGTATTTAAATACAACGCCCTCAGTCCTGTATTGACTACACCCCTTCTCATAACTGTCCTCTCATCTGCTTTGCCTGAAGTTAGATTCTTGACCCTTTTCATACACTCTGCCCTATTACTTCTTCTGGAAACTTTAATAACGTCTGCTGAGCCCTCCACCCCTTTGAACTTGCTCCATAAATTTCCATGCATTTAAACCCTGCCCCTGTTTAAAGCCCTATCCAATTCGTCCCATCGGACAAATTTTTCCTTTCTCCCACCCTTTTGAATGGTTTCCTGTAATATGGTGCTATGGTCAGTTTGTTCATCCTCCCTACAGACCCCGCGCTCATTCACACGGAGTAAGAATCTCAAACCTGTTAGATTGGCTCAAGGACTAACACTCCTTCACCTCTCCCTCCTGGAACCCTCTACCTGCCTCACTGGTAGTGACTCCTTCCAGTCCTTGACCACTAACTGAATGAGGTAATTAATCTAAGGGGTGTGACTGCCTCCTGAAACACAGTGTTCAGGTAACTGTCCCCCTCCCTGATGTGTCGCAGTGTTCAAAGCTCAGTCTCCAGCTGATTAATTCTGAGCCAAAGTTCCTCAAGCAACTAACACTTGTTACAGATATGGTCACTATGAGTCACAATGGGGTCCACTGTTCCCACATCATGCAGTTACAACATGTCACCTAGCCCAGCATTTCTATTTTGATTACTTAGTCCTTAATTTGATTCTTTTAAAAAATTGTACGGTCTTTTAGTTAGCTGCCTGTAAATATTTCCCTAATTAACCTCAATCCAAAAGTAATCTATAGTAGATAGTCAAATTAGTAGCTATCACCAATGAACTTATGCTTTACCTGTGAAACCACTCTTTTGTGCTGGGCCCCAATTTGTCCTGTTAAAACAAACTTTACAAACTATGAGCCAAAAAAAGAAGCAACCAAAAAGCACCCCTTCCCCGCTGCACCAAATTCCTACACTGCCTCCAAATTCTCCGAACTATATATACACTCATGCTGTATCTCACTCTGGATAAGACTTACACGTGGAAACAGTACAGAAATTCAAAATTTAAGTGAGTATGGGTGTAAACACACATTCTATCCCTTAAGCAGAGTACACCACACCAATGTTAAACCTTGTTATTAGATGTTTGAACAGAATTCTTTTGTGGATTTCAGCACCAAAACTAGGCATTATCCGTCAAGTCACTGTGGTAAGGAACCTGCTCTTTTAAGGAGACTGGACCAGAAGGAAAACTAAAATTATTTTTACTTGATTGCTCTCTGAAATTACATCAGTAGAGTTATTTATGTCAGAATGCAATAGAGAAAATCAAATGGGACTAATAGCTCTCTATCAGTAATTTGTTTAAGTATACTTGACAGTGTGCTACGCTTGACATTAATATGAAGCATTGATTTTACATTTACAAAATGCTGTAGATGTTCCCATCAAGTCTTTGATTCGGCATGACTCCCACAACATGCCGAATGCTCGCAGCTAGTCTTTAGCACATACTATGATTTTGTGGAGTCAACTTCATTTAAATAGAATTTATGAACTCTCAGACCATTGTGGTTCCAGGATTAGTAGCTTTTTGAACGTGGAGTGAGGAGGAAGTAGGGGTGGAATTTAAAGGTATTGGAATTTTAAGGCATATACTGATTTCTCTAAGATAAAGGTGACTTTCAGAAAGATGCCTGTATCATGGAGCAATAGACAACATGGAGGGGTCAGAGGTAAGAAAATTACGAGAATAAAAGAACGATAGTGGTTACGGATTCCATTGTTGGGTGACTTTTCTGTAGTCATAACTTGGAATCCTGAATAGCATGTTGCTTGCCAGGTGCCAAGGTAACAACAGACAGAAAAAGTGGAGAAACACATAAACATATGATCCATCTTGGAACCAATGATATATGGGGGCCTTCTGAGGGAGCTTAAAGGCTTAAGTGTTTAGTTGCAAGCTCTTAAAAGAGACATTTGTCACATGATTTTGTTATGCATTGTATGTTAATGGATTAAATAGGTCAATGTATGGCTGTACAATTGATGAACAATGTTACTCTTTTTGGGGCACAGGAGAAAGTTCTGGAACAAAGGTGGGTTATATGGAAGAGGCACAAAAATCTATGCAAAAAGAGGGTAAAGCACCAACCTCTTCCTTTAGCCCAACTGTATGATCGGTTGACAATAATACTTTGCCCGTGCTCCATCTGAATAGGTCGTAATTGAAGCTCACTGTTTCTTGCAGTGCTTTTCAACGGCAGAATGTATTTTGGCAAACCCTTGTAAAACCAAGCTCCAGATCTCTTCCAAATCTGGCAAAGATAAGAAATATTATTAAACTCACAAAATTATATTTTTCAGCATAGTGCAATAAATTTTATATCATGAGCATAGCTCCACTCAGCATACACATATTTACTGTACACTTGCTTTCCTTCTTCATCTTAATGCCAATAAAAAAAGTGTTAAACATTTTGATAAATCTAAAAATACTTTCTTAAAACACTTCAAAAAAACTTTGCACAGGGATTTTCATAAAATTGATGATTAAACACCTTAATAAATTCTGCAACTGTCTAGGAAACTGCCATTCATTTTATTCTTATTTGTTCATTGGGACGTGGGCATTGCTCATCCCTTGTTGCAATTGAAAAGTTGGTGGTAAGCTGCCTTGAACCACTGTAGTGTGCTGTTAAAGAGAGTTCCAGATGTTGACCTGGCAACAGTGAAGACAAAGTGATATAATTCCAAGTCAGAATGGTATGTGGCTTGGAGGAAAATAATTAAATAGCATCAGCAATTGGGTGGGCCTGTAGAGGCAAAAAAATACTTCGGAAACATAAAATAGTTTTTAAAACTCCAACGAAAGAATTACGTTAGTCAGGGATGAACTTCAAATGGGATGCTTGGCCTTTTTGGTCCTTGACCTTTTATCAAATAGCTGCACAGCAGTGATCATCTACTTTTTGCAAAAAATATCCACAAACTAACCAATGTAAATGATAAAATAAATAAGGACTGATAGACTCAGTGGTCTTTGCTTGCTGTTATTTTTAGACGTTTCAGGGACCACAGGAAGAAATCCCATAGATCCATCCAAATTTTACAAACAGCAGAGATTCCTAAACAAAAAAAAAAATGAACAGAAGAACAACTGCCTATCTCTGTGTACTCCTTACATTACCCCTTTAATCTGTATGTCTATGGTTAGAAAAACCAATGACATTAATCTTATAGGGCAACTGTCCTCATGAAAGAATTGTTTGTTCAACTTGTTTTTTATTTGTGGGTAAAGGAAAGCATAGAAAGAAGATGGATTTATTTCAGTGCAACTTTAGGCACAAGAGATGCAATCACACATTTTAATATTAAATATCAAGAACAAAAATAAAAGTTGCTGGAAAAGCTCAGCAGATCTGGCAAGATCTGTGAAGAAAAAAATCAGAATTAAAATTTCGGGTCAGGTGACCCTTCCTCAGAACTGTTTTTAAAAATAAAATATCAACTTTGCATGCTTTCATAAACCAACGCCAGCTTGAGCAGTGCTGGAATGCACACTTAAAATAACACTGTTTATTCTTTTAATTTGAATGAAATATTGTCAGTACATTTCTTAACTATTTCTTTAAAAGAGGTCACAGCTGTGCCACTTCAGTTTGGCAGGTACTGCTGATGACTCTCTGTCGCAGTCCAAAATTAATATAGTGATGGAGAACGTTTGAACTTATTGCATTTGCCTTATATCATGTGTTATCATGTTATAAAAAAAAGTGATCAAAGCTGTGGGTAACCTGAAGCACACAGCAGCAACAGCTTAGACTGACAAAAGGTCCAAACTGATCTGTCAGAGGATTATTCTGATGTACTTTTATCTGCAGATTCTCTGGCAAATCTCAGGAACCTCATTAAGATAGTTCCTTTAAAGGTTTATTATTGGAATTTGGAGACATGGTTCAAAATCATTGATAGTACTGTAGAAAGCATTAGTGGAACATATGGACCATATGTAGTGATATTAGTTTGATTCCATTATTACGTGGAACAGTAACAAATTTAAACTAATTCCTGCAGCACTAATTGTGCACTTCTGGAATTTTGTGCCTATTTTCCCACAGCTAAGATTGAGAAACCAGTTACCTTAAAACCTGTTTCTACTTAGTTTAGAAGGTGCAGCTTTTTGGGATACACCCATGTGAGCTGCAGGTCAGAGGTTACACAAAAAAAGTGTTTAACCCACTAAAGTGAAATTATTTTTCCTGATGTCAAACAAAGATTTGTTAGATTGTGGGGTTGGCCAAGACACATCACTCAGCTATGAAACTGAAAAGCTGAGATCTCTGTGAGAAAGGGTGCACATGACAAAGTAACTTCAAAAACAAAAGCAACTATAAAGGGCAGAGATAACAAGGTGTAGAGCTGGATGAACACAGCAGGCCAAGCAGCATCAG